>NC_089848.1:70288895-70602034 GCF_035609145.1 Eleutherodactylus coqui | reverse complement strand
AGTCTTAAAATGCACCAGATTTATCACTGTAGCTTTGCTGAGTGATAAATCTGTTGAATTTTAAGACTATCTAGTCTAATGTTAAAGTTTAGACTATCTTAAGTTGGCTTATTTATGCCAAAAATTGTGCTAGAATTTTGGTGCTGTTTAGGCCATGTTACCCTTTTTTTTAGGAAGGAACTCCGCTTTCTCAGTTACAGCAAACAAAAAAAGGTGCTTGATAGTGTCTAAAACACATAATAAATGTAAAAGCAGCTGATAGATTCCTGAAGTAAATTATGCAAGAATTTTCAATACTAAATAAGCCCCATTTTATTTTTTTAAGTTGTCATGGCCGTACACATACAGGTAAAATTCTGTTCACAAATGTGCTGCTCCATCATAGGAGCTTAACAATGAAAACCATAGATGTTCCGGATCCAACACATCACGGACACACATTGTGCCTGATGAACCCCATTGACTACAATGGGGTTTGTCAGGTTCCCATCTTGCTGCCTGGTGCGCTATTTTGTCTGGGATTTTTAAACCAAATCTCTGACCATCTCTGACCAGAACCTCTACCACAGATGTGAACAGAGCTCTGTTACTAGTTAGGAAATTCTTTTGAAATTTGATCCGTCAGTCATTTTCACATAATAAGCTGTGGCGCTCATAATCCCTCATTGTTTGCAGAGAAGAACAAGGAACATGCTCCTCTCCAACTGTAGAGGGAGCAAGCTCTACGCGCCCACCTCATAGGCAGCTCCCTCATCGCAGCTATAGTCTTACAGAGCGCCGTAGAATTGGCAGCATGACCTATCCTGAAGATGCCCACTACCATCTTGTACCAACTGACGAGACTGAGGCTCAGACTCTGGCGTCAGCCGACTTGGACTACATGAAAAGTGAGTAACAATACTTCCATCAAACTACTAACGACCACTTGACCGTATGTTTGTGTGTGGGTGCTTCTCATGCTCCGCCCCTGGTGACGTCATCGCAGGTCCTACAACATATATAAAATACAGAGCCTGACCGACAGAAGAACAACAAAGTTTGGGCTCTTGGAAAGGAAGGACAAAAACAACAAAATGAGAATGCAACTAAGCTGATCACTATATCTAGGAGTCTGCTAAGCTGGTCATGTCTGGAAATCGGCATAGATGTACCACAGCTGTGTGTGTGTGTAATGTGTGTGAACCAGGATGGATGTACCACAGCTGTGTGTGCAATGTGTGGGGTCAGCATACATGTAGTAGAGCTGTGTGTGAATCAGGATGCATGTAGTAGAGCTGTGTGTGGGGATCATAATGGATGGACCATGTAGCACAGCAGTGTGTGTAGTGTGCTGTGTGTGTGATTTGTGAGGATCATAATGGATGTGCCATGTAGCATAGTTCTGCTGTAAAGAGAAGATCTGAGCTGCCTTTCATTCCCATCATAAATATTGGGATAGAAAAATCCCACATCCTCCTCTCTAGGACTAGCATTTCCCGCAATGTCTTCTGGCAACCACCCATATTTGTCCAGTTCCTGGAAAACCTTAAGTCTCTTGGCTGAGACACTCCATGGGTCATCTCAGTTTGTTGTGTGGCAGGAGGTTCATCCACTCAGGAGCGACCATTGCTCAATGAATGGGTCTGAGATGGGCTGGAGATCTCTTCCGCCTGCCCACCTCCATTGGCAGTAAACAGGCAGTCATTTATGCCAGCAGAAACTGAATGACAAATGATAAGCAAACAAATTATCGTTCAATTTAATTGCTTGTAGTGACTGAACAATTACCTCCTTACTCACCATCTAAGTGCTCTCCCTAAGGAGAAAAGATAGCATTTCTGACCTTCATCCCAGGCCTCTCACTAGCAAAGCCAGACTCCTACTGTACACTGATGAAGGGCAAATACCCTGAAACAGCTGTCTGTGCATAGAGTCTGGCTTTGCTTTTAATTGCCAGTCATTGTTACAAGGCTTGTGTAAAGAGTCTAACTTTGGCTTGAAGGAATGCGGCCTTCCAATAGGTGGCACTGTGGAGGTATTATTTCATCTCCCTTATTTGCATATTACCCAGAGGAGCGTGCATGGCCATTTGAGTCTCCTCACTCACCATCTAGGTGCTCTCCCTAAGGAGAAAAGATAGCGTTTTTGATCCCTGTGTGCTGGTCATTGATAGATCTCCTATTGACACTTAAAGGGGTTGTCCCGCGCCGAAATGTTTTTTTGTTTTTTAACTACCCCCCCCCCCCCCCCCCCCCGTTCGGCGCGAGACAACCCCGATGCAGGGACTTAAAAAAAAAACCCGCGCTTCGGTGACTTCTTACTTACCGGTTGAAGATGGCCGCCGGGATCTTCTCCCTCGGTGGACCGCAGGGCTTCTGTGCGGTCCATTGCCGATTCCAGCCTCCTGATTGGCTGGAATCGGCACGTGACGGGGCGGAGCTACACGGAGCCGGCATCCTGCACGAGCGGCCCCATTGAGAAAAGAAGAAGACCCGGACTGCGCAAGCGCGGCTAATTTGGCCATTAGACGCCGAAAATTAGTCGGCTCCATGGAAACGAGGACGCTAGCAACGGAGCAGGTAAGTGAATAACTTCTTATAACTTCTGTATGGCTCATAATTAATGCACAATGTACATTACAAAGTGCATTAATATGGCCATACAGAAGTGTATACCCCCACTTGCTGCCGCGGGACAACCCCTTTAAGACTGCAATGTCTATATACAGTGATATGTAGAAGCTGCAGAATTCAAAGTGTGCAAAATTTTTAATTAAACTCTGTTGCAAAAATGATTGTCAGCTCAGAATACATGTATTTAAGTTGGAAAAATGCCCCCCTCAACCCCACAAAGTGCCCATAGCTTGTAAAGACGTGGCCGCAGCAGTATCTCCTAATGTCAGCTCCGGCCACACCTTGTACTATCACAAGCAGCAAGAGTCTTTTTAACCCCTTAACGACCAATGACGTACCGGTACGTCATGGAGCCGCGGGGCATGTATGAAGAGAGGTTGCGTGGCTACCTCTCCTCATACAGTGCGGGCGTCAGCTGTTTATAACAGCTGACACCCGCGGGCAATAGCCGCGAGCGGCCGTGCAGCCGATCGCGGCTATTAACCATTTAAATGCCGCTGTCAATTCTGACAACGGCATTTAAATCCCCCGAACATGTTCGGGGGTCCCGCACGCCCCCCCCCCCCCGCCCCCACGGTGAGATCGGGGGAGCCGTGTGGGTGTCAAGGCAGCCGGGGGCCTAATGAAAGGCCCCAGGGCTGCCTTAACAGACTGCCTATAAAGCGATCCCCGGATCCCCGTGGGGTGGCTTGATAGACTGCCTGTCAAACAGCAGTATGACGTAATGCTATAGCATTACATCATACTTCAGGAGCGATCAAAGCATCGCATCTTAAGGTCCCCCAGGGGGACTTCAAAGTAATGTAAAAAAAATAATCAATAAAGTTTTTTTTAATTGAAAAAAAAGTTGTAAAAGTTTAAATCGCCCCCATTCTTGCCATATCTATTATTAAAAAATCTAAATAATAAATTAAAAATGTATTTGGTATCGCCGCGTCCGTAAAAGTCCGAACTATCAAAGTAGCGCATTATTTTTCCTGCATGGTGAACGTAGTCCGAAAAAAAAAAAAAAATACGCCAGGAATGCACTTTTTTAGTTACCCTGTCTCCCAGAAAAACCGCAATAAAAAGCGATCAAAAAGTTGTATGTATACCCAAATTGGTACTGTAAGAAACTACAGGACATTACACAAAAAATTAGACCTTGCTCAACTACGTCGACGGAAAAATAAAAAAGTTATCGCGCGCACAAAATGACGGCAGAACATAATTGAAAAAAATTTAATGTCTTTGAAAAAAAAAAAAAGAGGAGTATACTAAAAAATAAGCTATACAAGTTTGGTATCGTAGTAATCGTACCGACCCATAGAATAAAGTTATCATGTCGTTATTGTTGCCGTTTGTGCGCCGTTGAAACAAGACAAACTAAAAAATGTCGAAATGTCAGGTTTTTTTTCATTTTACTCCACTTAGAATTTTTTAAAAGTTTTTCAGTACATTATATGGTACTTTAAATAGCACCATTGAAAAATACAACTCGTCCCGCAAAAAACAAGCCCTCATACAGCAACGTCGATGGATAAATAAAGGAGTTACGATTTTTTTAAAGGGGGGAGGAAAAAACGAAAATGGAAAAAGAAAAAAGGCCGCGTCATTAAGGGGTTAAGGATCTCTGAAGAGTTGTTCGCTCTCATCAGATAAGTTATACAAGACTTGAGGCAGTTCACTGTCAGGCCGATAGTTCACAGACTCAACATTGTGGTAGCATCCAACACATATAACTCAAAAGCGAGGTTATAATAGTCTAAAAGATCAGACAGAACTCAAGGCTACGTTTTTGCAAACCTTTCCTGAGAAAGCCACTCCTGAACACCATGGAGCAGTACTATGAATCAGAAAACCACTTGGAAATCTGAACAGATGTGCCCCAAATTTATTTTTTGAGCTCAAATCGGCACTCGGCATAGGAAGGTGTATCATAGCTAACTGGGCCAGTTTTGTCATAGATGGAACTATGTATTCTGGATTCTACTGAAGAATACCAGGGTTTATGTGTGCACTGAAGCTACCCAACAGTGTCAGACTTAAATAGACCAAAAAAAGGTGTCAGGACCTGAAGTAGAAGCTTTACATATGGAAGCCTCCATTATAAAGAAGTGGAAATAGTTTTCTATTGAGGAATCTTCCATAATCCTTCCGAAGTGAGTGAGGACAGATATTAGGTTCCAATCATTGATTTTTAATGAGGTCTCAGCAATTTCAGACGTTCACTAGATTTATTGCTGCATCCAGGAGACCAAAAAAATATACATCTTGTAGTTTAAAACTATTTGAGTGGTCTATTTATCACATTCAGTCCCCCATAGGTCTTTGATTTTAGACCCTCCACAGCCCAGGTGTCACTGACCCTCTCAAATATTCATCTAGTGCTTTCACCCCATGTGACTTTGTTCCTGTAGATGTAGATCAGTTTTATGGGAAAATTTCTCAGCCGCGACCAAGTCTCTCTTGAACTTTTTACTCAAAGGGTCTCCAGGCCCTTAATTGTCCCTTGTATAATATATGACTCACATGTCCAGGTGACTCATTACTTCTCACAGTTGACATAATAAGTGATTATTTACTTCCACCACCCCCATATTCCTCATCTCTCCCTTTTTTTATAATCTTATGTTTCATATAGGTTAAACAATATCTTCATCCATTTTTAGGTCATCGTTTTGAGGACCTTCCAGCTGTACGTAGACATCTTGTTCGGAAGAGCAAAGGACAAGTGGTTCACATTAACAAAGAGCATAAAGAGAGACACCCACATCGGAAGAGTGTGACCCTGCAACCCCATGAGGTGAGTGCATGAGACTTGTGGGCCATAGTGCTAAGACCCCGTACTATTTTGTATTATTAGGAAATTATTGTACCAGTGTTTCTCGTGGCTCAATGTTCCACACAGCTGTGCTACATGGTACATCCATTATGATCCCCACACATCAAACGCAGATCTCTACTACATGTATCTTGATTCACACACATCGCACACACACACAGCTCTGCTGCATGTACATCCATTATGATCCCCATATATCACACACACAGCTCTACTACATGCATCGTGATTCACACACACACACAGCTGTGGTACATCCATGCTGATTTCCAGACGTTGCCAGCTCAGCAGACTCCTAGATACAGTGACCAGCCCCTGGTCATGTGATTTCCAGACTCCACCCACACGTGATCACATGATGGTGATGTCATCACAGGTCCTGGTGGCTGCGGTCGGCTTATCCAGTTTACAGTACTTTCTACCAAATTGCACAATGGCTCCTCCCACAGCAGTGACGTCACTGCAGGTCCTTCAGCCCACTGGATCTCTATGGTGGCGGTAGGTCGGTGTCTTCTGTCAGGACCACTGAGTTGCGTCTAAGATAATAACAGCTTAGTTGTATTCCTATTTTGTTATTTTTGTCCTCCCCTTCCAAGAGCTCTAACTTTGTTGTTCTTCTGTCGATCAGGCTCTGTGTTTTATATATGTTGTAGGACTTGTGATGATGTCACAAGGGGGCTGAGCGATGACATCATCAGGGGCTGAGCATGAGAAGCACCCATACATACATACTAACGGACAAGTGGTTGTTAGTAGCTTGGTTGGCATAGGCTCTGTGTGCCACTGTATGGTGTCTGTGATGCACCATATTCTCCCTTAGTAGCAGAATGCCCCCATGATACGACTTATAAAATATGCCATGAGGTACAATATGGCTGGGTAATACAGTCATGTGCATGAAGCCTTCAGGTTAGAGTGTATGTGAAATACGCCATCTCTCTTCTGCATTCCCAGGTATTTGTAGAGCTAAATGAGTTAGTTGTGGACAAGCACCAGGAATTACAGTGGAAAGAAACTGCTCGCTGGATAAAGTTTGAAGAGGATGTTGAAGCTGAAACGGACCAATGGGGAAAACCACACGTGGCTTCTCTGAGTTTTCGCAGCCTTCTGGAGCTCCGACGAACATTGTCCCATGGTAAGCAGAAACTGAGTTATTTGGAGGTGCAGGGCTTACTGAAAAATAGTGATCTGGGATGACCTTGTCTTCAGTAATGTAAGGGTTAAATGATTGGTGGAGGCACCAGAAAGATCTAATGTGCGGTGTGGGTACAGGGTCCATAATGGGCATATGCATGGAGGGCATGAGGTTGTAATAAAATCCTCTCTCTTCCTCCCTAGGTGCTGTTCTTCTAGACTTGGACCAAAGAACTCTGCCAGGAATTGCTCATCAGGTTGTGGAACAGATGATCATCAGTGATCAAATAAAGGCGGAAGACAGAGCCAATGTGTTGAGAGCTTTACTCCTAAAACACAGGTCCATGACTGTACATGCATGTATTGTAGGATGAACACATAACCTTGCATGTTCCCATTGTGCATGTTTTAATTTTTTATTTTTTTTTAATAAAATAACACCCATTCATTGCCTTTTTAGTCACCCAAGCGATGACAAGGACACATCCTTCTCAAGGAACATTTCAGCTGCCAGCCTTGGCTCTTTGCTTGGACATCACAGCACAAACCATATTTCTCAGAACAGTGAACCCAACTTAACTGATCCCCTGATGGGTGGAGACCCAACAGAACAGGATACCAAAATTGACATTGATCGTGAGGTGAGATGAGGTTGAGTTGTTGAAGTAGGAACCATTCAGATCTATGAATAGGTGAGAGATGATCAATACATTCTTCTCTGTCAATTATCCAGCGGGAATCTCTTCCCTCATTGCCCACAATCCAACGCTCAAAGTCTAAACATGAACTGAAACTCCTTGAGAAGATCCCGGAGAATGCGGAGGCCAGCGTGGTGCTAGTTGGTAAGTATGCAGCTTCTAGAGTCCATACCTTGTTCATTCGATTTCTCTTGTTCTTACCATAGGTTTGTCCATGAAGGGTCAAGTTCTTCAACTGCAGGTCTTCTAAGGATGTTTCAGGACTTTGTATCTGATATAGAATATCATATTTGTTGTAGTCAGTATGACGCATGCCATGATTTTGCTCTATGCTGGGAATATCTCAGGTTTGGTGTTACATATGTCATTACGCATCAGTCTATTGATCTTGGTTCTTATGTGTCTTCAGGCTGTGTGGATTTCCTTGACCAACCAACAATGGCATTTGTGCGACTACAGGAGGCGGTTGAGCTGGATTCTGTCCTGGAAGTTCCCGTACCTGTGCGATTCTTATTTGTCTTGCTAGGACCCAGCACATCCAATATGGACTATCATGAGATCGGGAGGTCCATCTCTACTCTCATGTCAGACAAGGTGACTCTTATAAACCTCCTGTCATTTTTAGTTTCACCATTACCTATGGACGTTTATGGGAGAGTGTAGTGATCCTGTTCTGTGACACGTACAAAGGTGTGACAACTACAGTACATATTGACTTCTATGGAAGAGTGTAGTGAACATACTTTACGAAATATACAAAAGTTACTGTGCAGTGAAGGGGAGGAGGTGAGCTGTGTTTATTACCTCATGTGGCGTAGAGTGCTAAGGCATCAGTATGCAGTCCTAAGCTCTCGTTCACGACCTCAAGGTTGCGAGTTCAATCCCTGCATGGCTCAAGGTTGGGCATCTTCCATTTTCACCGAGGTTGGTAAAATGTGTACCCAGCTTGCTGGAGGGTAATAAATAAATTACCTGCAAGCACTGCAGAATAAGTTGGCGCTATACAAATAACAAGTCCCCCCCCTCCCTCCCCTAACAAGTCCCCCATAGTATGGGAACAGCCTGCCCAGCTGTTCCCATACTCCTGGTCACCCTTGTCACCGTGTACAGAGGGATATTGCCATCTCGTCCATGATTGATCCAGATGAGAATACCCCTTTAACTTTATTTAGTTGTTTTTAGCATTACAGGGCTTTAACTTTATAACTATAATGTCATATGTTCAACATGATGGGGCAGCTATAAATGCCAATACCCACAGGCATGCAGAAAAGGCAAAATGCATACTGCTGGGAACTGGTGTTGGATCTTCACTTGTATCTCTAAGCTTAGCATGTTTCTGTAGTATTATGTACATTTATCCCATTTTCTGTGATTCGATTTGTTGAAGGGGTTGTGTGAGGAAAAAATGGGGCAAATGCAGGTAGTGGAAGAAAATGACATAGGAGGTTGTACTCACTGGTTAAGTTTTCAATGCTTCAGCGCCACTTCTGTTCCTCCCCACTGAACTTTGTTTACATGGTTACAGTTGTGACATGCCTGCATGCCCGTGTGACCACTGCAGCCCATCACAGGTCTTGGCGGTATACCCACAAGCCCTCGCCTCTCCTCTCCTGAATGCTCATGAAGTTGACATCACTTTTGATCCAAGTCTATTTGTTGTAACGAGTGTTCAGTAGAGCAGAGATGAGAGCTTGCCGACAGAGCAGGATTCAGCAAGTTGTCTTGTATGTTACTGTAAGACACGCAAGCTGCGGAAGAAAACGCATCAGAAAATGTTTAATAAAAATTCATATATTTAATAAAATAAATACAATGCATTCAAGAAAGTTTCCAAAGGTGTCCACGGTTTATAAGGTAGACCTATTGTACTTTTATACAGGCCGACAGTCGCCCAAGTAATCGCTCAAAAGAGCGATTGTGGACAACTGTTGGTTCATGGTTTATGGTGCTTGGAGGAATAAAGAAGTCTTTCATTTAAACTGCATCGTTGCTCGCTGCCACGGTTCTTCCTTTCTCGTTGTGGTGTTTGGGGTCAAGCGATCCGGATCCCTTCCGTGGCCTGCACATGGACAGTCCCACCCTGAGGGTCTGATGGAGTAGTGCTATCTTACATTCTATTTCACGTGTTGGTTCATGTAAACATGGGACCCAACAGAGTAAGGCTGCATGCTCCCGGCAGAGCTGGATTCCACATGCAGAATCCCGCCGCAGGATCCAGCCCTGGCAGTAGCGGCATCCGCGCGTACCTGCTTTTGCTTTCTTCAATCTGTATTGCGTATGGTCCGCACAGCTCGCCGTCGGACATGCAGAGTGCAAATTTTTACTTCTAACTCCTGCTTTTCCTGCGGAATCCATGACATTGCGGATGGGCCGCAGGTTGGACTGCTTTGATTGACTTCAATGTAAGCCGTCCATGTGGGAACCGCAAAAAAGATGGAGCATGCTGTGATTTTTTTTTTTTTTTTTTTTTTTTCTTCATCCACGAGCGGAAACCGTAATTGGCTTCGGCTCGTGTGCGTGAAGAATCATTTTTCCATGGCATGCTATGGAGGGTTATTGCTGCAGAACCCAGTGGCGGACGACCGCTCCGGATTCCGCAGCAAAAATCCATCTGTTCCTTAGGCCTAAGTGCGTGAGAATTGCTCACTTGTTGGCGTCTCTCTGTTTTTAGTTCACCGAAAAACTGAGCAACGGTCGGCCCGTGTAAACAGGCAGTTGTTCATCTATGAATGACTGCCTGTTAACTTTGAATAGAGGCGGGTGGATGGAAGAGATCTCCAGCCTGCTCCACCTCCATTCAGTGAGCGATCCTTCAGAAGTGATGATTGCTAGGTTACAACTGTTGGGCGCTTAAGCGCCCGACAGTCGTTCCATGTAAAAATACCCTAAAGCAAGACAGGATTATGGTTGGACAATCCTTGGAGCCTCAACGGTGACGAATATTTTGTTTTGTGGCATTATGCATCCTTATTGGCTTCCTCTTCCCTCCAGTACTTAGAGTCTGTGAAAACATTTTTAATGAAGGGGCATAGCTTTTCTTTCGTAAGGTTGTCATATACCCAAGTCCTCTACTAATCATCCTGTCCCCCACCACCACCTTACACATGAACAGTGGTCCCAGTTAAGCATGCATGTGTTCCCAGTAGGAAGAGGGAAATGAGCTGCTGGCTGCCCATTGATGAGCGGTGAGGTGGAGAATCGTTACATAAACTTCACTGATTTTCAGTTTCTTTTTTTTTTCTCTTTTCGCATCTTTTTTCCTTAGTGTTTTCTTCCTACAGCCTCAGCTTTTCCATTCTCCTCTTTGGTTCCTTAGCTCTAGGCCCAGATCCTGCTTATCCTACCTCCTTGTGATCCTTGTGGCACCTTTTTGATCCTCCCTGTATGTCTCCTCCTTAGTCATTCCATGAAGCCGCATACCTTGCTGATGACCGTCAAGATCTGCTGAATGCCATTAATGAGTTTCTAGACTGCAGTGTTGTTCTGCCTCCTTCTGAAGTGCTGGGAGAAGAACTTCTGCGTTCCGTAGCCCTGTTTCAACGAGAAATGCTAAGACGGCGCCACGGCCAAGAGAAGAAAGTCTTGGAGGAAGCCACCACGCCTGAGGATAAAGGTTTGTGGCATCTTGTTTCCTTACTGCCTCCTCCTATGCAATGACCTCTTTCTTCTTCTGCACATTCTTTATATGTCACCACTCTCATATCCATCATTCTTTGTGGAATGTTCTGTCATGCAATAACATCTATTCATGTCCTCTTTCCCTTGTAGCTCTTCTGACTAAAGCAGTCGTGTCGGGTGATGGTGGAGATGATCCACTGCGCAGGACGGGGAGACCATTTGGAGGTCTTGTGCGAGACATTCAGCGGCGTTATCCAAAATATGCAAGTGATTTTCGTGATGCCCTGAATGCGCAATGCATGGCCGCTGTCATTTTCATCTATTTTGCAGCACTGTCACCTGCAATAACATTTGGGGGCCTTTTGGGTGAGCGTTCCTACTGTATTTCTTTTTTTGTTTTATTTCTTGTAGTAAAACTTGTACCAACCAACCAACAACCAGCATCTTCTCCGGCAGTTTGTAAACCTGAGTCTTGTACAAAGCAGGTTATTTCTTTATCATCTACTCACATGCTCCCTCCTCTGTCATGTTTCATTAGGTTTATCAGTTTTCGGGCCACAGTCTTGCGCATGTATTCAGTGGTCATCCTCCATCGCCGTCCAAATGTTCAGTTTCCTAATGCAAATTGGAAATGGTGCAATGCCTCTACAGAGCCCTCTATTAGGAGGTAGTATTCCTGCAAGTCATTATTTTAACAAGCCTCGTGACAATGACTGGAAATATAAGCCAAAAGCAGAAACTTCTCCAGGAAAAATCCGGCTTTGGCTTATATTCCCAGTCATTGTTACAAGGCTTGTTAAAAGGTCTGACCTTGACTTGCAGGAATGCTGCCTTCCAATAGGTGGCGCTGTAGATGCATTGTTTCATCTTGCCATTTGCATAAATTTCCCAGAGGAGCATGCATGGCCTTATAAGTCTTTTCACATCTTCTAGGTGCTCCCCTTAAGGAGAAATGATACCTTTCCTGACCCAGTTTCTTAATGTTCTGTGCAAATCATAAGGTTCCTTCCCACATGTCCTTCGTGGCCTTCTCAATGTCATTCTTGTGTGTTGCTGTTCTCTCTCTAGGTGAGAAGACGGGTGGTCTCATTGGGGTGTCAGAACTTATCATTGGGACCTGCATACAGGGCGTGATATTCTGTCTTCTGGGGGCACAGCCACTACTGATTGTTGGATTTTCTGGACCATTGTTGGTGTTTGAAGAAGCCTTTTATTCGGTGAGGTTATGTATTAAGGGGTTTGGGGAAATGGGTTGGAATCAAGAGTATTAAGAAGAAGAATCTGTGATAAAAAAAATTGAAGATGAACAGTAGAATGCCCGCATATAGTGTCCATAGAAAGTATTCACCCCTTCAACATGCGTGGATGTGGATTTAACAATGATCAATGTGAAACAAGAGTCTACAGATCTGGTATGAAAAGCATCAACTTCACATATCTAATTGGAGTTTTCCCTTGATTTGTGTGGCTGCATGCTTGGTCTTACTACAACTGGTTTCAGGCTTCATTAGAGACTCAAACATAGCAGATCCTAAACTGAATATGGGATGTAGGGAAATGTAGCATGTAGAGATGAGCGAGCACCCAAATGCTCGGGTCCACGTTATTCGAGTCAAGCTTTTTGTAAAATTCGAGAGCTCTACTCGAGTAACGAACCCCATTGACTACAATGGGAGACTCGAGCATTTTTGTATGTGAAACGACGGGTATCCAGCTTTTTTTTTTTCTAGGTTCGTCTCTCCCAAACGAGCGTCAAGCTCGGCAGAGTATGTTCGCTCAACTCTAGTATCATGTGCTTTATATGAAGTTTTACAGACCCTGGAGGCTTAGCTGCAATATCTAATTAGCAGCAATGACTAAAGGCCCTTTTACATGCAACAATATTTCTCAAAATTCATCCAAACGGACAAAAAGGAGTGATAATTGTTGCATGTAAACGAGGGCATTTTGCACTTTTCATTTGAACTATGGATTTTAGCTCCGCATGAAATCCATTGCTCAGCAGCTGAAAGACAAAGCAAATACATTCCATTTGAATGCATTTCGCTCATATTTCAAAGGACTGCAGGATACACAGTGCACTACTTGTGGTTTTTTTTTTAAAGTTTTTTTGTGGGTAAAAACCTAAAAAAAAATTTCAACATTTATAGATTTTTCTTCTTTTTTTTAAATTAGTAAATCTAGGCTAAATAAAGTATGGAAATGGGTTTCTCATTTTGTTTTGGATGTTTTGATATATAATATGTATGCTTTCAGATTACAGGGCGCATACGGCGACGGTTTTGGTTGGCGTCGGCTTTGCGTTATTTTCTTTTTTATGTATATATTTTTCTTTTATTCTATAATTTTGTTTTACTTAATTATGTAATTATTTTTTACCATGTCCACCATGACGTAATATAAGACCTCTGGGGGTCATTCACATGTTGTTTTTTTTTTTCTTTCTTTCTTTTTTTTAAATACACACTTTTCCACTGTAGCTGGAGCATCCATAGGAGCCCCAGTTACAGGGGAAAACATCCCCCTGTAGTGACAGTAGTCACTGGCAGAGCTGATCAGGATCTTCTAAAACCCTGCAGCTCTGCTGTGCCAGGGCATCCCGGCGGTCACGTGACCGCCGACTCGCGTATTGGAAGTTATACTTTCACTTCTTAGTACATAGTGCTCCCTTTTCCTTTGGGTTATCAGCTGTGCCTAACAGCTGACAGTCCGACCTGCTTCTGATTGATTGCAGAAGCAGGGGCTTTAATCCCCGCTGTATTTTTGCTATCGAAAGGGATTAAAGCCCAGGACCAAGCGCTGTAAATTTACAGAGCTTGATCCTTAATGGGTTAAACACAGGCTTAAAGGCCCATTTAAACGGCGCGATGATCGCTTAAAATTCGCTCAAACGACAGTTTGAGTGACGGTTTTGAGCAATCCTCTTTGCATAACTCTAAGTAGCTAATCGGCTCCTTAAGAGTTATGCAGGCGGAGTGGGATACCACTGCAATAGCTCTGAGAACAATGCAGCTGTTTGGTATATGCAAACAGCTGCATTGTTCTCGGAGCTTTCAGTTGGTGTCCCTCGGAGAACTGCCAGCGGGATACCAGCTGAAAGAATGCTATCAGCATCGCCCACTGAGATATCAGCGTGTGGCGCTGATAAGGCTCATCGCTCATTTCTTTCTGGCTAGAAGTAAGCGATGAACGAATAGTGCACAATGGCCGCACATTTAGATGCAATTATTATAGCTCAAAAGACTGCTTTAAATGGGCCTTAACTCAGCAAACAACTTGTGGAGGAAAAAGAAGGTGATTAAAGGTCATTTTATATGCAAATGAAGATGATTAAAGTGTTAGTGGCCATTAAAGCCATTGACACTTTACGCAGCGAGATCTCTAAATTTTTCAGCCATTTGAAAGATTATCTTTGTGTGTAAACGGACCTTAAGGCTGGGTTCACAAGGGGCAGAATTGCTGCTGAATTTCCGTGTGGAAAGTCAGCACGACAATTCCGCCCGCGGCCCCTAATCCCAGGATTAGCCAGCAAAACATGAAAACTAACATGCGGCGTGGAATTCAATTCCACAGCATGTCAATTCTTTTCTCGTTTCCGCCGCGTCCGCTCTCCTCTCTATGGGGAGAGAAAGCTGCAGCGTAATGCCGACGGCAAAACCACTCCAATACTGGAACGGTTTTGAAGCTGCGCTTATCCAGTGGAAATCTCACGTTTTTTTGGTGCCTCCATTCCGCTGGAATTCCGTCCCGAGTTACCCCAGCCTAACACCTGCCTAGTATTCCTCTCTATCTAAAGGATTAGGTGCAAAGAAACTGCCCTCCAGGTCCCTGAAATGTAGTGTAGTTGCTTAGAAAAGTGTGTCTTTATGGTGGACGCATTTTGAGCGATAATCGTTGCGTGTAAAAGGGCCTTAACACGGTACTACATTTTTTGTTTGTTTCTACATCTACACAACAAAACATGAGGGATAACAGTGAATACTTTTTATAATCTCCTTCAAAAGTGTTATGTAAATGTCCCAGGAATGAAGAAATCACGCTTTCTGGCTTCATGACTAGTTGCTAACAGATGTAATGAGGATATAGGTTAGGCAAGCATAAGAACATACAATAGTTAGTCTAGCAACATGTGATGGATTATAGCAGAGTTTTGGTGGTGAGAATACACTAGACTAGGAGAATATCTTTTACATTTTAAGATGGACTTTTAGAAAGTTAACTTTTTCATATACAGTTTTGCTCAACTAATGGCCTAGACTACTTGGTTGGCCGCGTGTGGATTGGCGCTTGGCTCATTGTGATCGTCCTGGCTACTGTAGCCTGTGAAGGAAGCTTCTTGGTTCGCTTTGTCTCACGCTTCACACAGGAAATCTTCTCCATCCTGATCTCCCTTATCTTCATCTATGAGACTTTCTTCAAGTTATTCAAGGTGAGATACAAAATTTCCCTTCACATGTTCCATGTTAGCTGATATTCCATGTCCACCTCATTGTTGTCCTCCACGTTATCTACAATCCTAGACTTTGCAGCTGTTTTGACTGCAGTCTTTCCACCACTTTGGTTCTTAGGTCTTTAAAGAGCATCCTCTCACTAACTGCAAGAACCTGACAGACTTAGAGCTCCTCAATGTTACTGATGATGTGCAGTACAATGAAACTGAGACCGTAGTGCCAAAAAATATCACAGGACAACCAAACACTGCTCTTCTGTCACTGGTACTGATGGCGGGCACTTTCTTCATTGCCTTCTTCCTGAGGAAACTGAAGAACAGCAACTTCTTTCCTGGAAGAGTGAGTAGGCACTTCTGTTCGTCATCATACAACACTTTCTTTAAGAGCCACTGCTTAAGGCCCATGTAAACACAATGATTATCGCTCAAAAGCCAGCGCTTGAGCGATAATCGTTATGTGTAAATTCTCCCATCTTTCACTCTCCGGCTGAACGATGATTTTTAGGTGAGCATAAAATCCATCGTTCAGCCGGAGAGAAGATAACACAGACCGCATGCTATGTTTGCTGTTCTTAGTGCTGTATTCTCCACAGGAGCTGCTGATTACATTGTATTCAGCAGAAAGCCCGCGGCAGAACAAAGGGGCTGCTGTTCTCCGCATACAGCTCCAGGAGGCTCATTTACATGCAACTGAACGTGATAAGCTGCTAATGGACATTAGTGTCCATTAGCAGTTTATGTAAAACAAATCTTTTGAACGGTTATCTTTGCGTGTAAATGGGCTCTTACACTCTGCTCTGGTCTGCATTAGTTATTACAGTTTAATGTATGGAGATTGGTCTGGTCCAGTAATTCTGTGATCCATGTCCAGTACCAGTTTACACTGTTGTTGCTGTATAAATATACTGTGTATCTATATTTTTTCCATAACTTCTATAACCTTTTTAACTATATTAATTACCATGTGGATTTAGGTACGTCGGATCATAGGAGATTTTGGTGTTCCAATCGCTATTCTTATCATGGTCTTGGTTGACTTTAGTATCACTGACACTTACACTCAGGTAAGTGACCCTTATTAATGAAATCTATCCTGATCTGGAAATCTAACCATATAAGGTCATTCGAGTCCAGTCATGCAATTATCACATCCCAACAACCATAGGAGACACCAGGAATGACCATTCCCGTGTCTGCTTGGGTTTACAGAAACTTAGTGTTCCCAATGGATTCAAAGTGACCTCACCAGAGAAGAGAGGTTGGGTGATGAACCCTCTAGGATCTGAGGAGCCCTTCCCCATCTGGATGATGTTTGCCAGTGTTCTTCCTGCTATGCTGGTCTATATCCTGATTTTCATGGAGACTCAGATCACTACGTGAGTTTTGACATTCTGCTCTTCCATGTGTCCTTTATTGGATACATCTCTTCATGGTCTTTCTAGCAGTAGAAGGGCTATATGACATTTTACTTGATGAATACCTAGGTAACTATTCATTTCTCTGCAGGCTCATTATAAGTAAGAAGGAGCGGAAGCTGGTGAAGGGCTCAGGCTTTCATCTTGACTTGCTTCTTATTGTGGTAATGGGCGGAATATGTGCACTTTTTGGGTTGCCATGGATGGCGGCTACGACCGTTCGTTCAGTTACGCATGCCAATGCATTAACTGTTATGAGTAAGGCTGTTGCTCCTGGAGATAAACCAAAAATCCAAGAAGTAAAAGAGCAGAGAGTCACAGGATTGCTGGTGGCTATCCTAGTAGGTAAGAAGTTATTGCCCCTATACACACTGTCTTATTTTCTGTTTTCCTTTGTTCTCCATATCTGTGCATATCTGCATGGACATTTCTTTTCTTCATGTGTATTCTAGATGTACAATATTGTGCAAAAGTTTTAGGCAGGTGTGTGGAAACATGCTGCAAAGTAAGAATGCTTTCAAAAATAGAAGTGTTAATAATTTTTGTCAGTTAACAAAATGCAAAGTGAATGTAAAAAAGAGAAATCTGAAATCAATATTTGGGGTGACCGCCCCTTTGCCTCCAAAACAGCATCGAGGTACTCTTGCACAAAGTCAAGGATTTTATAAGATTATAGTCAGGTGTATGATTAACCACTTATACCAAACAAGTGATAATGATCAGCATTTTCATATGTAGGTTGAAACAGAAACAGCTGTGTAGGAGGCTTAAAACTGGGTGAGGAACAGCCAAACTCTGTTACAAAGGTGAGGTTGTGGAAGACAGTATCATGTCACAGATTATACACCATGGCAAGACTGGGCACAGTAACAAGACACAAGGCAGTTATACTGCATCAGCAAGGTAGCTCCCAGGCAAAATTTTCAAAACAGACTGAGGTTTCAAGATGTGCAGTTCAAGTTCTTTTGAAGAAGCACAAAGAAACGGACAACGTTGAGGACCATAGATGCAGTGATCAGCCAAGGAAACTTATTGTAGCAGATGAAAGACACATCATGATTGCTTCCTTTTGCAATCGGAAGATGTCTAGCAGTGCCTTCATCTCAGAACTGGCAGGAGCCAGTGGAACCCAAGTACACCCATTAACTAATCGGAGAAGTCTGGACAGAAGTAGTCTTCATGGAAGAACCTTTGATGTAGAAACAAGGCCAATTGACTCAACTATGCATGAAAAAATAGGATACAGAAAAATGTCAGCAGGTGCTCTGGACTGATGAGTCAAAATTTGAAATATTTGGTTGTAACAGAAGGTAGTTCACCGAAGGGCTGGAGGACGGTACAATAAAGAGTGTCTACAGGCAACAGTGAAGCGTGGTGGAGCGTCCATGCAAATTTGGGCTGCATTTCAGCAAATGGAGTTGGGGAATTTGGTAAGCATTTCCTCAATGGTGAGATATACAGGCAGATACTTATCCATCATGCAATACCATCAGGGAGGCTTCTGATTTGGCTCCAAATTTATTCTGCAGCAGGACAATGACCCCAAACATTCAGCCATTGTCATTAGGAACTATCTTCAGTGTGAAGAAGAACAAGGATTCCTGGAAGTGGTGATAGGGCCCCGCCTAGCCCAGATCTCAACTTCATCCAGTCTGTCTGGGATTACATGAAGAGACAGAAGGATTTGAGCGAGCCGACATCCACAGAAAATCTGTGCTTAGTTCTCCAAGACGTTTGGAACAACCACTCTGAGTTCCCTCAAAAGCTATGTGCAAGTGTACCTGAAAGAATTGATGCTGTTTTTGAAGCTTTCTCTTCTGTTCATCCACTTTGCATTTTGTTAATTGACAAAAATAAACTATTACCACTACTATTTTGGAAAGCATTCTTACTTTGCTGCATTTTTCCACACCTGAATAAAACTTTTGTACATTCCTGCAATGTTCAGTATTTATTCATAGTCTATACATACAGACATAGGCCAGAATGACTATCGGATATATATCAGCAGAATAGCCTTGTAGCAGAAATAGTAAAGCAAAATGACCAGTGACAAATATGCAGATCAAAAGAACTACCTCATGTCCTACATAGAATTGGTAGAATGGCCTGTGCCCAGATATAGACCAGTAGAGTGAACTGGTACCAGTTATAGATTGGCAGAATGATATGGTACTAGATATACATATATATATATCTACACGGGAACCTCGGACCATGATGCAGCAACCAATGAATTGTAAATTCTAAATGTCTTTGTAATTTTCTCTCAGTTATGCAGTATTGACAAAGGATGAATAAAGTCGAAAAAAGGTGCCATCAATACCTGATGCCAAATATGTCAGCAGAATGACTTGTGACTGGATGTATATCTGGTACCAGGTGATTCTGCCGATCTATATCAGCTCAGTGACCTCACATCACAATGCAGCAAACCATGAATTGTTCTGGAAATCGTTTGAAGCTTCTACTCTGTAAATGACCTGGTACCAGATACAGACCACAAAGGTGCTATCAATACAATGTTCGGTCAAGCAATCATTTATGCATATTATTTTAGGACAAATCCAAGAGCCTTGAAAATATTTCATATTTTAATGCCCCATTAAACTTGCTGCAGACGTGTTCGCTAAAGTATTGGGAAAGTATTGAATTATATTTTATGCAGTAGTGTTGTGTGCATAGCAAGAAGTATGTGTACAAAAGACATGCATTGTTTTACTAACAGGGGCTCAGACTCTGAGCATGCAGCTTTGTCGTAATTAACCTTTGTAACAGTTTACTAATGTGCCATTTACACAGGACAAGTATTGCTCAAAATTTGTTCAAATGAACAAATTTGAGCAATAATCGTGCAGTGTAAATGCAAAAAAATCGCTCACTATTCGTTCACAAGTTTTTATCGCTGATCTTCAGTGAGCATAAAAACCATCGCTAGCTCCTCATTGCATATAAACGCTTGCCGCTTCACATGGAAGGTAAAGCTCTGAGCAAGAAGCCTGCAATCCAGCAGTGAAGTCAGTGTAAACGATCTGCACAAGCACTACCGATCTTAGTGGTGACGTCAGCGCTCGTGCAGTTGTTTACCTGACTGTCATCCCATGTAAAAGGGCCATAAGAGAGAAGTATCAGACATGCTGAATATTTTGAATTGTTTACTTTGTGAGGGTTGCCACACTATATAACCTCTTGCATTGGAACAATAAAGTAGAATAGCTTGAAAACATCACTTGAGTGTTTCTCATTGTTTTTCTTCTCTGATGCATCAAATAATAATTAAGCATATCTGATTGATAAGGCTACAATACCCCTCGAGTAATCTCTGAATTAAGCGAATACTTCAATAGTATCAACAGAGGTTACAGTAGCCTTGATTCTGCCCGTGAATCACTCACTGACTAATGTCAATGAGGGCTTGGCAACTCTGCACCACAGCCAACTGGAGTATAGCAAAATCCTCTTCACGGGCTGCTGTCTAGGCATGCTACATGCTTTATGTAGAAGATGTTCAATGTTGACTTCAGTCTATTATTTGACAGGTCTTTCCATCGTGATTGGTGATCTTCTACGCCAGATCCCATTGGCTGTGCTGTTTGGGATATTCTTATACATGGGGGTCACCTCACTGAATGGGATCCAGTTCTATGAGCGCATCCAACTTTTACTGAAACCCCCAAAGCATCACCCGGATGTGATTTATGCCAAGAAGGTAAGTCCTCCCAGTACTGTGGTGACTTGATGCATCCTGATCATAGTATTAGTCAATCACTGCTTGTCAGGGTCACCGCTGAGCATAAGGCCTAGTAGTGGAAAGCATTCAGGTTGTCAGAAGCCATTGATCACATGTGAATAATTACTTCAATACAACCAGTTTGTATCCAGTGTATAGGGCTGTCTGACTGGTGAAGATCTGTGTGTCTTATACCTTTTGTATATGCAGTTGCCATAATGGTTCCACTTTACGAGAATCACCGCATCATAAATAAACTTCTGTAGAAGAGTAGAGCAAAGGAATCGTCCATCTCTCATGGTGCACAACTTGGCTTTATATCTGAAGATGGCGGCAGTCATCACGTTGTAGGCTGGATATGGGGTTGTCTGCTGTCTGTGTCATTTGCAGAGATACAAGGTGACCGTGTGCTAATGTGTAGAAGGTAACTCAAGTCTCTCCTTCCCAGGTACGCTCTCTTAGGATGCATCTCTTCACAGCGCTGCAGCTGGTTTGCCTGGCTGTCCTATGGGCTGTTATGTCCACTGCAGCTTCCCTCGCCTTCCCCTTCGTTCTCATTTTGACTGTTCCTCTGCGGATCTTCTTACTAAGGAGAATCTTTACGGATCGTGAGATGAAATGCGTAAGTGACTTAATCTTCCACTGACTGTGCAACCTTAGAAACCTAATATGTAATAATATCCCAGTATATAATAAACTAATGTAATATAGCATAATACAGGGTAACAGCTGTGGTGTAATATCTGTGTATAAAATGCCTCTATATACAGTATAATATAGTATGACACGTGAGATAACAAGTGAGGTGTAATATCCAAGTATAGATTATATCACTATATATCCTATAATACAGGGTCACCGGTGACAAGTGAGGTAATTGGTGAGGTTTATTACCTGTATAGATTATATCACTATGTACAGTATAATACAGGTGGGTTGTAGTATCCCAGTATATAGTATAGTACAGGATAACAGGTGAGATAACCAGTGAAGAGTAATATCCCTGCATACACTATAATATAGAGTGGTGGGTGAAAAAACAGGTGAGGAGTAATATCCCAGCATATAATAAACCACTATATACCATATAATATAGACCCTGAGGTATACAGTGTGACAGGTGACAAGTGAGGTCCTCGTTGAGTTTTAATATCTGTATAGAATATATCACCATATACAGTATAATACAGGTGAGTTGTGGTATCCCAGTATACAGTATAATACAGAGTAGTGGGTGAGAAAACAGGTGAGGAATAATATCCCAGCATATAATATATCAGTATGTACCATATAATATAGACTCAGAGGTATACAGGATGACAGGTGGAATTATGTCACCTGTAATCTTGTATTCTATTGTATATAACAGGTGAGGAGTAATATCCCAGCATATATCAGTATATACCATATAATATAGACTCAGAGGTATACAGGTGGCATAAAAGGTGAGCAGTAATATCCCAGTTTACAGTATTATACAGGGAGACGTGCAACTATATACAGGATCAAGGGTGCCAGGTAACAGGTAAGATATAATAACACAGTATGGAATATATCATTAGATACAGTATAAGGCCGCCTGCACATGAGCGGAAATTCTGCGGCGGGATTTCCCACGGAATTTCCGCCGCTGGAAGCCTGCATAGGATTGCGTTAACAAACGCAATCCTATGCAGACGGCCGTGATTTGGCCGCGTGAACTCTCGCGCGGCAAACAAATCGCGGCATGCTCTATTTCTGTGAGAAACGTTACTGCCCGGCCACCGGCTCCGGTCTGCGCATGCGCTGGCTGCCCGGCAAGCCGGCACATCAAACAGCCGGAGCCGCGGGCACGGGTGAGTACACGCTGGTCCCTGCAGGCGCTCGGGTCGGGTCCCACGGCGAGAATCCTCGCTGCCGGATCTGACCTGCCCGTCTGCAGGCGGCCTTATACTAGTGAAATAACAGATGAGGTATAATATTTCTGTAGAGAATAAATATACACTACAATACAAACTTCCAAGTCTCAGGCAACAGGAAAGAGTTTAGTCGGCATGTTTGTATAGTTTCTTCCTTGATGGTTGCTCTTCTCTCCACAGTTGGATGCTGATGATGTGCAGCCAATATTGGATGAGCAGGAGGGCGTTGATGAATATAATGAGATGCCAATGCCAGTATAAGTGTTTCCTGTGCCTTGGATAACATGGACATAAAACAGCCCAACAGCCTCGTCATGGCAGACTTACCCATGGAATTTCTATGTCCTTGCAATCAAATGTAGAAGCAATTTCAGGAGGAAGGATTGTTCTCCGTCTCCTCAGGGGAGGGGCATAACAGTAGATTCCACTCTGCAGAGGTGGAGCTGTCCTGGATGTTTGTGTAGGTAGAGACATTGAATGTGTCCATCAGACACCTCCTAGGTACATTTACTGTTACGTTAAGACTTGAGGGTGACGCTGCCATCCTCCCTGGATATTATTTTCTAAGAGTTTCGGACCTCAGTTGGACGGTTCTATATGTTCCAGCAGTGAGAATACAGTGCTCTGATTAGGAATCGTCATATGTATGAGGGACAGGAGAATATAAGAGCAGTAGTGTCAGTATGATGATACTCAGTATTATTACACAGGTGTTACATCCACTATTGGAGACGTTTCTATCCAGCACCACTCTCACAGGAAGGCAGCTAGATACCACTTACACTGGGCAACGACTAAGATTCACCAGCCTTCCCCTCTCGGAAGGGCACTGTGCCATTTAGCTTTGGGACCACAAGGTGGAAGGTTTCTGTAGAATGTATTAATTATTTTGACAATCACAGATCCCTGTGTCCTGTACCTCTGTATTATCCATGTGACATACCTGTTTTATCTGCAATAGAATGTATAAAGTAGAAGTATTTACACATAATTTAATTTTTGAAAAATAGCAAATAAACATTTCCATGTCTTAAAAGGTCATTATGTGTATAAAAACCTCAACCTATCCTCATACAGTGCATTGTGAGATACTAGTTCTCATGGTGCTGTCTGGGGTACTTACCAGCACTAGACAGTGCGGTGGTACTAGTGTATCTTGTCTCCACCACAAGTATGGTTGGAGACCTAGTGCTGGGCTGTACCTGCCCAATGTACGCCTAGAAGTTAGTGATTGGCTGCCTGGGACTGAGGTTTGCCTTGGATGGAGGGTTAGGGTCAGTTTAAGTGTTAGGCTTACATTATTAGGTTTAAACAGCTAATAATGTAAGCCTAACACTGAAACTAACCCTCCATACAAGGCGATCCGTCCCCGGCAGCGTACCATCGTGTCGGGTGACAGCTGTGGTGCGGCAGGGAGAGGAGAGCGGAGCATACTCACAGCTGTCCCCGCTGCAGGGGGACCAATACCGAAGATTAGAGTACGGAGGGGAGAGCAGCAGGGACCCCAGTGACAGCGCTCCCGGCTGCAGCGTGCACTGGGGGAACGGGAGTCCACATTGGCAGTGCATCGTGGAAAGGAGCCTGGAGAACATTTAGAGCGATCCCCGCCGCAGCAGCCGACCGGGGGGACGGGAGTGTAGTTGCCAGTCCGCCAGAGAGAGCAGTGGGGAGCACAATGACAGCGGTCTCAGCTTCAGCAGTGTTCGCAGACTGCACAGGAGCAGTGTCCTCCCTGCCGCAGTACTACCCAATCAGAAGCTAGGAGCGTGACACGGGCGTTCCCTCCTGCTAAGTGCTGTCACACCCCTAGCTTCCGGTGTCGCCAACGTACAACAGTACCCAGTGCGGTGAGGTGCTGTCATTTTACAGTGCAGCATGAGATGCTAAGGCCGGCTTTACACTGGCGTAAGCACATTTGCGCAACAGGTGTTGTGTATTTGCGCACAGATGTGCATGCTTTACTGTACTTTTTGTGTGCGCCAAAAAACATGCATCTATGCTACCATTAATTGAAATGGGCAATTAATGTAATTAGTTCAATGTGTGTTCTGTCCCTGTGGAAATGCACTGGTAAATAAAGCGTGCGGCATATTTTTGCGCAAACAAAATGCATGTGCAAAATACACTTATGTGAATGAAATCAATGGGTTCTATACATTTGTGTCAATCTGGCCTTAGTATCATTATTCATTGCAGGGGAAGATCCTCTCGGCCATTAGGGAGTTCAAAGAGGGGCCTGGATTCCTTTCATTACATGTCATGGGTACCGGTTTCTTGTAGATGGGATGTAGAGCCAGGAATTTATACCGATTTGCCAGACTTGGAAGGAATTTGTCTCACCTAATATGGGGCAGTTGGCTTCTGCTTCATACATGGTTTTGCCTCGTTCACCATGGATGACAAGTGGACTTGTTGGACCTGGGCCGAGCACATATGCCGGCCTGAAGAAAGAAGATCCGGCCGCGAAGGAAGGAAGATCCGCATCGTCCGAAGCAGGTGAGTTTATTCTGATTTTTAGGCCTCATGTCCGCGGGGCAGGAGGCACCCGCTACGGATTCTACATGAAGAATCCGCGGCTGGCGTGATTTTCCCTGTGGACATGAGGCCTATGGAAACCACTGACATGGAAAAGGACTTGGGGATTTTAGTTAACCGTAAGCTTAACTGGAGCAACCAGTGTCAGAGCCACATGACGAGAACATTGTTCTTCCTGATTATAAATCACCAGTCAGACCACACATGGAATATTGTGGACCGGTTTGGGCACCGGTACTCAAAAAGCACTTATTAAAACTTGAACTGGTACCAAAGTAATAAATAGAATGGGTGGACCACAAGACCCAGAGAAGTTATCACAATTCGGCTTATGTAGTTTAGAAAAAAAGACAGCCAAGAAGCGACCTAATAACAATGTATAAATATGTCTGGGGACAATCAAGGGATCTCTTCAATCACCAATTTATACCCAGGACTGTGACCGTAACAAGGAAGCATCCTCTATGTCTAGAGGAAAGACGATTTCTACACCGACATATAAGGGGGTTCTTTACTGTAAGAGCAGTGAGATAAGAGTTTAAGAAGGGTCTGGATGCCTTTCTTGAGTGTAACAATATTACATGTTATAGTCACTGATTACTTCAGATGGGTCAGTGATCTACAGACTTAGAAAAGTATGGAGCAGCACACGGAAGATTTCAGTAAAATGTCTTCAGCATCATCACATCCTTTTTTTCTTCCATCTCCAACAACATTAAAACAACGTTTCATCCGGATCCCGGCCTTTGTCAAGCTGCTCCATACTTTTCTATTTGCATAGACTGTGATCTAGGAAGTCTGGATCAATTGGTGACCGTGCACCCGTAAGGCTCCCCATATTTGTGGGTTTTACTTTGTGCTGCTGGATCTACTATCTTTTTGGATTTCATGATCCACAGATTTATTCTCATTGACGTTTTTTGCACCCCTCTGGATCACCGTTGGGTGGTAATAGGCCAAACTAGATGGACATATGTCTTTATTCAGCCTACCATACTATGTTCCCATTTTTCTCATTAAAAAAAAAGTAAAACATATTTGATATCGCCACATTTGTAAAAATAGAATAGAGGTGACGTATGGATAGGCTCTATCCAAAGCCACGGAAGGTTCAATACTCGGGGCATATACAAGGGGGCATCCCTGTTGCGGTTTCATTATGAATGGGAAAGGAGGGGGGGGGACGTAGAGTGAGCTAGTTTCTCAGAAGCCACAAAGGAGGAGTAAAGGCTGTTTAAAACCTTAAGAAATGGGTCTGAAAAGCCAGGACATAAATAACCAGCAGCGCTGATCAAACATATTCTCAGTGTCAAGACTTAGGGCCCATTTAGAAACAACGATTATCGCTCAAAATTTGCTCAAGAGCCATCTTCTGAACGATAATTGTTGCGTGTAAATGTGCATATCTTTCAGTTTTCCAAAGAACTGAACTCAGTTCGGCTTGAAATCCGTCATTCAGCAGAAGAGCTGATAAGACGTACCGCGCGCTGTGCTCTGCCTGGCGACCGCTGATGAACAACGGGTGGTCATCTGAACAAATTCAGCTCCCAGGGACTCACACGCTACTAATTGGTACTAATAGGCATTAGGACTGAATTAACAGAGCGAACATCTGGACAGCGTCGTGATGGACATGGACCGAGCCTGCTAGATAAGTAAAATAAGACCTCGTGCCTCTTTTGGGGCAAAAAATAATATAAGACAAAGTCTTATTTTGGTGGAGACATGGTAATAGATTTTACCTCTTCTTCTGTTAGTTAAATAAAGCAAACTAGATACCCACCTGTTTCGCTCCCCAGGCCACTCTGGACTGCTGATCCTTTCTTCTGCATAGCGCAGGCATGTGATACATGCCAATACAAGTGATTGGCGCTGGCCAAGCAAGAGATTGTTAAACGGTGTCCCGGTGATGGAGCAGATGAGAGGTTAAGGGGAATCTGTAACCCTCTTTTTGCATCTTTCACTGAGAGCAGCACAAGGTAGTGACTGGAGGGGGTAACATCATTCCTTAGGGAGAGCACCAAGAACGGGAGTGAGGAGACTTATAAGGCCATCCATGCTCCTCTGGGAAATATGCAAATAAGGGAAATGGAACAATACTTCTGTAGCGCCACCTATTGGATGGCAACATTCCTTCAAATCAATGCCTGACTCTTTAGACATGTCTTTAGAGCAGCGGTTCCCAAACTGTGCTCCACTGAGCCCTTGGGGCTCCACGAGCGACAGTCAGGGGCTCTGACCAAGGTTCTCCGTGGTGGCAAACATATAGCACATGTGCTGAAGGCTGCTTATCACTGTAGTGATTACTGCCAGGGTGCCGCAACTCCCTGCCGGTAATCATGCTGTGATGCTGATGCTGGTGCATAATATGATGTCAGTATGCACCCGGAATCCTCCTCCCCTATGTCCTCTCCTCCTTAGTTCCGCAGGAGAGGACAAGGCAAGAAACGTTCTGGCTCATACACTGACGTCAGTGTGCACCAGGGATCAGCGCAGAGCAGAAGAGGAGCAGCGCTGACTGCAAGGATGAAGTAGATGGGTTGAGGGGCTATTATTACTGGGACTACCAACTGTGGGGGTTAATATTACTGTGGGTATTAATATTACTGAGGGGTTGATATTATTACTGAGGGGGTTAATATTATTACTGCGGCTACTGTGGTGTAAATATTAATGAAGGGATTAATATTACTGTGGCTACTGTGGGGTTATTATTACTACTGGGGCTACTGTGGGGTTATTATTATTACTGAGACCACTGTGGGGGACACTATTACTACTGAGACCACTGTGGGGAACACTTACTACTGGGGGCCACTGTGGGGAACACTTACTACTGGGGGCCACTGTGGGGAACACTATTACTACTCCGGCCACTGTGGCGTGTCACTATTACTACTGAGGCCACTGTGGGTGTCACTATTACCACTGGGGCCACTGTGGGGAGGTCACTATTACCACTGGGGCCACTGTGGGGAGGTCACTATTACCACTGGGGCCACTGTGGGGAGGTCACTATTACCACTGGGGCCACTGTGGGGAGGTCACTATTACCACTGGGGCCACTGTGGGGAGGTCACTATTACTACTGGGGCCACTGTGGGGGGATCAAGTTTACTATTGAGGCCACTGTGGGGGTTACTATTATTACTGGGGCTAATATAAGGGATGCTACTACTATTGGAGCAACTATGGAGGTTACCATTGTTACAGAGGCCACTGTAGGGGACGCTGTTACTACAGGGGGCAATATAGAGGATGCTATTACTACTGGTGCCAATATAGGGGGTCACTATTACTACTGGGGCCAATATAGGGGGTTACTATTACTACTGAGGCCACCAATATAGGGGCTCACTATTACTACTGATGTTACCAATAAAGGGGGTGACCGTTACTACACGGGGCGGATTTACTGTACAATTCACAGTAGCTGTAGCAGAAAAGTGGATGAGATATTGAAAATTTCATCCACACGCTGTGGAGAAAATCTGCACAAAACCCGTACGGATACTGAGATGTGGTGCGGGATTTAATTCCGCAGCATGTTAATTTTAAATATAACATATATCAATAGGCCGTCCAGTGCTCCAGCGTTCCTCAGTTTTTTTTGTTTTTGTTTTTTAACGGCCTTGTGAGGTAAAAACAAGTTATGATAAGCCACGCCCCCAACCCCCACTGACCACACCCTCTGTCCCAGTTTGCAGCTCCACAAGAAACTTTTCCTTCAAAAAGGGCTCCATGGCTGAGAAAATATGGGAACCACTGCTTTAGAGCAATGATTAGGAATTGAAAACCCAATCATTGCTCTAAAAACCCGTCTAAAGCCTGCGAGTGTGAACGATCTAGAGACTCAGGCAATCCTGACAGCAGCATTTAAATGTCCCGAACAAACCTGGATGCATATGAAAACGGAATGTTAAGGTATAGAAATGGACAAATTTAATGACAGAGGATGTGAACTTTCATAATGTAGGGCAGTGTTTCGATATGTCTTCTTTCTGGATAAATCAGTTGACAAAAAAAGCTGTAATTTGTAATAACCACAATATCTAAAAAAAATTCACCTTATCCCAATTTGCACTAATAGTGAATTTTAATTCACTTCAAACAGAAATTATGCCCTCAAAAAAGGTCATAATAGTCTCATATGGACCCTCCTTTATGCAAAACACATCATCGATAAATCTACACTAAATTTTGGAATGATTTTGAAAATTCCAGTCTTTTGTTCCTCAAGGGATGCCATATTTGCATTTGCTATCGCTTTACCCAGTTTCTGCAAAAAACAATAATCTTGAAAAATGAAATAATTCTCATAAAATAAAATCTCCACAAAAAATGTCTTTGCTTAACAGTATATGAACTCCAGCAATTTCTAGTGCAGTAATCCACTTTGAATGATCTATGAAGTGTAGAGGTTAACCACGTCAGTCCTTATAAGCAAACTATCAGAAGTAACAAATCTCATATCAAAGTGCTAACGACCACTGATCACATGATGGCAACGTCATCACAGGTCCTAAAACATATATAAAACACAGAGCCGCGTTGACTATATCTATATTAATCCCCAAATGCACACTATTTGCAACCCGATTGGTTATTTGGTTTGCCTGATCCACCGTCATTGGTTGTTTAGGTTGGTTTGTGTAGAAGTGGGGAGTAAAAGGCTAATATGCAGCCTGCTGACAGCAGCCGTGTGCTAACAGGACCTGTGATGACGTCACCATCATGTGATCAGTCACATGGTCTCTAAGCTCTGCCCCTGATCACATGACAGCGACGTCATCACACGTTCTTCATGTTATTAAAAGCCTGTGGAAGCGGACAGATGCCGTGTGCTGACAAGAACTGTGATGCTGTCCCAGTCATGTGATCAATCACATGGTCTCTGAGCACCGCCCCATATCACATTACGGTGACATAATCGCAGGTCCTAAAACCAGCAGAGCCTGATCAGATGATGGTGACGTCATCACAGGCCCTTCATCCTTGTGCAGTGAATGAGGTATTATGGGCAAACTACATCCCCCACAAACCCCCATGGCCTCAGTTGCTATGGATACAGTGGTACTCAGTCTGGCAGTTGGTATCTGGTTGTGAGACAGCTGCACGTCTGTGTGGAGAGTCCAATATATGACACCTCACTAATGAACATATACATAGCTTGCAGTGCATATTGACCAACAACATTGAAGCATAGTCCTTCACCACTATCTTCACATCTCCTGAGCGTGATATCATGTCATCTCAAGTGCTAATGCTGCCAACACCAGTCCAGCCTTCATCTAATCGTCAACTGTTGTCCAGTGTTGGAACAAACCGTCTGTGTCGTGCAAACATATCACCACAGGGGTTCAATGCCGCCATGAAGCTAATGTGGCTTACATGACACAGCGACAAGCCACAATTTCACCTCAGCTACCAGCTCAAGTTTGCAAATCTCGTGCAGGTGATATGCAAAAGCTATGAGCGAACATGTATCCGCAGTGAGCTGCTGTTCCTAAATTACATGCAGCTCATATGCTAAAGCAACGAGCCAACATGTCTCCTCAGCGAGCTGTGGAAGTTCGTAAAGCCGTTTGAAATGTTCTGGAAAATTGTAAATAATGCCAATAGTTTACTATTTGCACAGAAATATTTGTACCAACTCCAATTCCTAAGGTCTCATGTCCATGGCATGCGTGGACTCCCCGTGCGGAATCCACCCATGCCCGCAGCCCATTTTCTTACCTGTCTGGATGCGGGTCTTCTCCATCCGGGCTGTATCTTCTTTTCCTCTGCTTTTCCGCGGATCTGCGGCAAGTCCGCAGTGGCACCTGCGGGTGTGCCGCAGATCGAATGGCTTCCATTAACTTCAATCAAAGCCGTAGGTTTGAGAATCTGCAGAAAATGGAGCATGCTGCGTTTCTTTTTCCCCTTGCGTGCGATTCGCGAATCGAGAAAAATGGCATCTGCAGGTAGTAAATTACCTGTGAATGCCCAATGATTGTCAATGGGATAATTGAATTGCAGATCGTTCATGCCGATACCCTGCAATTCAATTATACCCATGAGGCCTTTCAGTGTATATTAGAAAGTGGCACATCGCGCCACCTGAAACGCTGGATGAATCCCTTTGGAATGTTCACAGGTTTATCTGTATTGCTATTTTGTACATTTACTGCTGTTTTCTTAGGCCTCATGTCCACGGGCGGGTCGGATTCCACATGCGGGAGCCAGCAGCGGAATCCGACCCTGCGTACTTATGCCGGTCTTTTTTTTTGTACTGTGGAAATGCCAATCCACGCACAGTAGTTTTTTTCTTTTTAAACTCCTGTTTTCCTGCGGAATCCGTGTCCTGCCCACAATGTCAATTGCAGACAGACCGCGAAGCGGACAGCTTCCATTGACTTCAATGGAAGCTGTCTGCACGCAAATCCGCACTAAAATGTTGCACGCTGCAATTTGTTTTCCACATGCAGAATCCGGAAAACAAATCCACCTACGGGCGGCCTGAACTGCGGATCTTCTGCAAATTAAATCCGCCCGTGGACATGAGACCTCATTCATAGGAGTTTGCACAATTCAGCAAAATTGCAAATAACGGCAATAGCTTACTATTTGCACGGAAATATTTTGACCAACTCCAATCCCTTTCACTATATAGTACATTAGTAAGTGGCGCATTGCCAGTACTGGCAGAGCGGTCACACCATAGAGCTCAGTCCTGGCAGAGCAGTCACACCATAGAGCTCAACACTGGAAGAGCGGTCACACCATGGAGCTCAGCACTGGAAGAGCGGCCACATCATGGAGCTCAGCACTGGAAGAGCAATCCAGTATTTGGCATCAGCATTTGTAAGCCAAAAACAGGAGTGGATCCTACAAAGAAAATGTGCATTTTGGATCTGCTCTTTGTTTTGGCTTATAAACACATAAAGGCCTCATACGACTCAAAGGTCGCTGTTTCTGGCATTGTATATACGGTATTGGTGTGTACCTAGATAATTTTGCATCCATTCGTAGAAACCTTACCCATCTTTGTCAAGTATTCGATGGATGTAATTTGCCAAATTGATGAATTATCGGTGATCCAGAACACCTTGTTAGCCAGTCTTGACGTGGAGGCTCTTTACAGCTCTCTACCCCACGAAGGCGGGCATGGAGCTGCGAGACATTTTTTGGGACAAAGAGGTATGCACTTACAACAGTACAATAAATTCCTATTACAGATCTGGTCTCTTGTCCTAGAACGCAACATATTCCTGTTTAACGGGAAGATGTACCACCAGCTCAGGGGTACAGCCATGGGGAGTCCTTGTGCCCCCACATATGCCAACTTGTACCTAGGCTGGTGGGAGGAATATTGCCTTTTTTATTGAGGATAATGAAGTATGGACCAACCACATTACATTTTAGGTAAGATATATTGATTTTCTGGTCAGATACACCGGTAAAGTTTGACAATTTCATTGGACATCTGAACTCTTTAGCCCTGTCCTTCACCACCGAGATACACGAGGACGCACTTACATTCTTGCATCTGACTATTAAGAACAAGGCGGATAGGTCTCTTTTCACCTCTATGTCCGGCAAGCCAACGGGTAACAGCCAATTCCACTGCGAAAGTGTTCATTCCAGATAATTAAGGAGTGGTATTCCGAAAGGACAATTCCTTCGGTTGAAAAGGAATTGCTCCAATTGCATTGACTTTTTGCAAAAAAAATCTAAAAAGACACGTCTGATATTTAGGGACCTTGTACAGATAAAGACCTTGTAGATAAACTTACACCATCGTCTGCAATTACATTTAGGCATGTCCACAGCATTAAAGACGACTTAGTACGGCGTCATCTGAGCCCATTGGTCAGGGTGCCAGGCTTTATGAATTTGGGATTATCACCCGGTACCTATAAATGCTCTGGCTATAAGGCCTGCCAACATGTCACCAAAAGTAAGACATTTACCAGTGCCGTGATTGACCCTTTGTACCGAAATTACGAATTTATCAACTGCCTCTCCCAATTTGTTTTATATATGGCTTCCTGCATCTGTCCTAAAAAGTACATAGGTAAAACTGTGCAGCAATGATGTAGATAGGCATTAGCCCATATAGCAATATTTTAAGAGATGAGGTGACTCTCTTGGCCTGGCACGTGCGTCAATGTCACGGAAATGACATTAGCGCAATTCCTCTTCAAAGAATTGAGTTAGTTAAATCCAATAGTAGGAGAGGTCATCTGGACAAATGACTTTTTCGCAAAGAGGCGGAATGGATCTATTGCATAAACAACTGTTATCCTCATGCTCTAAACGAGAGCCTTCTGTTCAACGCGTTTATCCATTAGTATCCTCTTTCATATAATTACCTGCTTCTTCCTCCCTTACCCTCACTAATAATGGACTACATCATAAATGGGTTTAAGGGATTTTCCATGGAAAATACTACTGATGACCTATTCTCAGGCTAGGCCATCAATGGTTGATCGTCCGGGGTCTGTCGCTCAGGAACCCAAATGATCAGCTGAGCTGTCAGCACCGCAAATGCACAGAATTTGGATAAGAATCATTGCAAGTCTCCGCGTTGACCTCTGTGTAGTGGATGGTGCCCGTGCCTGCAGTTACAAGCGCCTGCCACTACAGAGAGGTCGGCAGGGAGACTTCCGCTCCAACCTCTGTATTTGCTGTGCTGACAGCATGCACCCGCGCAGCTGATGGAGTGGGATCCTGAGCGACGGACCCAAGCCGATTACCTATTGATGACCTATCCTGAGAATAGGGCATAAATAGTATTTTCACGGAAAACGCCTTTACATGAGAACCTGCATCATTTGTATTTGATAGTATTTACTCAATAATAAATATTCCTCCTATGGAGAACACAGTTTGGCAATTGATGCCCTATTTATACATCAGCACGGCGAGATTGTTGCGCTTTGCAGGCAGGCGGTAGTTTGTGGGGTCATTGCCAGTACACCCGGTTTGCTTCGGCTGTGGTCTTATGGCGGCCGGAAATCCAGGATTCAATCCGCTGCCAGATTTTCTTGTCTCTCCTTGGGCGGATGCTATGATATGGCACCTGTCTAGCGGCGCGGTTATCATGGTAGTGTTGGCGGCGAAGCCTCTGTGATCTTGGCTTATAAATACGGATCCAAAATACTGACCAGAGTACTGCCATCTGAATGGGGCCTAAGGTAAATTCCCTACATCATGTACCTGTTGCAGACTCCACTCTGAAATTCCTCAACTAAGTACAGAAGAAAAATCTGCAGTTTATTCTTGACATGCTGTGAATTTTCTGATCCGCAGCATACTCTAAGCTGCTGTGGACAGGCCATAAAATCCGCAGGAAAGCTACGTGTGGATCTCGTTGCAGATTTTGGTATAGAATATTGGTGCAAACTTTATGCAAAATGTGAAAGTAGCCTAACAAACCCCATTCATGGAATATTTAACCCTTTCCAATCCAATTTGGGATTCAGGGTTTCCTAAAAGGCTTTCTCTTTTTGCTGTTATACAACAGTGCCATCTGCTGGCTAAAGCCAGTATGTGTGCGCCAGAGAGGCTCCAACAGCAGAGTGGCTGGCAATAGACAGTAAGAATACCCTGTCGGACGTCTTCTGACATTGGAGCTGTACAAGCTTCAATCAGAATGTAGGAAGACATCAGACAGTGGATTGGAAAGGGTTGAGGATTTTCAATTCCTGAATTCCGTGCCACAAAACCCTAAGAAAGTAGACTACAATGTAAGGACACGCAAGGTGACTTATGGCGTACATCTGGCCATGTAATATGTATATGTCAAGTTAATTTGTTGGCCTATACGCCAAATGTAGAGGTAAAACCCAATGTCAACTGATGGCAAGGTAACAAGGGTCAGCAGGCAAACATAAGCCATCTGCACTCCCCATTCACAAATAACGCAGCCATGAAGGATAACACGACACATTCAGCTCTGCTATATCCGTATCTTATTGGCAAGAAATTAGAGACATGCGGCCTGCTTCCAGTATTGTGAAAACAGCGGCTGCAGTCTACTCCAGTCATTATATCTTACTTGCACAAATGAGTGCCGCCATATTGGTGAAAACAATATGGCCACCCTTCTGGGTTGTCACTTGTCATACTGATCGCCATGATAAATTAGAAAGCTGCCAATATCGCTGCAGGTAAGAGACTGAGCGGCAGCTGCGACTTACGGATTTATGGCTTGTTCTACATCCTCTTGCAACAAGTCCTGCATCTGTCTCCGCTTTACATGCAGCTGCCGGGCACTGTGTGGTAAGAGAGGACTATCTACGGTATGAGGAAAACACAAGAACTAACACAAACAGAGTCAAGGCACCCAGACATGCAGTGGCGGTTCCATTAAACGCTTGAGGATACTGGAACTGGCAGTACCATAGAAGGCCAAGAAGGAGCAGGAATAATGGAACCATAAGGCTGCCAACGTTTACAGAGTCTTGGGACAATTCGGGCCCCCCGGGGCCCGAGGCTGTGGCATGCTGGGAAAGGTGACAATGAAGCACACAGCCGTCAGTGAGCTGGAGCGATGCTAGTGTCTTAGAATCATCTCGGAGGAGCTGCCCTTGATAGATGAGGCGGACACGAGGCTCCTGGCCTGGGAACTGGCTTCTAAAATCAAGAAGAAATAGGAAACAAAGAATGAGAAAGGTTATAAAGTTGTAGCTAGTAACAACCTGCTATACGGGACAGACTCGTTACACTCTGCACCGCCATAACTGCCCTGAACAGCTCAATAAACAGGATGGGTCATGGAAACAGGAGATGTAGAGGTTCAGCAATGAACCACCACTAGACCGTACTGGATAATCGCAGCGATCCATGGCGCGGTTCTCTTCATGGGATAATTGGTAATTTCCTATTGATCCACAAAATTACAGATGGTCAGTCCATAAGAAGACAATCTGTGGCCGGAGGCGATTCGCTTTTAAGGGTTTATCCAAGCAGCGGCCGCCGGGATACACCAAAGTGGAAGTGCTGCTGCAACCCATTTAGTGGCCGTGGCTAGTACCGTGTTTCCCCTAAAATAAGACAGTGTCTTATATTAATTTTTGTTCAAAAAGGTTTAACTTTTTTACATGTATAGCTGCCTGGACACTATTTAAATTGACTTTTTAAATTAACTGTTAGCAGGGCTTAATTTTGGAGTAGGGCTTATATTTCAAGCATCCTCAAAAAGCCTGAAAAATCATTTTGCATCCTCAAAAATTCTGGAAAATCATGCTATGTCTTATTTTCAGGGAAACAGGGTAATTGCAGGCCCAGCTCTCATTGAAACCAATGTTAGCTGCGCTTGTAATTTCAGGCTGGGTTCGCATTGCTTTCTAGGAGAGCTGCACTTGCAATTACGAGCACCAGCCACTACACTGGGGTCGGAGCAGTGCTTCCACTCCAACCTCGATGGCCACTGCCTGCATAACCCCTTTAAGATTGCTAATAGACCTTAGTGCCTCGTACCAGTGGAGGACCTAAAGCTATGCGGAACGCTGAAACGTTCAGAGACAAACGCTACATAATGTGTATTTAGCTACAGACGCTACATTATGTAATATGATAAAACTGCAATCAAATGGAATGGAGTGCACCCTTACATTGCCCCCATGGGACATTCAGACACATACAAGCTTGAGAAAGACCTAGTCCCGAAACGTTGCTGTTGCTTTTGACTTGGAGAAATGAAGTTGTTCTTTTTTCTATTTCCTGCATCTTCCATTGCTGCCATCCTTCTTTGTGGATGATTTTTGGGTTGTGGTCCAAACCCTTTATATGGTGTGCATATGGCATCTTAGCTGAATTATGAGGTGTTTTCCTACTTTTCTTTGCTGCTGACCACCGCTTCTATTCTGGACATACATGATTGATGACAGTCGGAGATCACTTGGTCCATCAAGTCTACCCTTATACTATTTTTCCTTGTCGCATAGATATGCGTTTACCCCAGGTAGGTTTCCATTCACTTACTGTTGAATTTCCAACCACATCTGCTGTAACCTTCTTCCAAATATCTACTACTCTTCCAGTAACATAGCATTTTCTGACGTTTCCACTGGCTAATTTCACATTGTGTCCACACCGCTGATAGCGAGGTAGTCAGGATAATGGAAACAGCGGAGCTTGGTTCAGCTATGCGTCTCTGTGACTCCCATAGAAGTCACTGGGAATTCCATGAACTATGTGAGACTGTGAGCTGTGTAAATCGTACTGACTTCTGTGGGAGTTAGAGAAACAGCAAAGGGCTCTCAACTATTTACATCCTCCAGACCACAGCATCCAAGGTGGGCAGGGACCTAGACTCGAAAAATAGTGCAGGTCCCAAGTCTGGGACTGACACCTTAGACTTTTATGGCAGATCTTGTCAAATATCATAAAAGCCTGAAATAGGAATATCCTTTAAAAAAGGAAACCTATCACATCCAATAAGCACCATAAGCTACGTTATGGTGCTTATAGGACAGGGAATGTGGAGCCCGGGGGTGTACTTTTTATACTTACCAGGCTGCCCACTGTCATCCTCCGGTAGTCTATGCTCGGATTCGGTACTTTAAAAAAAAAAAAAAAACATGCTTTCCCTCGGTATCGGCGGCCCATCTGCAATTGAGTTGCGGGTATGCCGCAGATTGGACGGCTTCCATTGACTTCAATAAAAGTCTTCCGTGTGGGAACCATAGGAAAATGTAGCACCAAAAGGTCCGCAAAATAAATCTGCATGCTTTAATGCATTTGCGGACGCTTATGTCTCCCCATGGGCGGCTTGACCACGCAGGTGCCCCACGTGGATTCCGCAAATCCGTGTGGGGCACCTCAATGTCCACGCAAATCAAACCCGCCCGTGGACATTGGGCTGTCCGGAGGGTGACAGCAAGGCAATGGGGGAGCCAGGGAAGTTAAAGAAGTTCACCCCCGGATTCCATATTCCCTGCTGTCTAAGCACCTTTATGCCTCATTCACACGAGTGTTGCGTCTTCAGCATCGTGTGTAAATGGGGAAAAAGCTGCATTCAAGTCGCGGCCAAAATTTGCGTTTTCTCGTCCACGAGTGCAGCTGCGGCGTATTAGCGAAAATATACGCCGAAGCCCAGAAATCCATCCGGCAGCATAAATCCTCAGAAAGTCTTCTAATGCTTAAATAGAGGCACCTGTAAAGTTTTCGCAGCGATGGACACAGCTAAGCTGCCCCCCCCCCCCTCACTTTTGTTTTTCAGCTCCCATAGGAGTTAATGGGAGCCGCCAGCGTATATTGGGTGACAGATAGTGCAATACCGCCATATTCTGTCGCCGATGTCCTATCATTCCCGGTGCAACGTTTTTACGCAAAAAAACCAAACGCTCATCTGAATGAATGCATTGGAATCGAACGCTTCAGGTGGTCGCAATTTTTTAATCGCGGGTAAATTATCCACATAAAACACTCGCGTGAATAAGGCCATAGGCTGTATTTACACAGGCAAGTGCGAAATAAGTCTGAGAAGATGGGAACTATATCACACCCTCTTACCTGCCATTTTACAAGCGATCAAGTGTAAGCGCTGTATTTTGCGCAAAAAGGGTGCAATATGCAGATCTACTTGCGTTAATCATGAGGATGAAACAAATCGCGAATGGGTCCAATAGTTAAAACGCAAAAAAGCATAGCACTCGCATGTAATGCCGCTTTTACACCCAGCGAGAACCTCACGATTCTCGTTCACTTGAGCTGGTGACGTCATCGCCAGCCCATTTGCGCTCTTACAGCCTATTCAGTCAGGCAGATCATCGTGGGGCATCACGAACTTCTCGCTCAGTGTCTCACATTCCTCCGTGAAGAACTGATCAGTGTTTAAATGCAACGGGAGGACAACGATAAATGACAAGCTTGCGATTCTCGTTCGCCGTTGGATTGCGTTTAAACTGAACGATTATTTAATAATATTAGCCATCGGAAGGAATAACAGGCCGCCCTGAAAACATCTGGTGAACTTCGCAAGAAGCAAGAGTGAATCACGAATGGCGCTGTCCACTACGACGCTTAAGTCGCTAATGCTCCCTCTTACCTCTTAATGTGCAGGACAGAGTCAGTGAGCCGAGCGTTCACCACACGCTCCGTTTCATTCAGGAACTTTAATCGTATTGTTATTGTATCTTGACTACAAGCGGAGTTGCTCTGCGTCTGGGGTCCTCTGTGCCTGAGAGTGGGCGACTCCCCATTATCAGGTGATTCGGAACTAGCCGGGGGCTCTTGGTCACTAGACGCAGGTGATTTGGGACTAGCCACGGGCTCGTGGTCACTAGACGCAGGTGATTCGGGACTAGCCGCGGGCTCGTGGTCACTAGACGCAGGTGATTCAGCACTAATGAGGGGCTCGTGGTCACTAGATGCAGGTGATTCAGCACTAATGAGGGGCTTGTGGTCACTAGACGCAGGTGATTCAGGACTAGTCGGGGGCTCGTGGTCACTAGACGCAGGTGATTCAGCACTAATGAGGGGCTCGTGGTCACTAGATGCAGGTGATTCAGCACTAATGAGGGGCTTGTGGTCACTAGACGCAGGTGATTCAGGACTAGTCGGGGGCTTGTGGTCACTAGACGCAGGTGATTCAGGACTAGTCGGGGGCTTGTGGTCACTAGACGCAGGTGATTCAGGACCAGACGGGGGCTTGTGGTCACTACAAGTTGAGTCATTCCTCAGGGAGGGTTCTCCTAATATAGGCGAACTGTCAGGACTGACAGAAGAGTTCCCATCAGCGTGCGTTACAGACGTTCTTCCTTCAGATATCGGCTCATCACTGCTACAGTGTTGGTCACCATTAGACACAGTCTGTTCCGGTTCCGGCTCTGATCCGGGCCTTGCAGATGTGTTCTGTTCTCCATAGGCCTGTGATGACCACTGAGCCGGTCCCCTTTCAGAAATGTGCGTGACCACTGAGCCGGTCCCCTTTCAGAAATGTGCGTTGAAATCCAAGCTAAGACAATGACCGAAAACAGCAAGAGTAAAGCACAGAGTATGGTCACCTCATCACCGACACCTTCTATCAGGGCCATGGGGGTCACACTGCAAGAGACAAAAGGTCCAGCGCATAACATGTTAATACCAACACAGACATACAGCAGGACCCCCCAACTAGTGTCCCGTTACCCTGCGGCCCACCACTGACCGTCTCCGACCGCTAAGGGGATGATCACATGTTGGAGCATGGCAGCAAAATGTACACAGCACAAAATCTGCAGTAGACATTGTGAATGAGGTCCCAAGAAAACCCCCCCGGCGTACAACGACTGACCGTGCGGATCTCCAATCCAAAGCGCATTCATTTCTGTATGAATTTGACCTTTCAAACGAGGGAATCCAAACGGCGTTAGCATACAGTCCTCCCCAGTAACCCTGGCCATATGCGCGTGGTCCCCCCACCGCCGGTAATTCTGGCCATAAGCGCATCATCGTCGCTCCCCCCAAAAGCTGAGGCCATATAGGCATCGCCCCCGACCCAGTAGCTGAGGCCATATAGGCATTGCCCTCCCCAGTAGTAGTGGCCATATAGGCATCGCCCCCCCCCAGTAGCAGTGGCAACATAGGCATCGCCCCCCGCCCCACCAGGCAGCTGTGGCCTAATAGGCATCGCCCCCCCCACCCAGATTAGCTGTGGCCATATAGGAATCCCCCCCCCCACAGTAGCTGTGGCCATATAGGAATCGCCCCCCACCCCCCCAGTAGCTGTGGCCATGTAGGCATTGACCCCCCCCACCCACCCACAGTAGCTGTGGCCATATAGGCATCGTCCCCCCCACGGTAGCTGTGGCCATATAGGCATTGCCCCCCCCCCCAGGCAGCTGTGGCCCGATAGGCATCGCCCCCCCCGTCAGGCAGCTGTGGCCATATAGGCATCGCCCCACCCTTCCAGACAGCTGTGGCTATATAGAAATCGCCCCCCCCACCCAGATTGGCTGTGGCCATATAGAATCGCCCCCCCCCCCCCCCACAGTAGCTGTGGCCATTAAAGGAATCGCCCCCTCCCCCCAGATAAGCTGTGGCCATATAGGAATCACCCCCCCCCCCCTCACAGTAGCTGTGGCCATGTAGGCATCGTCCCCCCCCCCCACAGTAGCTGTGGCCATGTAGGCATCGTCCCCCCCCCCCCCACAGTAGCTGTGGCCATGTAGGCATCGTCCCCCCCCCCCCCCACAGTAGCTGTGGCCATGTAGGCATCGTTCCCCCCCCCCCCCACAGTAGCTGTGGCCATGTAGGCATCGTCCCCCCCCCCCCACAGTAGCTGTGGCCATGCAGGCATCGTCCCCCCCCACAGTAGCTGTGGCCATGCAGGCATCGTCCCCCCCCCCCACAATAGCTGTGGCCATATAGGCATCGCCCCCCCCCCACAGTAGCTGTGGCCATATAGGAATCGTCCCCCCCCCACAGTAGCTGTGGCCATATAGGCATCGTCCCCCCCCACAGTAGCTGTGGCCATATAGGCATCGTCCCCCCCCACAGTAGCTGTGGCCATATAGGCATCGTCCACCCCCCAGTAGCTGTGGCCATATAGGCATCGTCCCCCCCACAGTAGCTGTGGCCATATAGGCATCGTACCCCCCACAGTAGCTGTGGCCATATAGGCATCGTACCCCCCACAGTAGCTGTGGCCATATAGGCATCGTACCCCCCACAGTAGCTGTGGCCATATAGGCATCGTCCTCCCCATTAGCTGTGGCCATATATGTATCGTCCCCCCCTCAGTAGCTGTAGCTATATAGGCATTGTCCCCCCCACAGTAGCTGTGGCCATATAGGCATCATCCCCCCCCCACAGTAGCTGTGGTCATATAGGCATCGTCCCCCCCGAGTGGCTGTGGCCATATAGGCATCGTACCCCCCACAGTAGCTGTGGCCATATAGGCATCGTACCCCCCACAGTAGCTGTGGCCATATAGGCATCGTCCTCCCCATTAGCTGTGGCCATATACGTATCGTCCCCCCCCCGAGTAGCTGTAGCTATATAGGCATCGTCCCCCCCACAGTAGCTGTGGCCATATAGGCATCATCCCCCCCCCCCCCCACAGTAGCTGTGGTCATATAGGTATCGTCCCCTCAAGTGGCTGTGGTCACATAAGCATCGTCCCCCCCCAGTGGCTGTGGTCATATATACATCGCCCCCCCAGTGGCTGTGGTCATATATGCATCGTCCCCCCCAGTGGCTGTGGTCATATACGCATCGTCCCCCCCACCAGTGGCTGTGGTCATATATGCATCGTTCACCCCCAAGTGGCTGTGGTCATATATGCATCGTCCCACCCACCCCCCCCCCCCCCCAAGTGGCTGTGGTCATATATGCATCATCCCACCCCCCCCCCCCCCAGTGGCTGTGGTCATATATGCATCGTTCACCTCCGAGTGGCTGTGGTCATATATGCATCATTCACCCCCGAGTTGCTGTGGTCATATAGGCATCGTCCCCCCCCCCCCAGTGGCTGTGGTCATATAGGTATCGTCCCCTCAAGTGGCTGTGGTCATATATGCATCGTCCCCCCCCCAGTGGCTGTGGTCATATATGCATCATCTCCCCCCGCCCCCCAGTGGCTGTGGTCATATATGCATCGTCCCCCGCCAGTGGCTGTGGTTATAGATGCATCGTTCAACCCCCTCCCCCCAGTGGCTGTGGTCATATAGGCATCGTCCCCCTCCCCCCCCAGTGGCTGTGGTCATATAGCCATCGCCCCCCCCCCCCCGTGGCTGTGGTCATATAGCCATCGCCCCCTCCCAGTGGCTGTGGTCATATAGGCATCGCCCCCCCCCCCCCCCCCCCGTGGCTGTGGTCATATATGCATCATCTCCCCCCGCCCCCCAGTGGCTGTGGTCATATATGCATCGTCCCCCGCCAGTGGCTGTGGTTATAGATGCATCGTTCAACCCCCTCCCCCCAGTGGCTGTGGTCATATAGGCATCGTCCCCCTCCCCCCCCAGTGGCTGTGGTCATATAGCCATCGCCCCCCCCCCCCGTGGCTGTGGTCATATAGGCATCGTGGTCCCCCCCCCCCCCAGTGGCTGCGGTTATATAACCATCGCGCCCCCCCAGTGGTTGTGGTCATATAGGCATGGCCCACCCCCCCCAGTGGCTGTGTCATATATGCATTGTCCCCCCCCACCCCCCCAGTGGATGTCATATATGCATCGTCTCCCCCCCCCTCCACAGTGGCTGTGTCATATATGCATCTCCCCCCCCCCCCCCAGTGGCTGTGTCATATATGCATCGTCCCCCTCCCAGTGGCTGTGTCATATATGCATCGTCCCCCCCCCCCAGTGGCTGTGTCATATATGCATCGTCCCCCCCCCCCAGTGGCTGTGTCATATATGCATCGTCCCCCCCCCCCAGTGGCTGTGTCATATATGCATCGTCCCCCCCCCCAGTGGCTGTGTCATATATGCATCGTCCCCCCCCCCCAGTGGCTGTGTCATATATGCATCGTCCCCCCCCCCAGTGGCTGTGTCATATATGCATCGTCCCCCCCCCCCAGTGGCTGTGTCATATATGCATCGTCCCCCCCCCCCCAGTGGCTGTGTCATATATGCATCGCCCCCCCCCCCAGTGGCTGTAATGTATGCATCGTCCCCCCCCCCCCCCCGGCTGTAATATATGCATCGTCCCCCCCCCAGTTGCTGTGTCATATATGCATCATTCCCCCCCCCCAGTGGCTGTGTCATATATGCATAGTCCTCCCCCAGTGGCTGTGGGCATATAAGCATCGTCCTCCCCCAGTGGCTGTGGTCATATAAGCATCGTCCTCCCCCAGTGGCTATGGTCATATAAGCATCGTCCTCCGCCAGTGGCTATGGTCATATAAGCATCGCCCCCCCGCCCCCAATTGCTGTGGTCATTTAAGCATCGCCCCCCCTGCCCCCAATGGCTGTGGTCATATAAGCATCACCCCCCCTGCCCCCAATGGCTGTGGTCATATAGGCATTGCCCCCCCCTCCCCCATGGCTGTGGTCATATAGGCATTGCCCCCCCCCCCCAATTGGCTGTGGTCATATAGGCATTGCCCCCCCCCCCCAATTGGCTGTGGTCATATAGGCATCGCCCCCCCTCCCCCTTCAATGGCTGTGGTCATATAGCCATCTTCTACCCCTAGTGGCTGTGGTCATATAGGCATCGTCCCCCCCCCCCCCCCCAATGGCAGTGGTCATACAGGCATCGTCCTCCCCCCCAGTGGCTGTGGTCATATAGGCATCGTCCTCCCCCCCCCCCCCCAGTGGCTGTGGTCATATAGGCATCGTCCTCCCCGCCCCCAATTGCTGTGGTCATTTAAGCATCGCCCCCCTGCCCCCAATGGCTGTGGTCATATAAGCATCACCCCCCCTGCCCCCAATGGCTGTGGTCATATAGGCATTGCCCCCCCCTCCCCCATGGCTGTGGTCATATAGGCATTGCCCCCCCCCCCCCAATTGGCTGTGGTCATATAGGCATCGCCCCCCCCCCCCTTCAATGGCTGTGGTCATATAGCCATCTTCTACCCCTAGTGGCTGTGGTCATATAGGCATCGTCCCCCCCCCCCAATGGCTGTGGTCATACAGGCATCGTCCTCCCCCCCAGTGGCTGTGGTCATATAGGCATCGTCCCCCCCCCAGTGGCTGTGGTCATATAGGCATCGTCCTCCCCCCCCCCCCCCAGTGGCTGTGGTCATAATATAGGCATCGACCGCCTCCCCAGTGGCTGTGGTCACATAGGCATCGTCCCCCCAGTGGCTGTGGTCATATAGCCATCATCCCCCCCCCCCCCAGTGGCTGTGGTCATATAGCCATCACCCCCCCCCCCCCCAGTGGCTGTGGTCATATAGCCATCATCCCCCCCCCCCCCAGTGGCTGCGGTTATATAGCCATTGCACCCCAGTGGCTGTGGTCATATAGGCATGGACCACCCCCCCTAGTGGCGGTGTCATATATGCATTGTTCCCCCCCCAGTGGCTGTCATATATGCATCGTTTCCCCCCCCCCCTGCACAGTGGCTGTGTCATATATGCATCGTCCCCCCCCCCAGTGGCTGTGTCATATATGCATCGTCCCCCCCCCCCAGTGGCTGTCATATATGCATCGTTCCCCCCCCCAGTTGCTGTGTCATATATGCATCGTGTCCCCCCCCAGTTGCTGTGTCATATATGCATCGTGTCCCCCCCCAGTTGCTGTGTCATATATACATCGTTCCCCCCCCAGTTGCTGTGTCATATATACATCGTCCCCCCCCCCAGTTGCTGTGTCATATATACATCGTTCCCCCCCCCCAGTTGCTGTCATATATACATCGTTCCCCCCCCCCCAGTTGCTGTGTCATATATACATCGTTCCCCCCCCCAGTTGCTGTGTCATATATACATCGTTCCCCCCCCCCAGTTGCTGTGTCATATATACATCGTTCCCCCCCCCCCCAGTTGCTGTGTCATATATACATCGTTCCCCCCCCCCCAGTTGCTGTGTCATATATACATCGTTCCCCCCCCCCCAGTTGCTGTGTCATATATACATCGTTCCCCCCCCCCAGTTGCTGTGTCATATATACATCGTCCCCCCCCCCAGTTGCTGTGTCATATATACATCGTCCCCCCCCCCCAGTTGCTGTGTCATATATACATCGTTCCCCCCCCCCCAGTTGCTGTGTCATATATACATCGTTCCCCCCCCCCAGTTGCTGTGTCATATATACATCGTTCCCCCCCCCCCAGTTGCTGTGTCATATATACATCGTTCCCCCCCAGTTGCTGTGTCATATATACATCGTTCCCCCCCAGTTGCTGTGTCATATATACATCGTTCCCCCCCAGTTGCTGTGTCATATATACATCGTTCCTCCCCCAGTTGCTGTGTCATATATACATCGTTCCCCCCCCCAGTTGCTGTGTCATATATACATCGTTCCCCCCCCCAGTTGCTGTGTCATATATACATCGTTCCCCACCCCAGTTGCTGTGTCATATATACATCGTTCCCCCCCCCAGTTGCTGTGTCATATATACATCGTCCCCCCCCAGTTGCTGTGTCATATATACATCGTCCCCCCCAGTTGCTGTGTCATATATACATCGTCCCCCCCCCAGTTGCTGTGTCATATATGCATCGTCCCCCCCAGTGGCTGTGTCATATATGCATGGTCCCCCCCCCCCAGTGGCTGGGGTCAGATAGACATCGTCCCCCTCTAGTGGCTGTGTTATATATGCATCGTCCCCCCCCCAGTGGCTGTGTCATATATGCATCACCCCCCCACCCCCCAGTGGCTGTGTCATATATGCATCGTCCCCCCCAGTGGCTGTGGTCATATACGCATTGTCCCCCCCCCAGAGGCTGTGGTCATATAGGCATCCCCCCCACCACCACCCTAGTGGCTGTGGTCATATAGGCATCGTCCCCCCCCCCCCGAGTGGCTGTGGTCATATAGGCATCGTCCCCCCCCCCCCCCGAGTGGCTGTGGTCATATAGGCATCGTCCCCACCCAGTGTCTGTGGTCATATAGGCATCATCCCCCCCAGTGACTGTGGTCATATAGGCATCATCCCCCCCCAGTGGCGGTGTCATATAGGCATTGTCTCCCCCCCCCCCAGTGGCTGTGGTCATATAGGCATCGCCTCCCCCCCCCCCCCCCCAGTGGCTGTGGTCATATAGGCATCGCCACCCCCCCAGTTGCTGTGGTCATATAGGCATCGTCCCCCCCCCCGCGGCTGTGGTCATATAGGCATCGTCCCCCTCCAGTGGTGTAGTCACATAGGCATCATCTCCCCCCCCCCAGTGGCTGTGGTCATATAGCCATCGTCCCCCCCCCCCCCCAGTGCCTGTGTCATATAGGCATCGTCCCCCCCCCCCAATGGCTGTGGTCATACAGGCATCGTCCTCCCCCCCAGTGGCTGTGGTCATATAGGCATCGTCCTCCCCCCCCCCCAGTGGCTGTGGTCATATAGGCATCGTCCTCCCCGCCCCCAATTGCTGTGGTGATTTAAGCATCGCCCCCCTGCCCCCAATGGCTGTGGTCATATAAGCATCACCCCCCCTGCCCCCAATGGCTGTGGTCATATAGGCATTGCCCCCCCCTACCCCATGGCTGTGGTCATATAGGCATTGCCCCCCCCCCAATTGGCTGTGGTCATATAGGCATTGCCCCCCCCCCCCCAATTGGCTGTGGTCATATAGGCATCGCCCCCCCTCCCCCTTCAATGGCTGTGGTCATATAGCCATCTTCTACCCCTAGTGGCTGTGGTCATACAGGCATCGTCCTCCCCCCCAGTGGCTGTGGTCATATAGGCATCGTCCCCCCCCCCCCAGTGGCTGTGGTCATATAGGCATCGTCCTCCCCCCCCCAGTGGCTGTGGTCATATAGGCATCGTCCTCCCCCCCCCCCAGTGGCTGTGGTCACATAGGCATCGTCCCCCCAGTGGCTGTGGTCATATAGCCATCATCCCCCCCCCCCCAGTGGCTGTGGTCATATAGCCATCACCCCCCCCCCCCCAGTGGCTGTGGTCATATAGCCATCATCCCCCCCCCCCCCCAGTGGCTGCGGTTATATAGCCATTGCACCCCAGTGGCTGTGGTCATATAGGCATGGACCACCCCCCCTAGTGGCGGTGTCATATATGCATTGTTCCCCCCCCAGTGGCTGTCATATATGCATCGTTTCCCCCCCCCCCCCTGCACAGTGGCTGTGTCATATATGCATCGTCCCCCCCCCAGTGGCTGTGTCATATATGCATCGTCCCCCCCCCCCCCAGTGGCTGTGTCATATATGCATCGTCCCCCCCCCCCCAGTGGCTGTCATATATGCATCGTTCCCCCCCCCAGTTGCTGTGTCATATATGCATCGTCCCCCCCCCCAGTTGCTGTGTCATATATACATCGTTCCCCCCCCAGTTGCTGTGTCATATATACATCGTTCCCCCCCCCCCAGTTGCTGTGTCATATATACATCGTTCCCCCCCCCCCCAGTTGCTGTGTCATATATACATCGTTTCCCCCCCCAGTTGCTGTGTCATATATACATCGTTCCCCCCCCCCCCAGTTGCTGTGTCATATATACATCGTTTCCCCCCCCAGTTGCTGTGTCATATATACATCGTTCCCCCCCCCAGTTGCTGTGTCATATATACATCGGCCCCCCCCCAGTGGCTGGGGTCAGATAGGCATCGTCCCCCTCTAGTGGCTGTGTCATATATATGCATCGCCCCCCCCCCCCAGTGGCTGTGTCATATATGCATCACCCCCCCCCCCCAGTGGCTGTGTCATATATGCATCGTCCCCCCCAGTGGCTGTGGTCATATACGCATTGTCCCCCCCCCCAGAGGCTGTGGTCATATAGGCATCCCCCCCACCACCACCCTAGTGGCTGTGGTCATATAGGCATCGTCCCCCCCCCCCCCGAGTGGCTGTGGTCATATAGGCATCGTCCCCACCCAGTGTCTGTGGTCATATAGGCATCATCCCCCCCAGTGACTGTGGTCATATAAGCATCATCCCCCCCCAGTGGCGGTGTCATATAGGCATCGTCCCCTCAAGTGGCTGTGGTCATATATGCATCGTTCCCCCCCCCCCCCCAGTGGCTGTGGTCATATATGCATTGTCGTCCCCCCCAGTGGCTGTGATCATATACGCATCGTCCCCCCCCCCCCCCCAGTGCCTGTGGTCATATATGCATCGTCCCCCGTCAGTGGCTGTGGTCATATATGCATCGTTCACCCCCCTCCCCCTAGTGGCTGTGGTCATACAGGCATCGCCCCCCCCCCACCCCAGTGGCTGTGGTCATATAGCCATTGCGCCCCCCCCCCCCAGTGGCTGTGGTCATATACGCATCGTCTCCCCCCCAGTGGCTGCGGTTATATAGCCATCGCCCCGCCCCCCCCCCCCCCCAGTGGCTGTGGTCATATAGGCATGGCCCACCCCCCCAGTGGCTGTGTCATATATGCATCGTCTCCACCCCCCCCCCCCCAGTGGATGTCATATATGCATCGTTCCCCCCCCCAGTGGCTGTGTCATATGCATCGTGTCCCCCCCCCTCCAGTGGCTGTGTTATATATGCATCGTCCCCCCCTAGTTGCTGTGTCATATATGCATCGTCCCCCCAGTGGCTGTGTCATATAGGCATCGTCCCCTCCCCCAGTGGCTGTGTCATATAGGCATTGTCTCCCCCCCCCCAGTGGCTGTGGTCATATAGGCATCGCCTCCCCCCCCCCCCCCCCCAGTAGCTGTGGTCATATAGGCATCGTCCCCCCCCCCCGTGGCTGTGGTCATATAGGCATCGTCCCCCTCCAGTGGTGTAGTCACATAGGCATCATCTCCCCCCCCCAGTGGCTGTGGTCATATAGCCATCGTCCCCCCCCCCAGTGCCTGTGTCATATATGCATCGCCCACCCCCCCAAGTGGCTGTGTCATATATGCATTGTCTCCCCCGAGTGGCTGGGGTCATATAGGCATCGTCCCCCTCTAGTGGCTGTGTCATATATATGCATCCCCCCCCCCCAGTGGCTGTGTCATATATGCATCGTCCCCCCCCCCCCAGTGGCTGTGTCATATATGCATCGTCCCCCCCAGTGGCTGTGTCATATATGCATCGTCCCCCCCAGTGGCTGTGTCATATATGCATCGTCCCCCCCCCAGTGGCTGTGTCATATATGCATTGTGTCCCCCCCCCCCCAGTGGCTGTGGTTATATAGGCAACCCCCCCACCACCACCACCCCAGTGGCTGTGGTCATATAGGCATCGCTTCCCCCCCGAGTGGCTGTGGCCACATAGGCATCGTCCCCACCCAGTGGCTGTGGTCATATAGGCATGGCCCACCCCCCCAGTGGCTGTGTCATATATGCATCGTCTCCACCCCCCCCCCCCCAGTGGATGTCATATATGCATCGTTCCCCCCCCAGTGGCTGTGTCATATATGCATCGTGTCCCCCCCTAGTTGCTGTGTCATATATGCATCGTCCCCCCAGTGGCTGTGTCATATAGGCATCGTCCCCCCCCCCCAGTGGCTGTGTCATATAGGCATTGTCTCCCCCCCCCCACCAGTGGCTGTGGTCATATAGGCATCGCCTCCCCCCCCCCCCCCCCCAGTGGCTGTGGTCATATAGGCATCGCCACCCCCCCCCAGTTGCTGTGGTCATATAGGCATCGTCCCCCCCCCCCCCGTGGCTGTGGTCATATAGGCATCGTCCCCCTCCAGTGGTGTAGTCACATAGGCATCATCTCCCCCCCCCCCAGTGGCTGTGGTCATATAGCCATCGTCCCCCCCCCCCCAGTGCCTGTGTCATATATGCATCGCCCACCCCCCCAAGTGGCTGTGTCATATATGCATTGTCTCCCCCGAGTGGCTGGGGTCATATAGGCATCGTCCCCCTCTAGTGGCTGTGTCATATATATGCATCGTCCCCCCCCCCAGTGGCTGTGTCATATATGCATCGTCCCCCCCAGTGGCTGTGTCATATATGCATCGTCCCCCCCCAGTGGCTGTGTCATATATGCATTGTGTCCCCCCCCCCCCCAGTGGCTGTGGTTATATAGGCAACCCCCCCCACCACCACCACCCCAGTGGCTGTGGTCATATAGGCATAGCTTCCCCCCCGAGTGGCTGTGGCCACATAGGCATCGTCCCCACCCAGTGGCTGTGGTCATATAGGCATCGTCCCCCCCCCCCCCAGTAGCTGTGGTCATATAGGCATCGTCCCCCCCCCAGTGGCTGCGGTCATATAGGCATCGTCCCCTCAAGTGGCTGTGGTCACATAGGCATCGCCCCCCAGTGGCTGTGGTCATATATGCATCGTCCCCCCCCCCCCAGTGGCTGTGGTCATATATGCATCATCCCCCCCTGTGGCTGTGGTCATATATGCATCATCCCCCCCTGTGGCTGTGGTCATATATGCATCATACCCCCCCCCCAGTGGCTGTGTCACATATGCATCGTCCCCCTCCTAGTTGCTGTGTCATATATGCATCATCCCCCCTCCAGTGGCTGTGTCATATATGCATCGCCCCCCCCCCCCCGTGGCTGTGTCATATATGCATCGTCGTCCCCCCCCCCCCCGTGGCTGTGTCATATATGCATCGTTCCCCCCCCCCCCCGTGGCGGTGTCATATATGCATCGTCCCCCCCCCCCCGTGGCTGTGTCATATATGCATCGCCCCCCCCTAGTTGCTGTGTCATATATGCATCTCCCCCCCCCCCTAGTTGCTGTGTCATATATGCATCGTCCCCCCCCCCCCAGTGGCTGTGTCATATATGCATCGCCCCCCCAAGTGGCTGTGGTCATATAGGCATCGTCCCAACACAGTGGCTGTGGTCATATAGGCATCGTCCCAACACAGTGGCTGTGGTCATATAGGCATCGTCCCCCCCCCCAGTGGCTGTGGTCATATAGGCATCGTCCCAACACAGTGGCTGTGGTCATATAGGCATCGTCCCAACACAGTGGCTGTGGTCATATAGGCATCGTCGTCCCCCCCCAAGTGGCTTTGCTCATAAAGGCATGGTCCACCCCAGTGGCTGTGGTCATATATGCATCATCCCCCACCAGTGGCTGTGGTCATATAGGCATCACGCTTCCCCCCACCCCCCAGTGGCTGTGGTCATAGAGGCATCGTCCCCACCGAGTGGCTGTGGTCATATAGGCATCATCCCCCCACCCCCGTGGCTGTGTCATATATACATCGTCCCCCCCCCCCGTGGCTGTGTCATATATGCATCGCCCCCCCCCCCACCCGTGGCTGTGTCATATATACATCGTCGTCGTCCCCCAGTGGCTGTGTCATATAGGCATCGTTCCCCCCCCCCCCCCCCAGTGGCTGTGTCATATAGGCATTGTCTCCCTCCCCCCCAGTGGCTGTGGTCATATAGGCATCGTCCGTCCGTCCCCCCCGTGGCTGTGTCATATATGCATCGTCCCCCCCCCCCCGTGGCTGTGTCATATATGCATCGTCCCCCCCCCCCCCCCCGTGGCTGTGTCATATATGCATCTCCCCCCCCCCTAGTTGCTGTCATATATGCTCCTCCCCCCCCCCCCCAGTTGCTGTGTCATATATGCATCGTCCCCCCCCCCCCCCCAGTGGCTGTGTCATATATGCATCGCCCCCCCCCCCAGTGGCTGTGGTCATATAGGCATCGTCCCCCCCGAGTGGCTGTCGTCATATAGGCATCGACCCAATACAGTGGCTGTGGTCATATAGGCATCGTCCGTCCCCCCCCCCCCCTCAAGTGGCTTTGGTCATAAAGGCATCGTCCTCCCCAGTGGCTGTGGTCATATATGCATCATCCCCCACCAGTGGCTGTGGTCATATAGGCATCGCGCTACCCCCCACCCCCCAGTGGCTGTGGTCATATAGGCATCGTCCCCACCGAGTGGCTGTGGTCATATAGGCATCGTCCCCACCCAGTGGCTGTGGTCATATAGGCATCGTCCCCACCCAGTGGCTGTGGTCATATAGGCATCGTCCCCCCCCCCCCCCCGAGTGGCTGTGGTCATATAGGCATCGTCCTCCCCCAGTGGCTGTGGTCATATAGGCATCGTCCCCACCAGTAGCTGTGGCCATATATGCATTGTCCCTCCCAGTAGCTGTGGCCGTATATGCATTGTCCCTCCCAGTAGCTGTGGCCGTATATGCATTGTCCCTCCCAGTAGCTGTGGCCGTATATGCATTGTCCCTCCCAGTAGCTGTGGCCGTATATGCATTGTCCCTCCCAGTAGCTGTGGCCGTATATGTATTGTCCCTCCCAGTAGCTGTGGCCGTATATGTATTGTCCCTCCCAGTAGCTGTGGCCGTATATGTATTGTCCCTCCCAGTAGCTGTGGCCGTATATGTATTGTCCCTCCCAGTAGCTGTGGCCGTATATGTATTGTCCCTCCCAGTAGCTGTGGCCGTATATGCATTGTCCCTCCCAGTAGCTGTGGCCGTATATGTATTGTCCCTCCCAGTAGCTGTGGCCGTATATGCATTGTCCCTCCCAGTAGCTGTGGCCGTATATGCATTGTCCCTCCCAGTAGCTGTGGCCGTATATGCATTGTCCCTCCCAGTAGCTGTGGCCGTATATGTATTGTCCCATGCCCCTCCAGTGACCCCAGCTATATGCTTATCGTCCAACCCAAGTAACTCTGACATTATACTCATCGTCCCCCTCCAGTATCTCTGGCTATAAGCCCATCACCCCCCTAGTAGCCCTGGCCATATGCTCATTGTGCACCTCCTCCCCAGTAACCCTGTTTATATGCTCATCATACCCCACTAGTAGCTATGGCCATATACTCAAAGTCCTCCCCCAGTAATTCTGTCCATCTCCTCCACAATATTTTATGGTGACGTCATTCTATCACACGTGTTCTGTAATCCAGACCTCCGTGACATCACTCTCCCGTATTCCTGCTTTATACACTGCGCCCTCTATGACGGGGCCGGCCCCGCTCCTTCTCACTAGCAGCGCTGCGCACTTCATAGTCCCACCGCTACTTACTTCTACTCAGCAGACACATCACATCCTAGTGGTGGCGTCACAGCGCCGCGCTGCATGCCGGGGAGGAATCAGCGCGTCACATGACATCAAGCATCCAATGAGCGCACACCGCGCCGAACTGTCATAATAATGCGCAATACTGGGTAATAATAACATCATATAACACCTTACCTACCTCTATACTGTACCTCATATAATAATAACATCACATAACATTTCACCTACCTCCATCACCTTACATCATATATAACGCCTCACCCACCTCCAATACTGTGCCTCGTGTAATAACATCATATAACTCCTCGCCCACGTCAATACTGTACCTCCAGTAATAATTACATCATATAACACTTCACCCACCTGCATACTGTACCTCATATAATAATTACATCATATACCACCTCGCCCACCTCCATACTATACCTTATGTAATAATAACATCATATAACACCATGCCCACCTCAATACCGTACCTCATATAATAATGACATCACATAACACCTCACCCACCTCCATACTACATCATGTAAAAATAACATCATATAACACCTCGCCCACCTCTATACTGTATCTCATGTAATAATTACATCATATAGCACCTTACACACCTCCAAGACTGTACCTCGTGTAATAATAACATCATATAACTTCTCACCCACCTCCATACTGTACCTCATGTAATAATTACATCATATAACACCTCACACAACTCCAATACTGTACTTCGTGTAATAATTATATCATATAACACCTCACCCACCTCTGATACTGTACCTCGTATAATAGTAACATCATATAACTCCTCGCCCACCTCCATACTGTACCTCATTTATTAATTACATCATATAACACCTCACCCATCTCCAATACTCTACCTGGTGTAATAATATCATATAACTCCTCGCCCAGCTCCATACTGTACCTCATGTAATAATTACATCACATAACACCTCACCTACCTCCATATTGTACCTCACTTACATTATGTAATATATCAACCATCTCCATAAAACCCCTTAGTGACTAAGCTTTTTTTCCCCATTTTCGTTTTTTCCTTTCCCCTTTTAAAAAATGGTAACTTCTTTATTTATCCATGGCCGTGGCTGTATGAGGGCTTGTGTTTTGCTGGACGAGTTGTGTTTTTCAATGATGCTATTTAATGTACCATATAATGTACAAAAATTCTAAGTGGAGAAAAATAGAGAAAAAAACGACATTCCTCCATCTTTCGTTGCTTCTTGTTTCTACGCCACACAAACTGCAATAAAAATGGCCTGATAACTTTATTCTGTGGGTCAGTACGATTACTATGATACCAAATTTCTATAGTTTTTTTTCTTCTGTACTACGTTTATTTTTTTCAAAGATATTTAATAAAAAAAAAAAATTCTGCCGCCATCTTCTGCATGCGTTAACAGTTTTTTTTTCTGTCAACACAGTTGTGCGAGGACTCATTTTGTGCAGTATGTCCTGTAGTTTGCGTTGGTACTGTTTTGGATTACATATACGACTTTTTGATTGTTTTTTATTGCATTTTGACCTGTGACTAGAGATGAGTGAGCATACTCGCTAAGGGCAGTTACTTGATCGAGCATTGTCCTTAGCGAGTACCTGCCCGCTCGGAAGAAAAGGTTTGGCTGCCGATGCGGGTGACAGGTGAGTTGCGGCAGCCAGCAGGGGGAGAGAGAGATCTCCCCTCCGTTCCTCCCCGCTCTCCCCCGCCGCCGGCAGCCGAATCTTTGCTCCCGAGCGGGCAGGTACTCGCTAAGGGCAATGCTCGATTGAGTAACTGCCCTTAGCGAGTATGCTTGCTCATCTCTACCGGTGACCATAAAGCACTTTTCTGGCATTCTTTATTTTTTTCTGACAGCATTCATTGTGCGGGGTAAATAATGCGTGACTTTGATAGATTAGACTTTTACGGAAGCGGTGTTACCAAATATGTATTTTTGTTTTATTATTTCGATTTTTTTATTATAAATATGGAAAAAGTTTTTTTTTCTAAGCTTTTATAACTTTTTTTATAATTAGTAAAACTTTATTGTTCCTATTTTTACTTTTTTTTTTTTTTTTTAAATCCCCAAAGTAGACAACAACCTGTGATGCTTTGATCGATCCTTCAGTATGATGTAATGCCACAGCATTACATCATACTACGAACGGGCAGGCATTCTATCAAGCCACCCCTTCCTTTCAGAAGGCTCCCGGCTGCCATGACACCCGCATGGCTCCCTGCGATCTTATCACGGGGGGAGGGAGATATCTCACCCACATCCATACTACAGTACATCTCTGAGAAATAATGATACCTCATCGACTTCCATACTATACCTTACCATATGATAATAACATTATATAACATTCACTAACTAATAATTGCACTTTGTTCACACAATAGAATCCAAAGTGGATTTTTCTGTGTGGAATCAGCTTCTAAAAATCGCGTTTGCTCACACAGCGGAATTCACTGTGGAATTTTCTAAATCAATTCTACTTTTTAAAAAAGTGTCCAAGTCTGTGGCTTTTTGCTGCAGTTTTCGACACGAATCCCCATATGGAATTTCACCTGGCAATGGACAAAATCCACGTGGAATTCCATCACACAAAAAAGCGTTTCTGTGACATGGAAATGCAACTTTCTGTGTTGGAATTCCGCTTTCGGATTTTACCCAGGGAAAATTCCGCACGTGGATCGCGCCAAAAGTCGCAGCAGAAAGCCAAAGATCTTGAGGTGGAATTCACGCTGAAAACTTTGCCGTGAATTACACAGTGTAAACATACCTTAGAAATCTTCAACTGAGCTGCGGATTTCTGCTGCAGCTGTGCAATTATTTGGCCATGGATCCGCACGCAGGTTTAGGCCTTATGTCCACGGGGAAAATCAGGCCCGCTGCGGATATGTAACGCGGATATCTGCTGCGGATGCAGTGCGGATCAGCTTAAAATTGTATTTTATTGCATGCGGGTGACATGCGGATGCGTTTTTTTCCACGCACGTATGTACGCGGATGCAATTTTTATGCTGGAGGTGTTTTGCCCACTTTACCCTACCTCCTAGTATTTTCCCCACCTCCCAGTCAAGAAATGGCATGTCTTTTTTTTTTCTGTGCGTGGATTTGAAATCCGTGAAATTCACGTGCAGAAAAAATTGCCAACTGTACAGACTACAGTGTGGATTACCACTCAAGCTAAGGGGTTGTGGATTTGCCACAGATTTGACCTGGAATTGGTGTGGATCCCACTGCAAAATTCCGCTGTATGAACATCCCCTTGCTGACCTACAAACTATACCTTCCTGGGTGATAACAGCATCATATAACACCTTATTCACCTCCATGTTGTATCTCACTGAGTAATAATAACATCATGATATAACACCTCACCGAGTAATAATGACACCTTATCCACCCCCATACTATACCTCACCGAATAATAACATAACATTTAACTCTTTCACTAATTCAACAGTTCACTAATATTAATGATATCATATATCATCTCACTGAGTAATAATAACACTGCGCTGACCTGCAGAATATACCATACTGAATAATTATTTATTTCATATAACACCTCACCAAGTAATGGCATGTTATGAAAAATCGGCAGTACATACAATACAAGTCATGTGAATAAGATTTTAACAAATCGCATCCACGTGGTGCGGAAAAAAATCTGCACGGATGGATGCAATACAAAGATTGCAGTATGTAGCTAATCTGCAGCATTTGGTACGGATTTTGCTGCTGCAAACTTTTCTGCACATACCCAAAAAACCGATCGAGCCATAAAAAACTATAGTATAAAAGCCATGCAGAGTTTGGAATTGGTCCAATTTTCTAGAGCCCTTTGTATTTTTTTTTTTAAACAGGCTTTATTGTTATTCTTTTATGCAGGTCATTATTATTCAGTGAGCTTTATACTGCGTGAGCGGTTGCGAACGGGTCAAGGCGGTTGTGAATGGGCAATGTATGCAGTCCTTGATCAGCCGATCGAGGGTACATACTGTTGCGCAAGATGCGTGCTCGTCGCACATTTGGAAGCCCAAATCCTGGATCTAAATGAGCGACTGGCAACACTGAGATCCATTGACAACATGGAGAGGAGTTTGCTGCTAACTGAGGAGGCACTCGCTGGGGTAGAGGCGGGGGCGGATGGTAGTTCGGAAAAGTAGGGGGAGCAGGCAGCTAGCTGGGTGACAGACGGGGTAGAGGGAAGAGAACCAGGGAGCCTAGTCCTGAACTGGCACAACCCAACAAGTTTGCAAAGTTGGCAGATGAGGGGGATGCCATTACAAAGCCAAGACCGCTGCAGCACGAAATGCCCTCTGAACGCCAGGGAGATGACTGCTCCAGTGAGAAGGGTATGTGGAGCGCAGGGCAGGCTAGACATGTTATAGTGGTGGGGGACTCAATTATAAGGGGTACAGATAGGGCAAACTGCCACAAAGACCGGGATCGTTGAATGGTGTGTTGTCTTCCTGGTGCTCGAGTTTGACACATCACGGATTGGATTGACAGATTACTGGGAGGGGCTGGTGAGGATCCAGTGGTCATAGTGCACATTGCCACCAATGAACAAATTAGAGGTCAATGGAGGGCCCTCAAAAACGACTTCAGGGACCTAGGATCCAAGCTTAGGGCGAGGACTTCCAAGGTTGTTTTCTCGGAAATACTACCTGCACCACAAGCTACACTAGAAAGGCAGCACGATCTTAGGGAGGTAAACAAGTGGCTCCGTAGTTGGTGTAAGAAGGAGGGGTTCGGGTTCCTGGAGAACTGGGCTGACTTTGCTTTCAGTAACAGACTCTACCGTAGGGACGGGCTGCATCTTAATAGGGAGAGTGCAGCTGTGCTTGGGGAGAAGATGGTTAGAAGGCTGGAGGAGTGTTTAAACTAGGGACTGGGGGAGAGGGCAAAAGGAGAAACAGGGGGACAGTGTAGATAGGGACCTGGGACCAAGTAATAGGAATGGGGGTCGAGCAGGGGTTGGGGTTAGTACAATTAGAACTGACAGAACAGCCAATAGTACCATTAGTAGCACAATGAATATAAAGAACAACAGCAGCGAATGCAAGAAGTCTGATGGGAAAAGTGGGTGAGCTTGAAGCGAGAATGTCCGATGAAAATTACGATATAGTGGGAATAACGGAAACATGGCTTGATGATAAGTGTGATTGGAAGGTGAATTTACAGGGCTATTATCTCTTCAGAAGAGACCGTGGAAACCAGAAAGGAGGATGGGTATGTCTGTAAGTTAAATCGTACTTAATGCAGAAGCTACGAGAAGATATGGGTGCAGGAGGTGAACTTGTGAAATCACTGTGGGTAGAAATACAGTAAGAAAAAATAGCAAAATCCTGATAGGGGTTTTCTATAGGCTACCAAAAGCAACAGAAGAAACTGAAATCTTATTATTAAGGCAAATAGAAAAGGTGTCAAACCGCAACAAAGTTATTATTATGGGGGACTTTAATTATCCGGATATAATATGGGAAGAGGAAACCTGCAAATCACACAAGGGTGATAAGTTCTTGAGAACAATTAAAGATAATTACCTTACCTAACTTATGTGTGAGCCAACTAGAGGGAGGGCCACTCTGGACTTAATATTAACTAACAAACCAGACAAAATCTCGGGGGTGCAGGTTGAAGGACATTTGGGAAATAGTGACCACAATATAATTAATTTCCAGCTGTCATTCAATAAGAAGCCTTAACAGGGAGCGACAAAAAAACTAAACTTTAGTAAAGCAAAATTTGATCAGCTTAGAACTACTATCAGTAACATTAAAGGGGTTGTCTCGCGGCAGCAAGTGGGGTCATACACTTCTGTATGGCCATATTAATGCACTTTGTAATGTACATCGTGCATTAAATATGAGCCATACAGAAGTTATTCACTTACCTGCTCCGTTGCTAGCGTCCCCGTCGCCATGGATCCGTCTAAATTCACTGTTTTCTGGCGTTTTTAGACGCGCTTGCGCAGTCCGGTCTTCTGCCTGGTGAATGGGGCCGCTCGTGCGGGAGAGCTGGTCCCGCGTCATCATCGTAGCTCTGCCCCGTCACGTGTGCCGATTCCAGCCAATCAGGAGGCTGGAATCGGCAATGGACCGCACAGAGCCCACGGTGCACCATGGGAGAAGACCCGCGGTGCATCGTGGGTGAAGATCCCGGCGGCCATCTTGGAGAAGGAAGAAAGAAGTCGTCGCAGAGCGGGGATTCGGGTAAGTAATTTTTATTTTTTTTTTTAACCCATCCCTTGGGTTTGTCTCACGCCTATTGAAAGAAAAAAAAAACGTTTTGGCGCGAGACAACCCCTTTAATTGGGACAACATCCTCAAAAATAACAGTACTGACGACAAATGGGAGAAGTTTAAAAACATCCTAATTACCTCATGTGAGCAGTTCATACCCTTTAAAAACAAAAGAACTACAAGTAGAAGGAAACCAATGTGGCTTGAAAAGACTGTAAGGGGGTCAATAAATAAAAGCGTTTAAACTACTAAAACAAGAAGGCAGCGAAGGAGCGCTAAAATCATAGAGAGAAAAAAAACAAATCATGTAAAGAAAAGATCAAAATTGCTAATGAGGAGGCAGAAAGACTAATCACCAAAGAGAGCAAACATAATCCTAAACTATTCTTCCATTATATAAACAGTAAAAGGATTTGCACTGAGAGCATTGGCCCTTTAAGAAATAATGCAGGAGAAACCATAGAAGAAGATGGGGGGAAGGCAAATCTATTAAATAGTTTTTTTTCCGAGTGTATTCACGAATGAAAATCAAATGCCACATGAGATGCAGGGGAATAAATAAACCCCCAGCTAAATATTGCATGCCTAATGCAGGAGGAAATGCAGAAACGGTTAAAGAAGATCAAGATTGATTAATCGCCAGACTTGGATGGAATACACCCAAGGGTTCTAAGGGAACTAAGTGATGTGATAGCTAAACTGCTATTTCTTATATTTATGGACACTATTGAGACTGGGGTTGTACCATTGGATTGGCGCTTTGCCAATGTGGTTCCAATATACAAAAAAGGGTCTAGAAGAGAGCATGGTAACTACAGGCCGGTCTCACTTTAATAATTGGAAAAATATTCGAGGGGCTTCTGAGGAATGCTATCCTAAAATACCTCAAGGAAAACAACAACATAAGGCCGCCTGCACACGGGCGGAAATCCCGCGGCGGGATTTCCGCCACTGAAAGCCTACATAGGAGTGCATTACAATACGCACTCCTATGCAGAGGGATGCGGTTTGGCCGCGCGTAATCTCGCGCGGCAAACAAACCGCGGCATGTCCTACTTCTGTGCGGGGCTCGAACAGAAACGTCACTCACCCGGCCGCCGGCTCCGGTCTGCGCATGCGGACAGCATCCAGGGGTTTCACATAATAATAATAATAATAATCTTTATTTGTATAGCGCCAACTTATTCCGCAGCGCTTTCAGGCATGGATAAATGAAGGAATCCAAGGAATCCTCTGCTGCAGCTGTCACAGCCACAGCAGGGAATAGCGGGCAGCGCTCCTTTTGAGCGGATAAATGCTGCTAGCAGCGTTTTTTCCGCTGTGACGCACGCTTCAGTTACGCAAATTTTTGAACGCATATCTGATGCGTTCAAAAATTTGTGCGTCAAAACGCCTGAAGGTGTCTGTGTGCAGACAGGCTCCTGACTCACAAAAAGACTGATGGGAAGACCAAGACTAAAAAGCTTACTAATGCACCTTGCAACCACATACAAAAAACAATGACATACAAAAGATGCATTTCCAGACATAACCAAGACAGTAACCCATTCAGTGCTGCAGCTATGCAATACACATCATATTCACTCACATATAAGACATTGACAACACATAGACACAAGACAAACATAGACCACTCAGAAATGTCTAGAAAGTTTTGTACATTAACTTCTGTACACTACAATGTTGCAGTAAATTTTCAAGACATCTTGGGTCTCTTCATTGGGCGTGTAGCACCCATGTGAAGAAATAGTTCTCTCACTACTGTGTAGCAGCAGAGCATTCCTATATCACCTCACTACCGCTATTGGGAAAAGGATTGTCTTGGAAGGCTTTCCTGTTAGCTTCTCCTGGAGGTTGCATGGACAGCAGTCACTTCATTCAGCAATCAGTAGGGTTGACTGCAGTCCCAAGGATATGCTATCAAAATCTTTGGTAAATCTGACCATAAACATTAATGTTGGCTGAACCTGACACTTTCAGCATAATTAGCTTACTACCTAAGGGTGGTTTCACATCTAAGGCAGGGGTTCCATTTTCTTGCTCCTTTCGGGGAACCGCTCCATCTCTGGATGGAACCTAACCGCGCCAGACAGATCCCATTGACTATAATGGGGTCTGTCCGTTTTCGCCCAGCTTTTGGACGGAATAAAAAGCATTGTATGCAGTGCTTTTTCTTCTGCTATTTTGAGTCGGATCTGTGAAGGAACCTCCGTCTGCAAGTTCCAACGCAGATGTGAAACCAGTTTAATGTGTATGTGTGTCACCAAACTTTCCCCTAAGAGTAGATGTTAAGGAGTGATGGATCAGGCAGTTTGATTTCAATATGCTGATCCCCTTGTTCGCAGGGAAGATAAGACAAGCCTAACATGTCTGAAAACATAATCGGTGGGATTTTTGCCTTGTGTCCCCAACAGATTGCTTTTGCAAGTTCAGTATATTTTTGTTTTCTGAGTCTGTACTTAGAATCTCCCAATCACACTTCTGAAGTTCAAGTAAAAGTATAAGGCCATGGCAGCATCAGATATATAAAACTATCAAATTTTATACCTCCATATCTTAAAACAGCTGGCGACGTTTCGACCTACACAAACAGGTCTTCATCAAGTTTTGAAGTTCAAGACTCATAGGAAGATGCTATCCATAGACATGCAACTCAATGTGAGATGCACAGACAAAAGGTTCCTATTAATGTAATTTCTCTGCAACATGAAGGGGTCGCAAGTTAGGGGACACTCCCGGAAATCAATGGAAGTTGGGCCTTGTGAGCCAAGCATCTGTGTAATGAGGTCTTGTGGATAACTTCCTGATGACACTATGAAGAAAGATTCAGCAGGGGACCTTTTATGTTTCCGTCCATACACTAATGTGCAGGAACAGGAAATGTAATCACAAACAGGAAAATAGCTCAAAATAGAAAAATAGGAATTGTGCAACGTAAGCTGTAGTGGAGCCTTAGCTAAAAATCATGGCAAAAAAACTGATAAAACACAAATGGAGCCCATAGTAACATTTTCTTTCAACACGGCTGGCAGTAATGTTGAGTAATGAAACCACAATTCAAATGCAACATGTAAACAATGCCTAAACCCCTCATGCACGCGGTTTTGTGTTTAAAGAGCTATCATGGCGCCGTGTCACACCTAAAGATGCCTTCAATGTCATATGCAAGTTTTTTATCTCAGAAAATCATGGTATAATCCATCACATAGAGGTCTAAGGCAATGTTGCTTTCAGGTGAGCCGAAAAAAAACGATTACCGTATATTCCAGCGTAAAAGGCGACGGGGCGTATAAGACGACCCCCAACTGTCTCCTTATACGCCTGGAATACGTTGCTAAAAAAAAAAAAGCAGTACTCACCTCCCCCGGCATTCTGCGGCGCTTCTGCAGGCTGTCGCTCCCTTCCCGTCCCCAACAGAGCATTGCTTTCTGGATGCGGAACTTGAAATCCCCGCCTCCAGGAAGCTAATACTGTGATTGGCTAACTCACGCGCCGTCAGCCAATCACAGCCATTCAATGACATCATTGAATGGCTGTGATTGGCTAACTCACGGGGCGTCAGCCAATCACAGCCATTCAACATTGAGGATTTCAAGCCCCGCATCCAGAAAGCAATGCTCTGTCGGGGACGAGGAGGGAGTGACAGCCTGCAGCAGCGCCGCAGAACGCTGTGGGAGGTGAGTACTGTTTTTTTTTCTTTTTTGACACTTTTTTTTGTATAGCAGGCGTATAAGACGACCCCAGACTGCAGAGCAGATTTTTCTGGGTTAAAGGTCGTCTTATACACCGGAATATACGGTAGTGACTTATCACTTGGCTGTGTTTACACTGAACGACTATCATTTAAATTCGCTCTATTGTGTCATTATTTGACCAGCAGTTGTCCCATATAAAAGTATTTTAAAGCGGTGTTCCCATTTGGCTATGAAAAGCCGAGATGGGAAGACCACTTCATCTTTTTGAGTACAGATAATGTAGTAGATATTACCTGCAGTCCTATGTAACACCACAGATAACACAGTGATAATTCTCTGAGTACAGATAAGGCTGATGACTTGAGATAGCCATAGATTCTTATGATGCTCGGAATTCGAGTCAGGAGACCCACGGTCACTCGACCATATTACGGACACATGAATATGGCCGGAATACGCTCATGTATCATTGGCCTAATGCAGTAGATGTCACCTGTAGTCCCATATAAAACCAAAAATAACACACAATGATAAAGACCTCCGTATACATTAGTGAAAAGTCGTACAAACTTGCTGATTCTAACTTTCTCCCGACATACAGTCAGGCAAAAGAAGGGTCGGGCACATTGAATTTTAAAGGGAACCTGTCACCTAAGTTTATAGGCTTAAAGTAGGTGACCCACTGAGTCTGGGGATGTGTTATACTTACCTCCCTCATCATTCCCCCGGTGTCAGTGCTGGAAGCCGCAGCTCAATGTATTGTGCGGTGATGCTAAGTAATCCGCCAGTTCTAATTTTATAATGGACGTGCTAGTTAGCAGCACCGCTCGATGCACTGAGCGGCGGCTTCCAGCGCTGACACCGGGTGAAGAACAGGGGAGTTAAGTACACTTACATCCCCGAACTCAGCGGGTCACCTACTTTTAGCCCATAAGCTTAGCTTATAAGGTGACAGATTCCCTTTAATATCTGAGCTATTTAATCAACTGCTGCCAGAGGTGTCTCGCTGTGGCTTTCTTCACTGTGCGGATGAATATATGAATGCTCAGTTGAACTGAGGATTCATGTATACGGGGAAGATGGGACAAATAGTTGTTGACCAACAACCATTGAAGGTGTACTGGCACAAATTGTACCAGAAATGTACGCCAGATCAGACCTGAAAAGGCACACGTAGCTGTTGGGATGCGCTTAATACATGGAGAGGCGCTGGAGAAAATCGTACTAAGCCTGGCTTATGCCTGCATGGTAATTACACTGGGAAACACAATTTTTAATGACTGAGATGTTACAAACTTTTTGGGGATATTTTGGGGTCATAGATTCTGAAATTGACATTAGTTTTTCTCCATCGGGTCCGCTCATCAGGATATGACATCTGTCCTTATAAATGTATACATTGTACACATATTGTATTATGGATGTAATGACTGCCAATTAAGAGCTGAAGGTACAAAGATAAATCCCAAGAAGCCTAGAACACGAATGAAACAAAAGTTTCTTCATTGAGATGTCGCTGAATTTTTGGGATTTCCTGTGACAAGATGTTCCTGGACATTCGCGCTGGATGTTTCACCAGTAGTCCGCCATCATATGTGTATCCCATCGTCCGCAGTCCTGTTCTTCCACGGTCCTAATTTCCTTATGAAACCGTTGCCCCTGTTCATCACTGACATCACCAAGGCAATCTGAAAATCCATCCAAAATTATTGCAGATCCTACAATCTGATGCTCATGTTACACTAAGTGTTCAGTGTGATTCGTTTCCTGTCCGCAGTCAGTATATGTGAGCAGGTCTTGCAGCTCCTTACCTTACAGGGATAAGTTTCTTTTTGCGTGTCAATGCAATGCTCTCCTGATTATAAAGTTCCTTAAATTAGGAGGATCTTGTGAGTTGTAACACCGACTCAGAGGTAACCCCATTAGCCTCAAGGTGCGCCTGGCAGGCGGTCAGTCCATCTTCATGTGGGAGGTTGGAGGTAAGGACTCCATATCCATTGTGGCTAGGATTGCGCCATCTGGGAGGGGACTTATGGTTGACAGTTTGTTCAGTAGATCCGAAGTGTCCTGCAAGTAGCTAGTTGTATTCCTCATCAGAGGTTTGAGGACACCTTCCAGCCATCCTGAGATTTTTTCAGTGAGGGTTCCCACACCTGAGATAATTGGCCTCCCTGGGTTGCCAGCTTTGTGTAGTTTGGGAAGCATATGGAATACTCCAACCCTGGGGTTCTGTGGTATCAAGTCCAAAAGTCTTCTGGAGCCTACAGACAGGCTTCTGATGACCCTTCTCAATTCCCTCACATATTTCTGAGTCAGGTCTTGATTCAGCTTGGTGTAGTATCTGGTGTCCGTCAGCTGTCTTGAGGCCAATGGAGTTACCTCTGAGTCGGTGTTACAACTCACAAGATTTATACTCACACATGATTATTTCTCCATTGATAAAGAGATATTCCTGCAACTCACTGGGACTGCCATGGGCAGTAAAATGGCACCACAATGTGCCAACCTTTTCATGGCAAAACTGGAGAGTGACTTTTTGGCCTCCTGCCCCAACAAACCATTGGCCTACTTCCGCTACAATGATGACATCATGATCATCTGGACCAACACCGAACAAGAGCTAATAAAATTCCATGAAAGATTCAATGCATTTCACCCCACCATAAACCTGACATTAAGCTACTCAGAAATCAACTTTTTGGACACCACCATGAAAATTTCCACCAACTCAATACAGAGATCCCTATACCGGAAACCGATTGATCAACACACATACCTCAGATGGGACAGTTTCCATCTTTAACACATCAAAAAGTCCATCGTCTACAGCCAGGCTAACAGATACAACTGGATCTGCTCCAACCCAACAGACAGAGAGGAACATTTACACAATCTCAAAAAGACATTTTTAAATCAGGGCTACCATCCCACCTCAGTTGATGAACAAATCACCAGAGTCACCAGGATACCCAGAAATCAACTATCCCAATACAAGAAGAAAGAAAAAACGGTTGTGTGCCTCTAGTAGTGACCTACAATTCACAGTTAGAGGTACTAAGGAAGACTGCAAAGAAACTCCACCATACCCTGCACAAGGATGACCGTCTGAAAACCATATTCCTAGAGCCTCCCCTTCTGTGTTACAGTCAACCTCCTAATTTGAGGAACTTTATAATCAGGAGTGCATTGCCCTCTGAGACACAAAAAGGAACTTATCCCTGTAATGTAAGGAGCTGCAAGACCTGCTCACATGTACGGACCGCAGACAGGATACGGATCCCCAACACACAGTAGGCCTATAAGATCCCGGGGACATTCACATGTTCCCCGTCCAATGTTGTGTACCTGATCATGTGCAGTAAATGTCCTGTTGGGGGGCTTTATATTAGGGAAACAGGACAAAAACTGAGAGCCAGGATGAGATCTCATCGCCACTCAATTAGAGAGGGACAGACTAAATTACCTGTAGCAAAACATTTTTGTTGTCAGAGACAGGATAGAGCAGATGAGAGTTATCATACTGATTGGCAATTTCAAGTCACAGCGTCACAGAAGAATTTGGGAGTACAAATTTATGGCCATGTTTGATACTCTCAAGAATGGAATGAACCTCAGCCCAGAATTCTAGCATAAGTGGAAAATATGAAAGGTCTGAAGGAGGTCAAGAGGGATGTCCTCTTCACAATCATTTTATTTTTTAGGCTTCATAAAAATTCAGAACTTGACTTGTAATAATGTTGCCATCCAATAGGTGGTGCTGCATCTCCTTCCATGTGCAGGTTGAAGGAGAGATAAGACACATCATAAAACTGTCACATTCCTGAGCTCAATGGACTGATTAAGTATTTATGTCTCAGCTCTGTCTGTTGTTTTAAGTTTTGAATGCAAAACAGTCTCAAATATCTGTGTGTGAACATTTGTATTTCAATCAAGAGGGGTGTCCTCTCTGCATTTGTATATAGTATATATGTGACCCATCCAAACCAGTTCCATTTCAGCCGCAGGAAGGATTGACAGAAGATCTGAAAGCTTGCTGTAACATGATGTATTTTTGTTAGCCATAAAAAGGTATCATATCTACAAGATTACTTGGTTTCTCTCACTGAGAACAATCACACTTTGCTCTACTGGCTATGGGTTCATGAAGGAATCAGTGTATAAGGGTTTCAGTATGATTCATGGTGTCAGTGTAATGTAGAGGGTCTCTGTGGGATTCAAGGTGTAAGTATTGTGCATGGGGACTATTATTTGGGGGGTCTGTGTCAAGCAGGGGTTTCTGTAGACTTTGGGGTATCAGTCATTTGCAGGGGTCTCTTGTGTTTGGGGTGTCCAAATTCGATATGAGGTGTTACGTGTTATGCAAGGGTCTCTGTATGACTTGGGCTGTCAATGATGTGCAGGGATGTGTTTGATTCAGGGTGTCAATCCTGTGCAGGAGGGTTGGATTTGGGGTGTCAATGTTGAGCATTGGGTAGCATTTCAAGTGTCCATAATGTGCAGGAAATACAATTTGGGGTACCAGGTTTTCTGCGCTTACTCTATAATTTCGTGAGTCAGTGTTGTGCAGAGATCTTTGTAGCATTTGAGGTGTCCAGGTTGTGCAGGAGATAGAATTTGGCATGTCCGTGTTGTTTGGGGGTCACTGTGGTGCACTCTATAAGTCGGTGTGCAGGGGTCTGTATAGTTAGGGGTTTCTTTGTTGTTTGGGGGTCACTGTGGTGCAGTGGTGGGGATGAATATATGAACTCTATGACTCGTGCAGGGTCTGCATAGTTAGGGGTGTCCGTGTTGTATAATTTGGGGTGTCAGTGATGTGCATTGAGGTTCTCTGTAGTATTTGAGGTATCAGTGATGTGCAGGGGTCAGGATTTGCGGTGCTTGGGATTTGAGAAGGTCTGGGGGTCTCTGCATAATTCATAGTGTCGGTAGTTTATGTCACGGTGCTTGGGCTTAGTGATGTGCAGGGGACACTGTATAATTTGGGATGTACTGGGGTCTCTGGATGACTTGAGGTGTTAATTATGTGCAGAGTATAGGATTTGGGGTATCTAAGGTTTCAGCTGTCCGTGTTGTTTGGGGCAGATTTCTGTATGACTGAAGGTGTCCGTATTATGCAGTAAGGGGTCTCTATGACTTGGACTGTCCATGTTTGGGGAGGGAGGCCTCTGTATAACTTAGGGTGCCTGTGTTTGGGGATATATGTATAATTGGGTGTCAGTGTTGTATGAAGGGGGGTTCTCTATGACTTTGGATGTCCGTGTTCAGGGGGGAGGTCTCTATATAACTCAAGGTGTCTGTGTTTGGGGATATGTGTATAATTGGGTGTCAGTGTTGTACGAAGGGGGTCTTTACAACTCTGGGTGTTCATGTTGTTTGAGGTGTCCTTCTTAAGTGGTTGCTCTGTATAATTAGGGGTGTCAGTGTAGTGTAGTGAGGTCTCTAGAATTTTAGATGCTTGGGGGGTCTCTGTATAATTCGGGGTGTCAGTGGTGTTGTGAGGTCTCTAACATTTTTGGTGCTTGCGAAGTTCTCTGTATAAGGGCTCCTTCCCACGGACATATGGTTACAGCATATTATGCACGCTGGTTTTGCACACGTGATACGCTATATCAATCTGCCATAGGTTCGCATGTTGCTGTTCACACATATTGCGCAAAATAAAGAGCGCAGCATGTTCCATCTTGACACGTATTACGTGTGCATACACACTAAGATAGCGCATGGCTATTGGCTGCGCGCTGCAGGTACACAATGTCATTGCGTACTTGCTGCATGCCACACGACTGTCTCATGCGGGTACAGGTGACATGCTGCGAAATACGCTCATGTGAAGCTCCCCTTATTCAGGGTGTCGGTGTTGTGCAGTAGGAGCTCTATGACTTGGGGTGTCTGTGTTGCGGAGTCTCTGTATAATTCGGGGTGACCATATTAGGGGTTTCTGTATAATTTGGGATGTCCGTATTTGGGGGACCTGTGTATAATTCGGCGTGTGTTGTGCAGTAAGAGCTTTATGATTCGAGGGGTCTCTGTTTGGGTGTCTCTGTATAATTCAAGGTGTCTTTGGGGGTTTCTGTATAATTTGGGGTTTCCGTATTTGGGGGACCAGTGTATAAATCGAAGTGTAGGTATTGTGCAGTAGGACCTCTATGACTCGAAGTGTCTGTGTATTGGGGGTCTCTGTATAATTTGGGGTGTTAGTGTTGTGCAGTGGGTGCTATATGACTTGCCTTGTCTGTACATAGGGGTCTCTGTATAGTTCAGAGTCCGTACTTGGAGGACCAGTGTATAATTCGGGGTGTTGCACAGTGAGGGGGGGTCTAAAACTCAGGTTATCCGTGTGTTGGGGGTCTCTGTATAGTTCAGGGTAGCCGTATTTGGATGCCCTCTGTATAATTCAGGGTGTCAGTGTTGTGCTGCGGGGGCTCTATGACTCTGGCTGTTGGTGTGTTGGGGGTCCGTACTTGAGGAACAAGTGTATAATTCGAGGTGTTGCACAATGAGGCGGCTCTATGACTCGGGTTGTCCGTGTGTTGCGGGTGTCTGTATTTGTGGGACTAGTGTACAACTCGGGGGGGGGGGGGGCAGTGTTGTACAGTAGAGGCTCCATAACTCGGAGTGATGTTATTTGGGTGACTAGTGTGTAATTCGGGGTGTGTTATGCAGTAGGAGCTCTATGACTTGAGGTGTCCGTGTGTTGGGGGTCTCTGTATAATTAAGGGGTCCATACATGGGGGACCAGTGTATAATTCGGGGGGTTGCACAGTAAGGGGGGGTCTATGCCTCTGGTTGTCCGTGTGTTGGGGGTCTCTGTATAGTTCAGGGTGTCCATTACCATGACTCGAGGAACGTTATTTGAGACCAGTGTATAATTTGAGGTGTGTTATGCAGTAGGAGCTCAAGGTGTCCATGTGTTGAAGTTCTCTGTATAATTCAGAGTCTCTGTATTTGGGGGACCAGTGTATAATTCGGGGTGTCAGTGTTGTGCAGTAGGAGCTCTATGACTCGAGGAACGTTATTTGGGGAACCAGTGTATAATTTGGGGGGTGTTATGCAATAGGAGCTCTATGACTCGGGTTGTCTGTGTTGGGGGTCTCTGTACACTATAGGGTGTATAACTCGGGGGGTTGCACAGTGAGGGGCTCCATGACTTGGGATGCCGGTGTTTTGAGGGTCTCTGTATAGTTCAGGGTGTATAACTTTGAGTGCTGCATAATGAGGGGCCCTATGACTCAGGATGCCGGTGTGTCGGGGGTATCTGTATAGTTCAGGATGTGTAACTCGTGTGCTTCACAGTTAGGGGCTCTATGACTCGGGTTGTCTGTGTTGTGGGGGTCTCTGTATAATTCAGGGTGTAAAACTCTGGGGGCTGCACAGTGAGGGACTCTATGACTCGGGTTGTCTGTTTTGGGGGTCTCTGTATAGTTCAGGATGTATAACTTGGGGTGCTTCACAGTGAGGGGCTCTATGACTCGGGTTGTCTGTGTTTTGGGGGTCTCTGTATAGTTCAGCTTGTATAACCCTAGGTGCTGCACAGTGAGGGGCTCTATGACTCGGGTTGTCTGTGTTTTGGGGATCTCTGTATAGTTCAGCGTGTATAACCCCGGGTGCTCCACAGTGAGGGGCTCTATGACTCGGGTTGTCTCTGTGTTGGGGTCTCTGTACATTACAGCGTGTATAAACCAGGCTGCACAGTGAGGGGCTCTATGACTCGGGATGCCGGTGTGTTGGGGGTCTCTGCACAGTGAGGGGCTCTATAACTCGGGATGCCGGTGTGTTGGGGTTCTCTGCACAGTGAGGGGCTCTATAACTCGGGATACCGGTGTGTTAAGGGTCTCTGCATAGTGAGGGGCTCTATAACTCGGGATGCCGGTGTGTTGGGGGTCTCTGCACAGTGAGGGGCTCTATAACTCGGGATGCCGGTGTGTTGGGGGTCTCTGCGCAGTGAGGGGCTCTATAACTCGGGATGCCGGTGTGTTGGGGGTCTCTGCACAGTGAGGGGCTCTATAACTTGGGATGCCGGTGTGTTGGGGGTCTCTGCACAGTGAGGGGCTCTATAACTCGGGATGCCGGTGTGTTGGGGGTCTCTGCACAGTGAGGGGCTCTTTAACTCGGGATGCCGGTGTGTTGGGGGTCTCTGCACAGTGAGAGGCTCTATAACTCGGGATGCCGGTGTGTTGGGGGTCTCTGCACAGTGAGGGGCTCTATAACTCAGGATGCCGGTGTGTTGGGGGTCTCTGCACAGTGAGGGGCTCTATAACTCGGGATGCCGGTGTGTTGGGGGTCTCTGCACAGTGAGGGGCTCTATAACTCGGGATGCCAGTGTGTTGGGGTTCTCTGCACAGTGAGGGGCTCTATAACTCGGGATGCCGGTGTGTTAAGGGTCTCTGCACAGTGAGGGGCTCTATAACTCGGGATGCCGGTGTGTTGGGGGTCTCTGCACAGTGAGGGGCTCTATAACTCGGGATGCCGGTGTGTTGGGGGTCTCTGCACAGTGAGGGGCTCTATAACTTGGGATGCCGGTGTGTTGGGGGTCTGTGCACAGTGAGGGGCTCTATAACTCAGGATGCCGGTGTGTTGGGGGTCTCTGCACAGTGAGGGGCTCTATAACTCGGGATGACGGTGTGTTGGGGGTCATTGCACAGTGAGGGGCTCTATGACTCGGGTTGTCCCTGTGTTGGGGTCTCTGTACATTACAGCGTGTATAACCCAGGCTGCACAGTGAGGGGCTCTATGACTCGGGATGCCGGTGTGTTGGGGGTCTCTGCACAGTGAGGGGCTCTATAACTCGGGATGCCGGTGTGTTGGGGTTCTCTGCACAGTGAGGGGCTCTATAACTCGGGATGCCGGTGTGTTAAGGGTCTCTGCATAGTGAGGGGCTCTATAACTCGGGATGCCGGTGTGTTGGGGGTCTCTGCACAGTGAGGGGCTCTTTAACTCGGGATGCCGGTGTGTTGGGGGTCTCTGCACAGTGAGGGGCTCTATAACTCGGGATGCCGGTGTGTTGGGGGTCTCTGCACAGTGAGGGGCTCTATAACTCAGGATGCCGGTGTGTTGGGGGTCTCTGCACAGTGAGGGGCTCTATAACTCGGGATGCCGGTGTGTTGGGGTTCTCTGCACAGTGAGGGGCTCTATAACTCGGGATGCCGGTGTGTTAAGGGTCTCTGCACAGTGAGGGGCTCTATAACTCGGGATGCCGGTGTGTTGGGGGTCTCTGCACAGTGAGGGGCTCTATAACTCGGGATGCCGGTGTGTTGGGGGTCTCTGCACAGTGAGGGGCTCTATAACTCGGGATGCCGGTGTGTTGGGGGTCTCTGCACAGTGAGGGGCTCTATAACTCAGGATGCCGGTGTGTTGGGGGTCTCTGCACAGTGAGGGGCTCTATAACTCGGGATGCCGGTGTGTTGGGGTTCTCTGCACAGTGAGGGGCTCTATAACTCGGGATGCCGGTGTGTTAAGGGTCTCTGCACAGTGAGGGGCTCTATAACTCGGGATGCCGGTGTGTTGGGGGTCTCTGCACAGTGAGGGGCTCTATAACTCGGGATGCCGGTGTGTTGGGGGTCTCTGCACAGTGAGGGGCTCTATAACTCGGGATGCTGGTGTGTTGGGGGTCTCTGCACAGTGAGGGGCTCTATAACTCGAGATGCCGGTGTGTTGGGGGTCTCTGCACAGTGAGGGGCTCTATAACTCAGGATGCCGGTGTGTTGGGGTTCTCTGCACAGTGAGGGGCTCTATAACTCGGGATGCCGGTGTGTTAAGGGTCTCTGCACAGTGAGGGGCTCTATAACTCGGGATGCCGGTGTGTTGGGGGTCTCTGCACAGTGAGGGGCTCTATGACTCGGGTTGTCTCTGTGTTGGGGTCTCTGTACAGGGAGGGGCTCTATAACTCGGGATGCCGGTGTGTTGGGTGTCTCTGCACAGTGAGGGGCTCTATAACTCGGGATGCCGGTGTGTTGGGGGTCTCTGCACAGTGAGGGGCTCTATAACTCGGGATGCCGGTGTGTTGGGGGTCTCTGCACAGTGAGGGGCTCTATGACTCGGGATGCCGGCGTGTTGGGGGTCTCTGCACAGTGAGGACCCTTATGACTCTGGATGCCGGCGTGTTGGGGGTCTCTGCACAGTGAGGGGCTCTATAACTCGGGATGCCGGTGTGTTGGGGGTCTCTGCACAGTGAGGGGCTCTATAACTCAGGATGCCGGTGTGTTGGGGGTCTCTGCACAGTGAGGGGCTCTATAACTCTGGATGCCGGTGTGTTGGGGTTCTCTGCACAGTGAGGGGCTCTATAACTCGGGATGCCGGTGTGTTAAGGGTCTCTGCACAGTGAGGGGCTCTATAACTCGGGATGCCGGTGTGTTGGGGGTCTCTGCACAGTGAGGGGCTCTATAACTCGGGATGCCGGTGTGTTGGGGGTCTCTGCACAGTGAGGGGCTCTATAACTCGGGATGCTGGTGTGTTGGGGGTCTCTGCACAGTGAGGGGCTCTATAACTCGAGATGCCGGTGTGTTGGGGGTCTCTGCACAGTGAGGGGCTCTATAACTCGGGATGCCGGTGTGTTGGGGTTCTCTGCACAGTGAGGGGCTCTATAACTCGGGATGCCGGTGTGTTAAGGGTCTCTGCACAGTGAGGGGCTCTATAACTCGGGATGCCGGTGTGTTGGGGGTCTCTGCACAGTGAGGGGCTCTATGACTCGGGTTGTCTCTGTGTTGGGGTCTCTGTACAGGGAGGGGCTCTATAACTCGGGATGCCGGTGTGTTGGGTGTCTCTGCACAGTGAGGGGCTCTATAACTCGGGATGCCGGTGTGTTGGGGGTCTCTGCACAGTGAGGGGCTCTATAACTCGGGATGCCGGTGTGTTGGGGGTCTCTGCACAGTGAGGGGCTCTATGACTCGGGATGCCGGCGTGTTGGGGGTCTCTGCACAGTGAGGACCCTTATGACTCTGGATGCCGGCGTGTTGGGGGTCTCTGCACAGTGAGGACCCTTATGACTCTGGATGCCGGCGTGTTGGGGGTCTCTGCACAGTGAGGACCCTTATGACTCTGGATGCCGGTGTGTTGGGGGTCTCTGCACAGTGAGGGGCTCTATAACTCGGGATGCCGGTGTGTTGGGGGTCTCTGCACAGTGAGGGGCTCTATAACTCGGGATGCCGGTGTGTTAAGGGTCTCTGCACAGTGAGGGGCTCTATAACTCGGGATGCCGGTGTGTTGGGGGTCTCTGCACAGTGAGGACCTTTATGACTCGGGATGCCGATGTGTTGGGGGTCTCTGCACAGTGAGGGGCTCTATAACTCGGGATGCCGGTGTGTTGGGGGTCTCTGCACAGTGAGGGGCTCTATAACGCGGGATGCCGGTGTGTTGGGGGTCTCTGCACAGTGAGGGGCTCTATAACTCGGGATGCCGGTGTGTTAAGGGTCTCTGCACAGTGAGGGGCTCTATAACTCGGGATGCCGGTGTGTTGGGGGTCTCTGCACAGTGAGGGGCTCTATAACTCGGGATGCCGGTGTGTTGGGGGTCTCTGCACAGTGAGGGGCTCTATAACTCGGGATGCCGGCGTGTTGGGGGTCTCTGCACAGTGAGGGGCTCTATAACTCGGGATGCCGGTGTGTTAAGGGTCTCTGCACAGTGAGGGGCTCTATAACTCGGGATGCCGGTGTGTTGGGGGTCTCTGCACAGTGAGGGGCTCTATAACTCGGGATGCCGGTGTGTTGGGGGTCTCTGCACAGTGAGGGGCTCTATAACTCGGGATGCCGGCGTGTTGGGGGTCTCTGCACAGTGAGGACCCTTATGACTCTGGATGCCGGTGTTGTTCCGGGCTCCCTGTGTAACCCCGGTGGTCGGTGCTATACGCTGCAGTGCCCGTGCTGACCGGAAGTGCCGCGGGTGACGGTGGAGGAGGGGGTCGCTGTGACCGGAAGTGTGTGTGAGGGGGGCGCTGGTGACGCAGGCGGTGACGCAGCCGGTGCGGTGGGCGCGCTCTGTGTGTGGGAGTGCTCGCTCCCGGGCAGCGCTCCGTTATTATCAGAGAGAGCGGCGGAGAGCGGACACCACCCACCCCGGGGCCGCCTCCCCTCCCCGGCCCCAGCGCGGACTATCTGCCCACCATCCATCCATCCGTCCATTCATTCATTAACCCCTTCTTCCCTCCCTCCTTCTCCATCTCTGCCCCATTATTTGGGGTTGCTGGTCACACCATGAATTTCCCCCCTCCCGGCCTGTCTGGTAGCCCCCAGTCCTCTCTCACCTCCCAGGTGTCTGTCTCCGGTGCCCCTGTTACATCCCAATTCGGGACAGTCCCTCAATTTGGCTCTGGACCAGTGGCGGCGAACCAGTCATCCGGAGCCCCCCAGTATGTCCTCTCTAACTCGGTGGCCATTAGGGCAGAGATTCAGAGGTTTGAATCGGTGCACCCCAATATTTACGCCATCTACGATCTGATCGAGAGAGTGGATGACTTGGCACTGCAGAACCAGATCCGGGAGCACGTCATCTCCATCGAAGGTGAGTGATCCGGGGGCTGAGGGCACCTGGTGGGGGCGTTGTGGGGGAGCGCATTATACACTGCGTATCAGGGTAAATAACGTGCAGACATGTGCTCCTGTCTGGGGACGGCACTCGTGACGTAACGCATCCTCCCATCCATCATCTTCTAGAAGGCACAGGGCTTTGTGGTCAGGAGGCTTCATCACATCCAATGTTTAGACACAAACCCAATCGTGTCGTAGAAGAGAGATCCCCACGATAAGGCAGTCATTGAACGAGGCTGGGTCGTTAAAAAACAAATAATAGTTACAGACGTCATTGGGAGAGAGGACCGGTCATTGAACTAGATGATAGACAGCCATTGTGTCATAGAAGAGAGAGGGAGGCCTGAGCAGTGTGATGGACAACTGCAGAGAAGACCAGGTCATTCAGATGAATAATAGCTGTAGACGTCATTGCATTATGGAAGAGGGGACCGATTAGTAATCTACATGATAGACAGCTCTTGTGCCAGAGAAGAGAGGTGCATGATAGACAGCTTTATAGAAGACCACAGAGAGTCATAGATGGCGTTGGAAGTGATGACTGGTCATTGAACTAGATGATAGATAGACGTTATGTCATCGTAGAGAGGCCTGAACAGTATGATAGACAACTACAGAGAAGGGCAGGTCATTCCGAATCAGTAATAGTCATAGTCGCCTTGTAGAAAGTGATGACCGGTCGTTGACCCAGATGATAGACAGCCATTGTGTCATAGAAGAGAGAGAGGCCTGAGCAGTGTGATGGACAACTACTCAGAAGACCAGGTCATTCAGATGAATAATAGTCATAGACGTCATTGCATTATGGAAGAGAGAACCGATTAGTAATCTACATGATAGACAGCTCTCGTGCCAGAGAAGAGAGGTGCATGATAGACAGCTTTGTAGAAGACCACAGAGAGTCCTAGATGGCGTTGGAAGTGATGACCAGTCATTGAATTAGATGATAGATAGATGTTATGTCATAGTAGACAGGCCTGAATAGTGTAATAGACAACTACAGGGAATGGGCAGGTCATTTCGAACCAGTAATAGTCATCGTAGCCTTGTATAAAGTGATGACTAGTCGGTGAACCAGATGATAGACAGCCATTGTTGAGCGGCCTGAACAGAATGATGGACAGCTACAGAGAAGTTCAGGTCATTCAACCAAATAAGGCTGCTTTCACATCTGTGACGGGGGATTCCATTTTCCTGCTCCGTTCGGAGATCAGGAAAGAGGAATCCCCTGGCCAGACGGGTCCATCTTATGATGGAACCGAACCGCACCGAATGGACTGCATATAATAGAGATATTGCATATAATGAACCAGATGATAGACTGTTTCTGGGTCATAGAAGAGAGAACGCCAGTCATTGAACTGGATGATGGCTATTAAAAGCATTGTCCAATCTCAGCACTTATTAGCTGAGATGATAAACCCACCACTGGTTTCCCAAATTGGACAGCCACAGGGAATCCAGGTAATTCAATTGAATAATAGACAGTCCTAGATGCCATTGGAAGAGAGGACCAGTCATTGAACTACATGATAGACAGCCATTGTGTCATAGAAGAGAGAGGTCTAAATTATGTGATGGACAACTACAGAGAAGACCAGGTTATTCAGCTGAATAATAGTCATAGACGTCATTGCATTATGGAGGAGAGAACCGATCACTGAGCTACATGATAGACCGCTATTGTGCTATAGAAGAGAGGTAAATGAAAGACAGCCACGTAGAAGACCAGGTCACAATAGAGAGTCATAGATGGTGTTGGAAGTGATGACCGGATAGACGTTATGTCATACTATAGAGTCTCGAACAGTATGATAGGCAACTACAAAGAAAAGCAGGTCCTTCCAAACTAGTAATAGTCATCGTAGCCTTGTGGAAGTGATGACTAGTCGGTGAACCAGATGATAGACAGTCATTGAATCGTTGAGAGGCCTGAACAGAATGATGGACAGCTACAGAGAAGTTCTGGTCATTCAACCAAATAAGTCTGCTTTCACATCTGCGGCGGGATTTCATGTTTTTTGCTCCATTTGGAGAGCAGGAAAGTGGAATCCCCTGGCCGGACAGATCCGTCTTATGATGGATCCAAACGGCACCGAACGGACACCATTGACTATAATGGGGTTCGTTGGGTTTCCATTCAACTGCCTGGCATTTTAGTGGAAGAAAACGCATGACGTAGTGCTATTTCTTCCGGTATTTTGTGCCGGATCTGTGACAGAACCTCCGAATGGAGGTTCCAGCGCAGATGTGAACCTGGCCTAATAGTCATGGACGTCATTGCGTTGTAATAGAGAGCATCGGTCAATGAACCAGATGACAGACTGTTCCTGGGCCATAGAGGAGAGAGCCCAAGTCATTGATCTGGATGATAGGCAGTCATATACAAGACCAGGTAATTAAAGGTGTTGTCCAATCTCAGCACTTCCTGGCTGAAATGAGAAACTCGTGACTGGTTTTCCCGAATTGGACAGCCACAGGGAAGACTAGGTCATTCAACCGCATGATAGACAGTCCTAGACGTCATTGGAAAAGAGGACCAGTCATTGAACTAGATGATGGACAACCATTCTGCAATAGAAGAGAGGTCTGTACAGTATGATGGATAACTACAGAGAAGACCAGGTCAGCCAAAAAATAGTTGTAGAGTCATTGGCTTATGGAAGAGAGGACCACTCACTGAGCTACCTGATAGACAGCTCTTGTTCAATAAAAGGGAGGTCCGAACAGCACGATAGACAAACCACAGAGAAGACCAGGTCGTTAAACCAAATAATAGTCATTGGAAGTGATGACCGGTCATTGAACGAGATAATAGACATTTATTATGTTATATTATAGAGGCCTGACCAGTATGATAGACAACCACAGAGACCAGTTTATTCACAATCAGTAATAGTCGTAGATGTTATTGCTTAATGGATGAGAGGACCAGTCATTGAACCTTATGATTGACAGCCATTATGTCGTAGTAGAGCCAGTTATTAAACGAGATGACAGTTCCTGTGTCATAGAATGTGAAACAGTCATTAAACTCAATGATAGACTGCCATATCCAAGACCAGGCCTTTTAAACCAAACGATAAATACCCATTGTCTTATAATAGAGTGGATGGTCACTGAAGTACATGCTAGACCACCATTCTGTTATAGTAGAGAAGCCTGAACGTTATGATAGACTAGTGTAGAAAAGAGCAGGTCATTCCAAACCACTAATAGCCGTAGACGTCATGGAAGTGGGGACTGGTCATCGAACCAGATGATAGACCGCCATTGTCTTGTAATAGAGAGTCCTGAACAGTATGATGGACAACAACCGAGAAGATCAGGTTATTCCGAACCAATAATAGTCGTAGTCTTGTGGAAGAGAGGACCGGTCATTAACCAGATAGATAGCCATTGTGCCATAGTAGAGAGTCCTGAACAGAATGATGGACAGCTGTAGAGAAGACCGGGTCATGCAACCAAATAATAGATAGTCAGGGACATCATTGTGTTATAATACAGAGCATCAGTCATTGAACCTAATGACAGACCGATCCTGGGTCATAGAAGAGAGAGCACCAGTCATTGAACTGGATATACAAGACCAGGCCATTAAGGGTGTTGTCAGCACTTCGTGGCTGAGATGAGAAACCTGCGACTGGTTCCCAACCACCTTGTCGGATGTTATTAAAACCGCCGAGCGCGGCAGCTTTACGCTGTTTCTGTAACTCCGTTTGAAGTGAATGGTTGTTACGGAAACAGTGTAGCACAGCGTGCTACCCTGTTTCCATAGTGTGCAAGTTACAAAGACAGTGTAATGCGATGTGCTATGCTGTTTCCTTAATTCACATTCACTACAGTGGGAGTTACAGAAACCGCATAAGGCTGCAGCACTCGGCTGTTTCTGTAACACCCAGGAAGGTTTTTGGGAAACCAGCTGCAGTTTTCTCAGTCTTAGGCCTCATGTCCACGGGCAAAATATGATTTAAAATCCGCAGTGGATCACCCGCATGCGGATCCGCACCCCTGTGGACATGAGGCCTTAGGGCTCTTTCACACGAGCGTATATCGGCCGCCGTTTTCACAGCAGGCCAATATACGCTACGATGTGAGGAGTAAAAACTCGTGAACAGGCGCACGTTAGACGTGCGCCCGTTCAGACGGCATGGACCCCGGCACATATAGGCTGAAGCTGTCATTCCATTGAGCCTTCCCTCCCCCTTGCCGACTCACCTCTTCTCTCCTCCCCATCGGCTGATTGCATTGGTAGGGGATGGGGGCAGAGCTAAGCACAGCCCTGTCCCGCCTCCCATTGCTGGCTGCGGACAAGGGGCGGGACAGGAGCTTAGCTCCGCCCCCTCCTAATGGACTCAGCCGGAGGGGAGGAGAGAAGAGGGAGTTTAGGAGTCACGCTGCTAAACTCCCTCCCACCTCCCTTCTCTGACCACGCTTGTTAGCTCCCATAGGAGCCCATGCAGCGGCCGACGTATTCCGGTCCAAAAGATAGTTCCAGGACTGTCTTTTGGGCCCGACGTTAAAACGCTCAGCGCTATATCGGCCGGCCGAGCGCTTTTACGTCGCCAGAATATGGCCATGTGATCTGATGCATTGGAATCCAATGCATCAGATCACAGCGTATATCGTCCGACCTTGAAAACGGCGGGCCAATATACACTCGTGTGAAAGAGCCCTTAGCCAGGAAGTGCTGAGATGGGAGTATCACTTTAAACAAGGTAATAGACAAGCCTTGCCTTATGAGGGTAGACTGTTCACTGAATCACATGATAGACAGCAGTAAAGTAAAGAGTAAAGAGGCCAGAACACAACCCTATTCCAAAATGTGATGCTCAGTAAAATGTAAATAAATGTCAAGAAAAAAAACCTGTATAACCATAGTTTATTCACAGCAGAACATATAACACACATCGGAAGGGGGAAGGGAGACCTTTTTCCATTTCATTAGAAAATTAACTCATTTAGAAATTGATGGCAGCAACACATCTTAAAAAAGTTGGGTTATGTCTACTATTGTGTAGCATCCCCTCTTTTTTTTAAAACAGCCAATAAAGGTCTGGGAAGTGAGGAGACCAATTGCTGGAGTTTTGGAAGAAGACTGTTGCCTCATTCTTGTCTGATGTTGGATTCCAGCTGCTCAGCAGTTCTGGGTCGTCTTTACTAGATTTTTCTTATCATGCACCAAATGTTTTCTGTTGGTGAACGGTCTGGACTGGTTCAGCACCCGGACTCCTCTTATGAGAAACCAGGCTGTAGGCATCATATCATTGTAGAGTAGACACTGAAGGATAAACAACAATCATGGCATTGTAGATAGAAGCTGGACACAGAAGGGTGGACAGCCGGATTGTAAAGCAGAATACTAGCAATGAACAGAATGATAGACTGTCATAGAGAAGACCAGGCCATTAAGCCAAACAATAGACAACCAGCGCCTTATAGAAGAGAGGACCAGTCATTGAACCAGATGACGGACAGTTCCTGTGTCGTTGAAGAGAGGACCAGTCATTGAAGTGGCTGATCTACACTCGTATACAAGACCAAGTCATTAAACCAAATGATAGACAGTGTTTGTGTTGTAGAAGACAAGAGCGGTCATTAAAATGAATGATAGACGACCATTGCCTTATTAAAAGGGTTTTCCATATCTAAAACTATTGATGACCTCTCCTTAGGATAGGTCATCAATAATTGATTGCCGGGATTCTGCCACACAGGACCCCTGCCTATCAGCTGTTTTCTGGAGAGCATGGAGCTGCCGTGTGCCGGAAACACACAGCTTCATACTCTGCAGTGGACCAGAATGGAACTGCAAAGTTTGCATTTGAGTGAATGGGAACTTTGCCTGCAATACCATTTTAGGCCACTGCATAGTGTATGAAGCTGTGTTTTTCCGGAGCTGTTTGTTTTTCTGGCATGCAGGATTTTCGGTGAACAGCTGGTTGTCAGGGGTCCTGGACAGCGGGCTGTCACCGATCAACTATTGATGACCTATTCTGAGGATAGGTCATCAGTAATTTAGGGCTGGAAAACCCATTTAAAAAGAGGCTGGTCACTGAACTATATGACAAACAGCCATTGTGTGGTTCTAGAGAGTAGGAAAGACAGCCACAGAAAACCAAATAACAGACAGTCTTAAACCATCATTGCCTTATAAAAGAGAGGATCGGTCAATGAACCAAACCATAGGCAATCCTTGTGTCTTGGAAGATAGTACTGGCATTGATTTGGATGGTAGATGGCATAAGGAAGACCGGACCATTCTTATAACTTAGAGAAGAGGACTTACCATTAAACTTAATGATAGCCCTTATTACATTAGAAAGAGGACTAGGAGTAGAACCGATTGATAGACCGTCATCGTTTCATTGTACGGAGGATCATATATTGAAGTGAAGGATAAACAGTCGTCATGCCATTGTAGTGAGTATCAGGCACTGAAAGGCGGACCACCATCGTCATTGTACTGAGGACCAGACCTTGAAGGACAGACAACAATCAGGTCAGTACAGAGCACAGCAGACACTAAAGGATAGACGGCCAAATCGTTATACCGAATAATTACATTAAACTGGATGATAGACTGCTATATACAAAAACAGGCCATTAAACCAAATGATATACATATATTGTGTTTTAGTAGAAAGGCATGAACTCTATGATAGACAAGCACAGAGAAGATCAAATCATTCAACCCAATAATAGACAGTCATGGATTGTCAGTGCCTTGTAGATGACATGACAGGTTAATGAGCCAAGCCATAGACAGTTCTGTGTTGTGGAAGAGAATACTGGGTATTGATCTGGATGATGGATAGCAATAACGAAAACCAGGTCTTTAAACCAAATGTTAGTTGTAATGCTGTAGAAAAAAGAAATACCGTACTCCTTAAACCCAGTGATAGACAGCTGTTACTGCTTTAGAAAGAGGACCAGTAGTTAAACTAAGCGATAGATGGTCATTGTGTCTTTGTAGAGAGGACCAGACCCTGAAGTGAAGGCTAGATGATCATCATGTCATTGTAGAGCAGCCCATTAACGTGAAGACTAGACCATCATCATGTCATTGTAGAGCGGACAATTAACGTGAAGGCTAGACCATCATCATGTCATTGTAGAGCAGCCCATTAACGTGAAGGCTAGACCATCATCATGTCATTGTAGAGCAGACCATTAACGTTAAGGCTAGACCATCATCATGTCATTGTAGAGCAGACCATTAACGTTAAGGCTAGACCATCATCATGTGATTGTAGAGCAGACCATTAACGTGAAGGCTAGACCATCATCATGTCATTGTAGAGCAGACCATTAATGTGAAGGATAGACAATCATCATGTCATTGTAGAGCGGACCATAAACTTGAAGGCTAGGCCATCATCATGTCATTGTAGAGCGGACCATAAACTTGAAGGCTAGGCCATCATCATGTCATTGTAGAGCGGACCATAAACTTGAAGGCTAGGCCATCATCATGTCATTGTAGAGCGGACCATAAACTTGAAGGCTAGGCCATCATCATGTCATTGTAGAGCGGACCATAAACTTGAAGGCTAGGCCATCATCATGTCATTGTAGAGCGACCCATTAACGTGAAGGCTAGGCCATCATCATGTCATTGTAGAGCGGACCATAAACTGAAAGATTGTCATCATGTCATTGTAGGGCAGACCAGACACTGAAGGATAGCCATTAGAGATGAGGGAGCACACTCGCATAAAGCAGTTACTCAAGCAAGCATCGCTGTTCTCGAGTAACCGCTTACTTGTCCGAGCGTGCCCGAGGCGGGTGGGGGTCAGCGGCGGGAGGTAGTGGGGGGTCGGGTGAGGGGAAGAGATCTCTTCCCCCCGCCACCCCCCTGAGCACGCTCGGTCGGCCCAGTAAGCAGTTACTTGAGAAGAGCGATGCTTGCTCATCTCTAATAGCCATTCATCATGTCATTGTAGAATGGGCCGGACATTAAAGGATAGACAGGCATCATGTCATTATAGAGCAGATTGAACAATGAAGAAAAGACCGGCATCATGTTGTAGAACGGATCAGACACTGACTGCTCAGTTCATTATAGAGCAGACTGGACCCTAAAGGATGGACAGCTGTCCTAGCATTCTAGAGAGGACTGGACACTGAATGGCAAACAGTCATCAACTCTGTAGAGAGTACTAGACTTTGAAGGTTAGACGGTCATATTGTTGCAGAGAGGACCAAACCTTGACGGATAGATCGCCATCATACCACCACTAATTGCGGGGTTGACGTTGCAAGTCCAGGTGCAACCTGGAAATTACCGCTAAATCGGGAGCATTCGCAGCGGCTGCTAACTAATAGCACCCTAGGTGATTTGTTATAGTGCAATTATACAGAAAGCCGTTGTGGGCTGCATTTACTGAAGTCTCTAGTTGTGTCTGATATAAACTAGAAGGGCCGTGCAATCTGCTGCAGAGCTTTCTTCTGTAATTATTACGTAAGGATATTTTTGTGAAACCCTAACAAACAGCAGGTTCATAGCGGAGCCATATACACAGACATGACTGCTAAATATAAGAATAGGTGGGCCAGGACTGATAGTGATACTAAATGGCATGTGAGTGGGTAATGTACATAAGTAGCTGGTGCTCGGTGCGTCATTGCCATTGGTAGCAGCGGTGTGGGTGAGCACCAGCGGACAGACTGTAATGATGAAACTTAAATCTGAATTATTTTTTTTTAATTAAACTTTTCTTTTTTTTTTTTCTCCTTTTTTTGCTATATAAATACCAATACGCAATTCAGCTAATTATATTCCTTCCATTATTCATTTTAAATTGTAGGGGAGGTGACAGCTTCTAACCGAATGATAATGCGTAATGTTTCTTCTACGTAGCCTTGTATGTGGGGGCAAAGATGGGAATATCGAGATCAGGAAATAAGGCTTTCATACTGTGCTGCACATGCACTCTAAAATATATATGTAGAGCCATAGAAAGGAACGGGGAGCGTAATACTCTGCTGTACGTGTGCCCTATATATACATAGAGCCATGGATGGGAGTGGATCTTCTCCTGTGAGATAAGGACAGATGGTCCTAATACTGGGCTGTAGATGCATTGTATGTGTAATATATAATATATAGCGCCAAAGACGGCGACGGATCACATCTTGATTATCTCGTAGGTTTTCCTGTATTCACATAAGGAAAGCATGTTGTAATGATGTTGGTTCTCGGATCTGGAATCCATTGGGAGAGGCAGCCGTAGTCAGGTGGAGTTTGGTATACTCGGACTAGAGTTTAGAATAATGGTGAGCACAATGAACTGAACAAGCCAGAACACTCGGGCATAGGAAGTCCAAGGCTGGGCGTTTAAAGGGATATTCCGGTCTATTCTAACTAGTTGATGGATGAGGGTCTTCCACTCAGGACCCCCGTCCATCAGTGGATCACATGGCCCGCTGCACTCTGCAACGGGCCGGACGTAGTCATCACTGCTTAGAGGAAGAGCTTTACTCCCATTGAAATTAATTGGAGCTCCACGATGTTAGCTGCTCCTCTCATAGGCAGGAAGTATAGGGGTAGCGGATCACTCCAATTTATGTCAATGGAAATAAAGCCGGCAATGCCCCTGCTTCCTACGACCATTGATGACCATCTCATCAATGCACAGTATTTCCTGATGTGTTTGGTGCTGCGCCCCTCTACCATTCTGTAGATCTGCTGGCACGGCTCATTCACACCGCTGCAATTTCGGTATGTAAAAAAAAAAAGGCATCGTTTTCACTCTGTGTGCCGTGCACGTGTTACATGAGTCTTTTATATCTCTGTTTCATGTTTTTCAAGCGTGCAAAAAAAACGTAAGAAGTGATATCAGTTTTGTCACAACCCACAGAAAACAGGGTGAGCAAAAAAAAATTGCAGTGAACGTAGATGCTAAGGCGTATTTGCTGCGTTTTAATTTTTTTGAATCCCTAGACTTTAATGGTCGATTTTTGTATTTTTTTTTTTTTTCCCCTGGTCCGTGAATACAGGTGAAAATCGGTCATGGTGCGTTTTTTTATTTATTTTTTGTACGCACAACAGCGGTCCCACGTCAAAAGTGCACGTCTGAATGCACCAATTTAACGCATTGGGTCCGTGTGCTGTCTGTATTCAGTCAGTAAAAATATGGACATAAAATACGGCTAGCGCCTATCCCTAACCTGGTTAACCCCTATAGTTAGCGCTTATTCACACGGATGTGTTTTCTGTCCGTACCTTGTACTGACGGAGTACGGACAGCACTTGGCCCCAGTCTATTAAATTGATATATCCAGACTTTTTTTATGCGGACCAATGTTGCACTTAGAACATGGTGCAATTTTTTTAATCTTGGTCCGTATTCACATACCAAAGTCCCCTATTACAGTCTATAGATGCGTAGAACGCACTGGCATCCGTGTTTACTGTGTTTTTTTTAGCACATCCTGTTTTCTGCAGGTTGTGCCAAAGCTGATACCACTAGGCCGTTCTTGTTTTTTTGTGTGTGTTTTTTTTGCATGCATGAAAAGTAAAAGACCTACGGATGCAGTACGGACGTAAAAAAACTCGCAACAAAACCGCATGTAATACGCATAAAAACACGCAATAATGCTTTTTTACAGACCGAAATTGCATATTTCCACGTTAATGATCTAATTTCACATGGGCAATTGCGCCCTGGCTCACGGCCCGACATAGCGCTCGCCAACATGCGATATCCCCGCAGATGCGAGATGTTATTATATCAAAACCGCCTTGCGTTGTTTTCAATGGGTAAATCTCACATCGCACGGCATGCACCTGGCATGTGGCGCGATGCTACCACCGGCCTTATTGAAAACAGTGGGCGATGCAAGGGCACGCCCAAAGATGGAACATGCTGCCATTTGTTTCCCGCATGTGATGCAGGAAAGAATTGCCCATGTGTATGACCCCGTTCAAAAGAATGGGGTTCACATTCTTGTGAGATTTGTGCGTCTCACAACTCACAAATCTCGCGTGATTGTCTTGGCTGTGTAAAGGGGGCCTAAGTCTTTGATTTCTCTGGTAGTGGGCATCCTGCCTCTTGTTACTGCTAGAGGTCACACATGTAAAGTATATCTATCGTGTCATGTGACTTTTCAGAATTAATGATTACCCTCCCAGCACACGATGCACCGAAGGCATGAAGAGGCTCACGGCTCTTCATGTATTGGGCACATCTTGACTCTTGAGGTGTGTGCACGAAAATCTACGCCAGGTCCAAACTGGCGTATATTTATGGTATAATTTACGTACATTTCTGGCATAAAGTATACAAATTTTCATGCAAATCCCTATTTGTGCAACAATTAGTGAATTCTGTTAATGCCAGAAACTGACGTAAAAGCTTTTAGCAATGCCCCCAATATTTTTATAGCAGCCCTTGTGATTATTACAGGCTCGTACCATTCACTTCACGGCTACTATCTTTTAAAAAAAATATGGTTTTCTGAGCACTGACCAGATCGTGCTGAAGATTGCTGCGCACACTCGGGCTCCGTGGCCCCTTCAGTCAGCCAGGGATCCCCTCCACCTACCCCAGATATAATTGATGGCCTATACTGAGGATAGACAATCGATTTTTAGAGGCTGGATAGGCAGATCGGGAGCTAGGGGTGTGACAGGGATGTTCCTCAATTGAAGGGCTGTCACACCCCTAGCTTCCTGGTGGTGTCAAGATACAATAACCCCTTTAACACGTAGATTTTTGTCACAGATTTTTGACTAATTCTGTATCACAATTTTTTCCACCACGCGTGCACAAAGCCTTATTGTATCTCTGAAGACTAACCAGGTCCATGACTTGTCCTCCTTAGGGCGCCCACCCACTGGCGTTTTTTTTCACTGCGAAATTCGCAGGTTTTTTTTTTCTGCAGGGGGTCTATGGGACTTGTAATGTAAAAATCGATTTACTGCGATATCGCGATTTTGTGCGATCGCGATTTTAGCTTTGCAAGTTCCATAGCCCAAAGACCCCTGCAGAAAAAAAAAACCGCTGCGAATTTCGCAGTAAAAAAACGCTAGTGGGTGGGCACCCTTATGGGGGAACACAGCTGTAACTTGCTGGAGTTTGAAAGGTTGGACAAGTTAAAGTGGCAGTAGGGTGCAGAGAATTGAATAGTGTTGTTATATACCATGTTAGAGGCTTTTGTGTAATCTTTGGATAAATATGTTAACTCCTTACTTACTGGTGCTGGAGATTTAAAGGGGTGTTCGCATCTCCCTGTTTTACCTCCATTGTAGTGTATGTGGCCAGCCTCTTCCTGCCCCCCCCCCCCCCCACCATCACCAGGGGCAGGACCTCACCTTCTGACTGAGCATGCACGCTGCCTCTGCACAAGCTGTAGGCATAGCGGACCGCAGCATCGTCGCCATAGAAACCTTCCTGCACAGTGCGGTCCTCTTTGTAGTGCTTGTCTCCCCCCTATTCTCCCAATCTTCAGTTGTCCTTGTCGCTCACTTGTGTTCACCTACTTCACTCGCCCTTCTCTCCATACTGCTCCCCCATTGTAGTGCTCAGGATTGGCCTGTGTGGAGGAGAAGTGAACTTACATATGTAGAGAGAATAAATTTTTCATTGCAGGCTTTTATACATCATGATAAAAATGGAGATTAAATGTAACAGCAGGCATCACGTTATGGAGCAGGACGAGCTGAGCAGATGATGTGCAGTTTTACGGGGGAACAATCAGTGTAAGGGTCCATGCACTCAGGCGATGTAAAAGTTTTTCGGGCGCAACTGGTATCAGCTTCCCATGACTTAATATTGCCCCTCAACCACTGTGTCCTTCCCGGTTGCTGGTGACCAGCACATGTGACTGCTGCAGCCAATCACTGGCTATAGAAGATCACTGCTGTGGCCAGTGATTGGCTGCAGCAGTCACATGTCCGGGTCACCAGCAACCAGGAAGGACACAGTGGCTGTAAAGCCTTTTTTAAAGGTAATCTGCCACCTGCCTAAAGCACCATAAACTAATTTATGGTGCTGTTATATAGTGGGTGCTATGTTTTTCATACTTGCCCTCTTCCTGGTTCCCCTGGTACCAGTCAAAATAAAGGTATAAATGGCATTGTATCGTACTCAAATGCAAAATGCATGGCATGTGAGTGTGATGCGATTTATTTATTTTATTTTTTATTTTTGTATTTATTTATTTTTTTTAAGTGATTCCTTATGAGGAATTACTCAACAATAGGACAGGCAGTGATTTTTCAATCTTGCAACATCGATGCACCCACATTTAAAAAAAAAACTCTCCAAATACCTTTCATTCCCACCTTCAGCAGTTCAAAATGTTATCAAGCTGGATCTCGCGATTTGAGAGCCCGGTAATCATGGGAGGAGACTCCAACTTGGCACTTGACTCTTCAGTCGATAAATCAGATCCGGTTGAAGTAGGACTTATCCCCCTGTTATGGATTGGTACCGAGTGTACCTAATGAATATCTGCCCGCTTCCTAATTAGAAGTTCCAAGGCCTGTGCATGCACAGGAAGAATCAGTCTGACACACTGTTCAGCAAAAATGACACTTCCTTTTCACTAATCAAGCTGCATGAGGTTTTATAGACTGTTGGCATAGTTAGCTGATGTCATCATCGGTGGTATCTTGGTTGCATTCCTGGATGGAGGCGCCAACTTTAGTATACTGTTAGAAGCAAGGTAGAGGGGGGAGTGAGTAGTTAGTCAGCACTTTAGCAGGTAGCTGTGTTAGCAAGAGATAGAATGGTTGCACATATTTGCAATAGGCATTTTACTTAGTTTATTACGGTCCATCACACCCCCATCAGAGACGGGACTCCGATTTGCAAAATTGATACACTCATTTGACCTAGTGGATGTATGGCGGAATTGTCATCCTGCTGTGAGTGATTACACATATTACTCTGCTGCACATAATACTTGCACAAGAATAGATCACGTCTTTATCCGTACGGGCCTGGTCCCGAAGGTGAGCCAGGCAAAGATATGGTCTTGCTCATGATCCGATCATTGTCCATACCATATATCATTTATAGACCTTGTTAACCTTTTTTACATCGAGACACTGGAGGTTGAAGAATCCCTCCTTAACAATGAACCAATGCATACAGAAATCCTCCATACGATAGAAGAATTTTTCTCACATAATCGTCCGGAGGATACCTCGTATGCTATTAATTGGAAGGCACACAAGGTGGTGGTGAGGGGAAAGATTATTCAGTTAGCCTCAAAGGCAAAAGCCAAGCGGACGAGGGACTTAAGGGAAAAGGAAGCGGCCTACTCCTCTTTAATGCAGCGTCATAAGACTAACCCCTCCTTGGACCTTTTGTCTGAAATCGCAAAAGCACGTACGGAACTAAATTTATGTTTAACCACACAGGCTGAAAAACAATTGCAATGGTCTAGATACCATTTTTTTCCCACATGGACACAGGCAAGGCAGACTGTTGGCCCGTAGGCTTACTCCCAGATCTTTTCTCTCGGCCCTTCCTAAACTGCGCCCTAATGGATTCTTGAGCCAAGACCCACAAAAGATTGGAGAATCCTTTGCCCAATTTGATAGCAAATTATATACCAAGAAACATTTTCCGGACCAGAGGTGTAGAGAGTTAATCAAGGAGACCTTGCCAAAACTGCTCCCAGAGCACCACAACCTGATGGATAGGGAAATAACAGTTGAGGAAATTAGAGAGGCCGTCAAACTACTTTAACCCTCGAAAGAATCGGGACCGGATGGCTTCTCTAATGTTCATTAAAAAAAGTTTTTGTTAGTCCTGGAAACTCCATTAGCAGGCTTCTTCAATTACCTGCGCGAGGAACCGCGTTTACCTCCCCTAGCCAACCCAGGCATACATTCAGGTATTCCCTAAGCCTAACAAGGACTACACCGTCTGCGAAAATTATCGTCCTATCTCCCTAATTAATAGTGATTTGAAGATGAAGATACTTACCAAAATTATGGCTAACCGATTTAATACATTTATTAGACAATATATCCACCCAGATCAGGTGGGATTTATTTTGGGTCCCAGGCCACGGACCAGATAAGACGAGCAATAGATGTTATATCCGCAGTGCGTTCGGGATGGAATGTAGATGGAGATAGAAAGAGTTTACTTCTTTGCTTAGATCTGCGTAAGGCTTTCGACTCGGTCTCATGGCAGTACTTAGCCTATGTTATGGAGGGGATGAGCTTTGGGGCATCCTTTTTAACGGTTATACAAGCCTTATACTTATCTCCCACAGCCTTGGTTAGGATTTGTGGCTATCAATCGGATAATATCACGATAGAGAGGGGAACCAGGCAGGGCTGCCCCCTTTCTCCTATCCTTTTCGCGCCAGCAATTGAACCACTGGCCACCATGCTCAGATCTAACGCTAGTGTTAAGGGGTTTTGTATTGGAGGGAAGGAACATAAATCCCTGGCTCTAAATTTAAAAATTCCCCCCTAAATGCTTTAAACTCTTAAAACTAAATTTTGATTTCAGCTCGGTAGACAAGCGCCTCCATACTTGGGGATTTACGTTACCGATTCCTTTGAATCATTCTTTCAAGCTATTTATCCCCCACTGATAAAGCGGTTAGAACAAGATCTTGTGTCGTGGTCCACACAAAATATCTCCTGGCTAGGTAGAATCCATTCAATTAACCCTTTGCAGTCCAATTTTGGATTCAGGGTTTCCTAGGGGGCCTTCTCTTTCTTCCATTATACAATGGCGCCATCTGCTGGCTAGAGCCGATTAAACAAACTCTTTGGTGTGAGGTGAAGAAAAAGCCTGCAGTAATGTGCCCAGCCCTTTCCGCCTCACTTGAGATGTGGGATAGATTAGCCAAAAAATATGAATTAATATCAAAACGCCTCCCGATGTTGAACCTATTCGGTAATCCTGCATTTCCTCTGAGCCAGGATATTAATAACTTTAAGTGGTGGATTGCGAAAGGTATTATCGCCGACGTAGTAGACCGATTAGGATTCAGCCCGTTGGAGTTCTTCCGCGCGGTACACTGAATCCCAGACACGGAAACATTTTGTACTGTCTCTAACCGAGGATAGGCGCACATTAGCTACTATGTCCATGTTTGAAAGCGTCTGCAACACAACCTCAGGTGGTGCGGGAACGATTACCAAGCTTCATTCTAATTTTACGACCCCGCGGGGTAAACTCATTTACATGACTAAATGGGAAGAGGAATTAGGAGAGAAAATACCTGCCCTCTGACTGGCATAAAATAGCTAAACCAACAGCAAAGCTTTCCATCCGCAATGTCCATCCGTAAGGATCCGTAATGTCGCGGGGCGGCTATTCCGCCTCTGGAACTGGAGGTGTTGAACATTTTACATGAACCATGAAATTATCGGAATCTTCTAGAGCGAAATATGCTCTCAAGTGTCAGAAAATGAGGCTTGAGTCCAACAAGGTGGGTCCTACAAGAGGATAACATCCAAAAGCAGACAAGGATGCATTAAAAATTGAAAGGTTTTAAACTGGCAGCAAGGAGTCCTGATATCAAGCTTATCAAACATTGAGGAGCTTAAGAGAATTGCAGTAGGAGAAATCGCCAGCAGACGGGTGCAAGAAGCTCACAGATGGCTGCAAAAGAGCGTTTGGAGGCTGTCGTCATTGCCAAAGGTTGTGCAAGCAAGTTTTAGGGAAGGCGTCTTTAATCCTGTCCATGTCATGTATTATGTATGCTCTTTAGTTGTTTTTCTGAAATGACCATGTATGTTGACACGGAAGAATCACCGCTGAAGCCTGTGAGGGGCTGAGCAGTCACGTGCACGATGAATGGCACATGACCACCTGCCGCTCCTTCCAGGTTCCATTTGGCAGACACCAGAGCTGCAGCGCTGGACAGGGAGCCGTGGGGATAGGTGAGTATTCAATTTTTCTTTTTTTTAAGCCCTTTTACCTTTTTTTTCTCCCTTTTATATGCTCCGAAAAACCCCTTTTAATGACTCCTGTTTGATACAAGCCTGCCTCGCTTTCACAGCATCTGTGTTCTCCACACCAGCTGCCCCTCCACCCTGATTTCATGAATCACTGGCCACCAAAGTCTCGTTCTGCATTCTCATCACCATCTGGGAGAGTTCCCTTGCCTCCATCTTTTCGTCACCTTCTCTTCATGTTGAAGTTTTGCTAGTCCCTGGAGTTTAGTGCCTACAGGTAACAGGACTAGAACCCTGCAGCACGTTAGCGTTGCTCTTAATTAGTCAGCTCATTAAATCTACTAAGATCAGTGAGAGAGGCTTGGGGATAGAATGACGATGAGAGGAAAGTAGGACACTAGCACAAACTTTTTGCATTTTTCGGGTGAATAAACTTTAAAGTTTTGTTTTTTTTGTAAAAAGTTTGTGAAACCTGAAATTCTGACTAATTGTGATGATGAAGCTCCACGAACGATCATAGATGAGTATAACGCTCATATTCCTGCCGTTGTTGTCCTGTGTCACTGAATCCTTCTGTGACTAAATCCAGATAGCAGCTTGTACTAGGTAGGATGTATGGCAATTGTTGAAGAAAACCTCCAACATAAAGTAATTTTTTCGTCATTGTCTGTTTATTAGGATGACGTCTTCTTCATCATAACCGTATGACCAGTATCTGCTAAATATAATCAAATAATTTGTTCCCCGCTCCCTCCTTGGGAAGGCTTGTAGTGACATCCTACAGGATGTGCTCTATGAGACACCCAAGTAGAGTAAGCTTGTCATCGGACTGACGACCCCGTAGTAATGGATCTGAATGTAACCAAGAACAGGAATCTATCACAGAGTCTATGAATGTTACCCAGCTTTCTTCTCCTCCCACACTCTAGATCTTTCAGTGTATCTTACGGCCACAGTCATAACCTGTGCCTTGTGATTACTTTAATTAGTAACCATCCGGAAGATGCTCCTACGCTGAGGTGGGAACACCGCATGACAGTGTAGACACATTAAGAGCTAGGCAAGCATAATACACCTTAGGGTTTGCACTAGATGTAACAGCCCGGGAAAAAAGACCACAAAGTAGGGAAGTGGTTCTCACATCATCACAAGTTCTCTCAGGCACTAGCAATCGCCAGGGTAAAGAAACTAATTTTTGGGCATTGAGTACCACTCTCAAACTTTCTATCCTCTTTTTGACTCTTTTTCTCCTCCGGATATCTCTGCCCTTCTCCAAACCTCATTGTTGTCCTATAGGCCTTTTTGTCCTCTTCTCGACCCTTCTATCATCCTGTGGACTCTTTCGTCTTCCTCCTGACCTCTTCTGTACTCCTGCAAACCCTACTGTCTTCTTGCAGACTTTTTGTCCTCTACACGACCCCTCTGTCTGTCTACATACTTCTCTGTTCTCCTGCAGGTCTTTCTGTTTTCTTCTAGTGCCTTCTGTCCTCCTGTATACCCTTTTCCTCCGTCGAGCCTTCTGTCCTGTTCTAGTTCTGCTCCGAACACTTCTATCGTAAGATTCTTGGGTTTATGCCTCAAGGTCGTGCCCTTTATTACAATACTCTCCTCTTAATCCGGCGTCATGCGGGCGTATTTGCATATGCAATACGTAGAGAATAGATGCTATTGTTTTCAATGGATTTGTTCACATGCGCATATTTTTCTTTTGTATTTCGGTCGCACAAAAAAACCCACAGCATGCTATGTTGTCCTGCGCATTTGCACTCCAAAAGCCTCCATAGAAGTCAATTGGGATGCACAAATGCATGGAAAATATGCCAAGAGATGCGTGAAACACTGCGCAATTGCGCTGAAAAAAAAAAAACGCTTCCAGAAGTCATTAGACTATTTCGCCATTTCAATCGGGGCATGTTTTTTTTCCGTGTGCAAATGCACATGCCTCGCATGTGAAAAAAAGTTCAGTAAATTACACCGATGCTTGCGCAAAGAAAGTATAGTTTTTTCCGCAAATACGCTGCATTTATGTGCACGCAAATACGCTTCCGCCTGTATTTACTCTTGTTAATATTCGTACGTCGGCGCTGTATGAACAATGACGCCATAAAGGGGCTGAGGAATCCTCTTGAACAAGCAGTTCGTCCTGATGAGGTCTGCGGCACGTGTGCTGCTACAGCAGATGATGGGCCGGCACAGTGTTCTCAGCCCGTTTCTATGGCAACTGCTGCGCCTGTCACATCATGATGTCCACGGCGCAGACATAGGCCCTGCGATCCATAAATCCTATCTGGATGTGTATAGAGAGGGTCCGCACTCGGCTCCCACATCCCTGCGCTAATTTTGAAATTTAGTTTTATTTTAATTATAGATGCTCAAATTGGAAAATGAATTACAGTCTATGTGCTTACAGTACTGCACCCATCTCCCAGAGCATCGCCGGACGCCTGTCTAGTAACATGGTAGTGTTCCATCGCTTGTCTGTGGTCACGTGACTACCGCCATGCTGAGCCGTTAGTACAGCGTTCAGGGGTGTACGGAGGAGCAGCATTCTCTACGGCAGGGGCGTCCAACTCCTTCTTAGTGAGGTGCCACTTCAGCAATCTAGTTGCCTTCAAAGGACCGTTTATAAGGGGCTCATTAAAACGGGCGTATTTGCACATATGTTTTACTCACGTAATGCTTACCGCTTAGACCCAATTGACTTGCATTGACATGTATTTTTCACGTGTGTATTTTACACGTATGGAAAAAAATCACAGCACATCCTATTATGACTATTCTTGATCGAAATTGGCCATTAATGTCAACGGGATCACATAAATACGCAGAGAATACACCTGACCCACGCATATTTATGCGTAAAGGAGAAATCTATGGGACCTTCTTGCGTTTTTTTTTTTTTTTTGTGTACGTGAAAAACGCAGTGGATACACGTGTAAAATAAGAAGGTCCAAATACGCAGTCAATACGCACATTTTTGGTCTGTGATATTTTATCGACCTAAACTACATACGCCCGTGTGATTGAGCCCTACCTCCTCAACACTAGGAGGGGTTTTCTCCCCTTCCACCTCTTTAGCACGGAGCTTCCTACCATGGAGGGTGGCTAGGGTGCCCAGGTAGGGGGTCACAGCTGTGCCACCACCTAGAAGTTGTTGAGCGGTGTGGAGGTGCCCACCGGAGCGAAGAATCCAAGTTTGCACCCGCTCCCAGCGTAGGTGCCACTCCCATTGCCAAGTGTTGTTTACTTCCTCTGGGAAATGTGGAGAGACGATTCGTCTGCATCCGGACCTCATTGCGAGTCTCATAAAATGACGTGGAGGACTGGATATGGTCAAGGGGCCTTGAGTTTGACACATGTGGTCAACAGCATCTCTGATTGGCTATCCGGGCAGGAGCAGCTCCTCCTCCGCAGGTTTTTTTTTGGATTTTTATTATTTTTCTTTTAAACCATAAAGTTTATTAACCACGTAACATTAAATACAGAGAGAAGTTATGCCACTGCAATAACCCAAATGTTGGTCTGGCACAGATGCGTCCTGACCCAGCATGGTGTGACTGATGCCCTAGTTATAGATGGCTCCCCCTACCATTGTCTCCAGGTACTGCTGCACATGGCTGGGATATTCCTCATAGTCAGGATGTATGGTGTGACTGATGCCCTAGTTATAGATGGCTCCCCCTAGCATTGTCTCCAGGTACTGCTGCACATCACTGAGATATTCCTCATAGTCAGGATGTATGGTGTGACTGGTGCCCTAGTTATAGATGGCTCCCCCTAGCATTGTCTCCAGGTACTGCTGCACATCACTGGGCTATTCCTCATAGTCAGGATGTATGGTGTGACTAGTGCCCTAGTTATAGATGGCTCCCCCTACCATTGTCTCCAGGTACTGCTGCACATCACTGGGCTATTCCTCATAGTCAGGATGTATGGTGTGACTGGTGCCCTAGTTATAGATGGCTCCCCCTAGCATTGTCTCCAGGTACTGCTGCACATTACTGGGATATTCCTCATAGTCAGGATGTATGGTGTGACTGGTGCCCTAGTTATAGATGGCTCCCCCTAGCATTGTCTCCAGGTATTGCTGCACATCACTGAGATATTCCTCATAGTCAGGATGTATGGTGTGACTGGTGCCCTAGTTATAGATGGCTCCCCCTACCATTGTCTCCAGGTACTGCTGCGCATCACTGGGATATTCCTCATAGTCAGGATGTATGATGTGACTAGTGCCCTAGTTATAGATGGCTCCCCCTACCATTGCCTCCAGGTACTGCTGCACATCACTGGGATATTCCTCATAGTCAGGATGTATGGTGTGACTGGTGCCCTAGTTATAGATGGCTCCCCCTAGCATTGTCTCCAGGTACTGCTGCGCATCACTGGGATATTCCTCATAGTCTGGTTGTATGGTGTTACGAGTGCCCTAGTTATAGATGGCTCCCCCTAGCATTGTCTCCAAGTACTGCTGCACATTACTGGGATATTCCTCATAGTCAGGATGTATGGTGTGACTGGTGCCCTAGTTATAGATGGCTCCCCCTAGCATTGTCTCCAGGTACTGCTGCACATCACTGGGATATTCCTCATAGTCTGGTTGTATGGTGTTACGAGTGCCCTAGTTATAGATGGCTCCCCCTAGCATTGTCTCCAAGTACTGCTGCACATTACTGGGATATTCCTCATAGTCAGGATGTATGGTGTGACTGGTGCCCTAGTTATAGATGGCTCCCCCTAGCATTGTCTCCAGGTACTGCTGCACATCACTGGGATATTCCTCATAGTCAGGATGTGTGGTGTGACTGGTACCCTAGTTATAGATGGCTCCCCCTAGCATTGCCTCCAGGTACTGCTGCGCATCACTGGGATATTCCTCATAGTCAGGATGTATGGTGTGACTGGTGCCCTAGTTATAGATGGCTCCCCCTAGCATTGTCTCCAGGTACTGCTGCACATCACTGGGATATTCCTCATAGTCAGGATGTATGGTCTGACTTGTGCCCTAGTTATAGATGGCTCCCCCTAGCATTGTCTCCAGGTACTGCTGCACATCACTGGGATATTCCTCATAGTCAGGATGTATGGTGTGACTGGTGCCTTAGTTATAGATGGCTCCCCCTACCATTGTCTTCAGGTACTGCCTTGCATCACTAGGATATTGCTCATAGTCAGGATGCATGGTGTGACTGGTACCCTAGTTATAGATGGCTCCCCCTACCATTGTCTCCAGGTACTGCTGCACATCACTGGGATATTCCTCATAGTCAGGCTGTATGGTGTGACTGGTACCCTAGTTATAGATGGCTCCCCCTAGCATTGTCTCCAGGTACTGCTGCACATCACTGGGCTATTCCTCATAGTCAGGATGTATGGTGTGACTAGTGCCCTAGTTATAGATGGCTCCCCCTAGCATTGTTTCCAGGTACTGCTGCACATTACTGGGATATTCCTCATAGTCAGGATGTGTGGTGTGACTGGTACCCTAGTTATAGATGGCTCCCCCTAGCATTGTCTCCAGGTACTGCTGCACATCACTGGGATATTCCTCATAGTCAGGATGTATGGTGTGACTGGTGCCCTAGTTATAGATGGCTCCCCCTACCATTGTCTCTAGGTACTGCCAGGCATCACTGGGCTATTCCTCATAGTCAGGATGTATGGTGTGACTGGTACCCTAGTTATAGATGGCTCCCCCTAGCATTGTCTCCAGGTACTGCTGCACATCACTGGGATATTCCTCATAGTCAGGCTGTATGGTGTGACTGGTACCCTAGTTATAGATGGCTCCCCCTAGCATTGTCTCCAGGTACTGCTGCACATCACTGGGCTATTCCTCATAGTCAGGATGTATGGTGTGACTGGTGCCCTAGTTATAGATGGCTCCCCCTACCATTGTCTCCAGGTACTGCTGCACATCACTGGGCTATTCCTCATAGTCAGGATGTATGGTGTGACTGGTGCCCTAGTTATAGATGGCTCCCCCTACCATTGTCTCCAGGTACTGCTGCACATTACTGGGATATTCCTCATAGTCAGGATGTATGGTGTGACTGGTACCCTAGTTATAGATGGCTCCCCCTACCATTGTCACTAGGTACTGCTGCACATCACTGGGCTATTCCTCATAGTCAGGATGTATGGTGTGACTGGTGCCCTAGTTATAGATGGCTCCCCCTACCATTGTCACTAGGTACTGTCTCACATCACTGGGATACTACAAAAATATTGTATGCCATGCAATTTGCATGCGATTGTGATGCGTCTTTCAAGCATTTTAGTATTGCACCCACTTGTTTTTTAGTTTATTTTTTATGTGCATGAAAAACACTTGTAAGTCTTCTGCAAATTGTGTGTTTTTTATCCTAAAAAAATGCATTATGCATGCAGGAAAATCACGGTAATATTGCAGGTGAAACTGTTACAGACCTACATCACACTCACCCATGTAAAAATGGCCTTAGAAATGGCTCCCCCTACCATTATCTGTAGGTACTGCCATCCTTCCATGGTACATTCCTCCTAGCCTGTATATATGTCCTCACTATATAATCTATACAGCTCCCCCTACCATTATCTGTAGGTACTGCCATCCGTCCATGGTATATTCCTCGTAGCCTGTATATATGTCCTCACTATATAATCTATACAGCTCCCCCTACCATTATCTGTAGGTACTGCCATCCGTCCATGGTACATTCCTCGTAGCCTGTATATATGTCCTCACTATATAATATATACGGCTCCCCCTACCATTATCTGTAGGTACTGCCATCCGTCCATGGTATATTCCTCGTAGCCTGTATATATGTCCTCACTATATAATCTATACAGCTCCCCCTACCATTATCTGTAGGTACTGCCATCCTTCCATGGTATATTCCTCGTAGCCTGTATATATGTCCTCACTATATAATATATACAGCTCCCCCTACCATTATCTGTAGGTACTGCCATCCTTCCATGGTATATTCCTCCTAGCCTGTATATATGTCCTCACTATATAATATATACAGCTCCCCCTACCATTATCTGTAGGTACTGCCATCCGTCCATGGTATATTCCTTCTAGCCTGTATATATGTCCTCACTATATAATATATACGGCTCCTCCTTGCACCAAGTCTTCTTGCTACTATAACTGGTGAGACATCTGCCCCGCTTTCTTCCATCTTCTGGGATGCTGTCCACTAACCGGACCTTGCAGCAAAACAATTGAGAACAATTCTCTAGTTGTAATTTGCCAACGACGTGTTCCGTATCCGACCGTTCTCTGGAAATAGTGAGAACATAAAACATTGGCGCAGCTCTGCCCTCGCCAGGATAGTCCTTCTGGAGGTGTAAGACGTCTCCGTGGCTCCAGGTCTGCAGTTGGCCTTTAAGCTTTGGATTTAAAGGGAACAATTCTAATGTTTATTACAATCCAGCCGCACGCTTCCCTTTGCGATATCGCTGTAACGGCATCTAAGCGAATCGGTCTGCGCACGTCTTCGTGGTGCGCAGGACGGCTCTCCGCTCGAGAATTTGGAGAAACACCTCTTTATTTTTGCATGTAATTACACAGTGTGCGGGGCACTATGGAAACCGCAGCTAAGAGGAAGCCTGCACGTATTGTGGAGCTGTAGCAGGGAGACAATGCCACCACCTTGTCACGGCGCTGCACGCCTGGCTCTGCTGTGCTGGGCCGCGCAGGCCTGCTCTTTGTTCAGCTGCCGTGCTCTGTGAGCTCGCAGGCCAGCAGAGCCCTTCCTCTTTCTTTCAATGGCAGAAGTCGTTTTGATTAATCTGATTTCTGTCGTTACTGCTTGGCGAATATGTTGCTCTACTCCTGTTGGCGCCATTTATGCGTACGTTCTGCATCTGCCGCTATGATGTAATAATGACTATCAGAAGGATGTATTTAATTTTGACCTGTGCACTTTATGCCCCTTTTACACGAGCCGATTCTCATTTGAACGAGCGAGTGATGTCACCACTGATTAGTTTGCAGTTCGCGCACGTGCAGAATGTTTAGACCGGCCGCTTGAGAATCGTTCACTTCTCGTTGAGCGCTCCTATATGAAACACAGGGGAAAGTGTTTAAACGTTACGGGAAGCGAGCGGGTCGGCCATGATTTTTATGTTGCTCAAACGAAAGGTGCACGATGCTCGCGTTTGGACGTAACAATTAGCGCACATGCTCGTTTTAGCGACAGGTGTTACGTGTAGATGGGCCTTTGATGTGCAGGGGATGTGCGCCCTCTGGCAGGATTAATATCCGTTTTCATTACAAATTTTTCTTTTTTTCCTTTTTACGTTTTTTTTTTTTTTTTTTACTTTGCAAATTATTGTTAGCACTCTGTTATTAGACGGACACTTCAGTGGAAACCGAACCTTCCCTAATAAAGTGTTACCTACTTAATTGCTGCTGATGGCAGGGTGGTTGTTTCCTCTATGCCTTGGCATAGGAAGTGATTGGAATGCATCGGGTGGCAATGGCTCATCCGGTTCTGTTCCAGCGCTGGGCGATCCACTAATAAGCACCACACCTCTGTGACAAAATTTAGCACACCATATTTTTCTGTCTCGAAGAAAGACAGGCGGACATAGTGCAATTAACTCCCAACTCTTTAAAAGGCTCCGTGAGGGCGCTTATTCATACTCGCAAATGGCAATAAACTTGATGCACGGAGCAATGAAATTGAGTCCTTTTATAACTCCACTTTCATTGCTAGAATAAGTTTCACCTTTAGTCCAGCTTCTTCCGGGGCGTAACATCTGACCCCACAGGGGTCAATATGTAAGACTTATTTATAATCTCCATTCTGCTTGATTTGGACCTCTGGTGAAGTGCTGCAAGGGGGTTTCCTTATGATGACATCAATAGTTGAGCGGGGGTCCACCACTTGGGATCCTGGCTGATTAGCTGATTGGGCACCTGTTGTCAGCTACACAACACTCAAAGGTATGGAGCGGCAGCACAATCGCTTTCACCCCTGTGTGTCGTGACGCTGACAGCAGGCCCCCGGTCAACTGGGGTCCCGAGCAGTGGACCCCAGCCTATAAACTATTGAGGACCTATCCTGAAGATAGATTATCCCAAGTATTTGCCTGGAAAACGCCTTTAATTACTGAATTTGGAAACATTGCACACTTCGTCATATTGTTTGCTGCACCCTGACGTTGCTCGCTTTTAACCCCTTAAGGACCAAGCACTGTAAATATATGGTACTTGGTCCTGGGCTTTAATCCCATCCAATAGCAGAATTTCGGTGCAGGATTAAAGTCTCTGTTCCTGCAATCAAGAAGATGCAGGTCGGGTCGTTGGCTGTTAGTCACAGCCGAGAACCCGGAGGAGAAGTGAGAAGCGACTTTTTTAACAAGCGTCGTTCTCCTTTCCAGGCTACATAGTACACAATGAATACTATGTACTAAAAAGAGAAAGCGGAGGTGTTACTTCCGCTATCGACCCTGTGATCACGTGACCAGCGCTTCCAGGGACTATTGTCACTACAGCGCATGTTTTCATCTGTAACTGGGGCTCCAATGGAAGCGGTTCCTATGCTATAGTGGGAAAGTGGGACATAAAATAATCAATAAACTACAATGTGAATGACACCCTAAAAAAGAAAAACATCCACTGCCGACGCCAATCAAAACCGCCGCCATATGCGCCCCAAAATCCAAAACTATACATATTATATATAAAAATGTACTAATTTTAAAAACATTTAAAAATAATTATTTTTTTAGCTTTTATACCCCCAATAAGACAGAAAAAAAAGTCAGTGAAAAAAGATATAAAAAAAAAAAAAACCTTATATGTTACGGGGAAACAAAACGCAGGAAAAATTAAATTTGGTAGCTGAAGTCCTTTTAGGACTCAAACAGCCTGGTTCTTAAGGGGTTAATCTGTTCCCACACTGCTATTTGAAATAAATATAGGTTTTGATTGAAAAGCAAGATGTTATAATATTTTATATTCTAAGAACTCCAATTGTTCGAATCTTTGTGAGTTCTGTGGATATTCTTTCATCCTACCTCAGGTCCTGTGTCTTCAGCTGACGTCATCTCTCTGATGACGTCATCTCTCTGATGACGTCATCTCTCTGATGACGTCATCTCTCTGATGACGTCATCTCTCTGATGACGTCATCTCTCTGATGACGTCATCTCTCTGATGACGTCATCTCTCTGAGGACATATGACTATCGTCATACAACCACATGCGTGCGTGCCATCACAGAGCCATGAGCAAGAAGATGGTGACACAATACTGGAGATAGATGTGGAAGACATGATTAAAAGGATGTCAACTTCAGTGGAAGCCATCCTTGAAGGAACCGCAGTAAAATGGAGCATGCTGCGGTTTGTTTTTCATCCACGAGCGGAAACCGTAGTTGGTTTCCGCTCATGTGCATGAAGAATCATTTCTCCATTGCATGCTACGGAGGGTTATTGCTGCGGAATCCGGAGGCGGACGGTTGCTCCAGATTTCGCAGCAAAAATCCGCCCGTGTGCATGAGGCCCTATTGTGGTGATGTACATTAGATATTAAAGTGCCAGTCTGTGCCTGGAATACCCCTTTAAGGCTCAGGGATTTTGGAGAACTTACAGCTTGTCTCTGCAGCTCTCAGCAAGCGTTGAGTCTAGCCTAGGCTGGCTGATCACGGGCCGGTCAGATTCTGCATGCAAGAGCCCGCAGCAGAATCCGACCCTGTGCCCGGCCGGCATCCACGCGTACCTCTCATTTCAGCTGCCTTTTCTGTACTGCGGATGGTCCTCATGGCTCACTGACAGACATACGCAGTACAGATTTTTTTTAAACCCCTGCTTTTCCCGCGGAATCCGCAACCTTTCCACAGTGTCCATTGCAGAAGGGCTGTGGGTCGGGCGGCTTCCATTGATTTCAATGGAAGCCATCCGCTCAAAAATAGAGCATGCTGCCATTTCTTTTCTTCCTCCGCGAACGGAAAATTGCAATTGATTTCCGCTCGTATGCAGGAAAAGGTGCTTTTCCATATCATGCTATGGAAGGTATTTGCTGTGGAACCCGGAGGCAGACTTGGTAACCCCACCCACCCACTGTGATTGGCATTTTCCTAGACGACTTGGGCTACTTTCACATCTGCGCTGGAACGTCCGGTCGGAGGTTCCATTGCAGATCAGCACAAAATGCCAGAAGAAAAACTCCTGGTGAACTGCCAGGCAGATGAATGGAAACTAAACGGAGGCCACAATAGTCAGTAGGGCCTCTTTGGCGCCGTTCAGTTCCGTCAAAAGACGAATTCGTTCAGCAGGAGATTTCCCTATGCTGCCTCCAATAATGGAGCAGGAGAACGGAACGCCTTACGCTAATGTAATAGCATAGTTACTAGGCCCTGATAAATAAACTGGACTCAACTGCTGCTGAGAATTGCAGAAATGTGTGGAAACAAGCTACAAGTTCCCCCAAATCCCTGCTGCGTATTATGCAGTGAATAGAACCTTTTGGGTTCATTCACATCTGCATATTTTTCGCCCGATTTTCGGTTGCATGAAAACATATGCCACCAAAATAGACCATTGAAGTGAATGGACTGTTGCACATACGCAGTGAATCCCATGATGCATCAGTATAGACAGCACTAACTGAAGCTATACAATTCTTTTTTCCTGCTTGGGGGGGATTTAATTATCAGTCCTTCTATATTCACCAAAATAAGCTACAGACCATAAGTATACAATTAGGAGGAGGAGCTGTGATCTCCTCTATTATAATTGTGTGACAAGAGCTGTGAGATCATCATCAGTAAGGACTTGCTCACATCACCCTAGGGAGTTCACTGAATGAAGCACAAAAACTGCACCCCTTGGCTGAACAGTTGGTTTTATCGCGAAACTGAACAGACTCCATTCATTATAATTGGGTCTGTTCGATTTCCGGCTAGCAGTCCAGCATTTTGCCAGAATTTACGAGACGAAATAGCACAGCAGCTGTCTTCTAGCGGAAATCAATGCTGATGAGAGCGAACTCTAACGGTGACAGGAGAGCCTGCGCCCCCCTCTAGTTCATGTAACCGCATCACACAAACTTTGAAAATAAGGAAGATGGAACAATGCCTCTACAGCGCCACCTATTGGATGGCAGCCTTTTAATGTTCGACCCTTTATACAGGTCTTAACAAATACCTGTATAAAGGATCGGACATTGAAATGCTGCCATCCAATTGGTGGCGCTGCAGAGGTATTATTCCACTTTATTTGCATATTACCTAGAGGAGCATGCATGGCCTTATAAGTCTCCTCACTCACCTCCTAGGCGCTCTCCTCAATGAGAGACAATACCCCTCCTGACAAACTTGACTAGAAAATGAACACCTAACCCCAAGCAGATCTTAGCTGGTCAGAACTGAGATCACATGACCATCTGAGTTAACAGAGGCCAGGAGCTTCAGACAGAAAGTAATAACTAACCAAGCTAACACTAGCGCCGTTATATATAACGGGGGGATAGCTATATAATGAATGAGTGGCCACTTAAAGGGGTTGTCCCGCGGCAGCAAGTGGGGTTATACTCTTCTGTATGGCCATATTAATGCACTTTGTAATATACATCGTGCATTAAATATGAGCCATACAGAAGTTATTCACTTACCCACTCCGTTGCTGGCGTCCCCGTCTCCATGGTGCCGTGTAATTTCTGTGTCTTCTGGCTGCTTTAGACGCGCTTGCGCTGTGCGGTCTTCTGCCTGGTGAATGGGGCCGCTCTGGCACGCTCGCGCCGGAGAGCTGGTCTGCACGTCGTCATCGTAGCTCCGCCTCCGTCACGTGGTGCCGATCAGCCAATTAGGTGGCTGTATCAGCAGTGGAACGCAAGAGAGAAGAAAATCCACGGTGCACCATGGGAGAAGACCCGCGGTGCACCGTGGGAGAAGACCAGCGGCGCCATCTTTAAAATAAGAAATGAAGAAGCTGCAGAACGGGGATGCAGGTAAGCGAAATGTTATTTTTAAAAACTAACAAATGCATTCTTTTTAACAGGGCATAATGCAGGGGTCTATTGAAAAAAAAATTTCTATTTCGCCGCGGGACAACCCCTTTAATTTATCATGTTGTAGGTGAAGAAATAGGATGGGTTACAAGTTCTGTAAACCGTAGTGTCAGTATCCTAGTTCTACCACTATTTTCTTTAATTTTATAAATGATGAGTAAAATTGAGGTTGTCCCATGATTAAAATTAATTTACTCTGTAAGATCATGCCAAACCTAATTCTTCTACTGGAATAAGTTAATAATAACTCCTCTTGTGTTTAGATATTGCTGTTACTTGTAATGGTGCCACCTGGTGTTGCTTGCTTGTTATGACGCCCACCTCTGTTATGGCATCATGTCTTCCTCCTGTTGTTCCATACTTGTCATGGCTAGCTATGATGTTCCACACTTGTTACGGCACCAGAAATGAAGAACAGCAGGGGGCGCCATAGCAGATGCTGCTGTAAGAAGTGTGGAAAAGCAGAGGGTGCAGTAACCAGTTGGGCCAGCAGGGAGCACCATAACAAGTGTAGAACAGCAGGGGGCTTCGTAACAAGCGTTCTTTACGTATATACGAGAAAATGCTTCTAATTGGAGAGACGTCTTATGTTTTCTCCGATCTAAAAAGGAAATCTAATACTTCTTCATGAGTCCATCCCTTTCAGCGAATGCGGTTATAATGAGCAGGAGCCCAAATAAAGAGGTCTATGTGCTTGTGGAAGGCGCAGGTTGGGTCTTTTCCATGGGTATAGGAAGAATTCTCCTCCTGCCTGAACTTGGTGGTGTATGTGGCGGTATGTTTCCCTGTGCGTCTCCCCGGCCTCTCCCTGCACAACCTGTTATTGGCACACATGTTCTAACACGCTGGGAGTAGCAGGACAGCAAGCAAAAGAACCCGTGAATCTTCCAGAGGTGTGTCCCCACTCCCTCCCTTCTGTCAGTGCTCCGCTCCCAATTTTACGTGACTTTTAAGGCCCGCTGCAGTCGCTCACCTTTACAGATTTTAGCAATGACCTCGGGACGACGGTTGCGCGGTGCATTCTGCTTTGGCTCCAGGGAACATACTACTTGCTTTACACCATGAGAACATACAGGAGTGTGGAGTTAGGACATGTTTCTCCTCCGGAAACAATGGAGCTCTCTACTCACCATGCAAAGACTGTTGCAGATCCTTCCCCCAGCCGAGCCGTACAAGCTGCCATCCATGCATCCAAGCAACAAAAACGGAGGCCCAAAAGCCTCTGCTCAGTGGGCAGTGGGGTTACAAGCTCCAAAAGAGAAACCAATTCAACTTCTTTGGGGGGGTTGCTAGACCTCCTGAAGCACAGGTCTGGAAAGAAGTGCGAGTCCTTGGGAGGCGTACAAGACTACAAAGCAAGGCATGGCACAAATGCATCCCGACCCCTGAGTATGAGTGTCCTGGATATAAACCGGCTTAGCGGAGTACAAGGGTCATCATCTTGCAAGAGAGAGTTCAGCCGTAGCTCCGGGTTTCTGCGCGGAGCATCTGTGTTTAGCAGTCAGCGGTGGAACGTGTTTGGGGGCAAAACTCCAGAGTCGCAGTCCAAAACGAACCTCTCAACTCTACGCAAGAGCTTCAGCTTCCGACTCCGACGTGGAGTGGACTTCAGAAAGGACGGTGGATATTGGGAGAATGGGTTGAAGAGTCGTAGCGAGGCAGACAGCTGCTCTCTGCAAGCCGCTTCATCACGTAGGGATCTCCTCATTTCGGGGGTTCCATTAGTTGAAAGCAAAGAAAACCGATCAAGCCTGTGGAAGATAATCACCGGACCTTTCAGAAAGAAGGAATTCAGCACTGGAAACGGTTGGCCAAGTGGTGATTGTGTCCAAGCATCTGAGCCGGTTTTGGTGGGGATAGCATGCAATTTAGGTAAGTTCCAGGGGTCATATTTATCTGGTTGCCATTTATGTGGCCTTTTCCTGCTAGGGGCACTTCCATGGGCTCAGTCACCTCGCATGCATTGAGAGGAAGCGTTCTACTAGAAGACATTCGACTTTTTATAGAAGATCTTATAAGGGCTTTCTGTATTGAGTCATCAAGAAAGATCAGAGTGTTTGTATTCCTAATATGTATCTGAGACTGAGATGTGGAGGTCTGAGGTGTCCTCTTTTGAGTCCAGGGTCACTCCAGGCTACTGTGAAGACCCATTAATCTGAAATTATGAGTTTTCTGATGAATACAGGCCATCATTTTGTAAACACTTCTTCCTGGAAACACCCAGAAACTGAGTTATTTCTAATGTTAGTGACCAATGTCTCATGAGTCAGGCCTCCTGTGCTTCACCCACTAATAGGTCATCAAGTAGATTTATACAAGGCAAGAATATTTATCACTTTATTTTCCTATAGCTGGAATGAAAAGAATTGCTTCAACTTTTAAGTGATAATTTCATTGGATGGGGGAGAAAAGAAGGATTCATGCAAATGAAGGAGATGGAAGTAATAGAGCAATCCATGACGGGAAAGGGGATAGCAGATCCATGTAAGGGAAAGAGAGATATAGCAGGTCCATACAAGGTATAGCAGGTTTTTACAAGGGGAAGAAAGGGATAGGAGGTCTTTGCAGGGGAAAGAGGCAAAGGACAGGGAAAAATATGATAGAATCAATTATCCAGATGTTTCATCTTATCTGTTCATTGTGCTCGGAGGGGAGAAAAGAGGGATCTATGCAAACCATAATGGCTGGTAGAGCAAGGAAAAGTAAAGGGCCCAGGCACAGCAAAGAGTGAAATAGAAGGACCTATAAAAGGGAAGGTTTGTAGGATCGGAAATCTATGAAAGGGAAAGATGGGAGATAGAAGATCCATAATAGGGAAAAATAGGGGATCCATGAAAGGGAAGGGTGGAGTATTATGGGATCCATGAAAGGGAAGGATGGGGGGATAGAAGATCCATGGAAGGGAAGGATGGGGGGGATAGAAGATCCATGGAAGGGAAGGATGGGGGGGATAGAAGATCCATGGAAGGGAAGGATGGGGGGGATAGAAGATCCATGAAAGGGAAGGATGGGGGGATAGAAGATCCATGAAAAGGAAGGATGGAGGATTGAGGGATCCATGAAAGGAAGGATGGAGGATTGAGGGATCCATGAAGGGAAGGATGGAGGATTGAGGGATCCATGAAGGGAAGGATGGAGGATTGAGGGATCCATGAAGGGAAGGATGGAGGATTGAGGGATCCATGAAAGGAAGGATGGAGGATTGAGGGATCCATTAAAGGAAGGATGGAGGATTGAGGGATCCATGAAAGGAAGGATGGAGGATTGAGGGATCCATGAAAGGAAGGATGGAGGATTGAGGGATCCATGAAAGGAAGGATGGAGGATTGAGGGATCCATGAAAGGAAGGATGGAGGATTGAGGGATCCATGAAAGGAAGGATGGAGGATTGAGGGATCCATGAAAGGAAGGATGGAGGATTGAGGGATCCATGAAAGGAAGGATGGAGGATTGAGGGATCCATGAAAGGAAGGATGGAGGATTGAGGGATCCATGAAAGGAAGGATGGAGGATTGAGGGATCCATGAAAGGAAGGATGGAGGATTGAGGGATCCATGAAGGGAAGGATGGAGGATTGAGGGATCCATGAAGGGAAGGATTGAGGATTGAGGGATCCATGAAGGGAAGGATGGAGGATTGAGGGATCCATGAAGGGAAGGATGGAGGATTGAGGGATCCATGAAAGGAAGGATGGAGGATTGAGGGATCCATGAAGGGAAGGATGGAGGATTGAGGGATCCATGAAGGGAAGGATGGAGGATTGAGGGATCCATGAAGGGAAGGATGGAGGATTGAGGGATCCATGAAGGGAAGGGTGGAGGATTGAGGGATCCATGAAAGGGAAGGATGGGGGGATAGAAGATCCATGAAAGGGAAGGATGGGGGGATAGAAGATCCATGAAAGGGAAGGATGAAGGATTGAGGGATCCATGAAAGGAAGGATGGAGGATTGAGGGATCCATGAAAGGAAGGATGGAGGATTGAGGGATCCATGAAATTAAGGATGGAGGATTGAGGGATCCATGCAAGGGAATGGTGGGAAATATAGGTCCATGTGATGGTCCAGGCAAGATGTGAGATGGGAGGTGGCACAAGATAGTGATGCTGGTGTACAAATATACGCAATTCTGATTAATTTTTTTTCTTCCTTGTTTCAGACTCGTTTGTGAACAGTCAGGAGTGGACCCTGAGTCGCTCTGTGCCGGAGCTTAAAGTGGTAAGAGCCTAAATGTTTTGTGCCTAGCCCATAAGAATAGAGGACAATGTGATAGGCAATAGCTGCCATACTGTATATATGTAGAACACCGCGCTCCGGGCCTTCCTCTACAGTGTACTAATCGTCAGACTTTATAATTCAGTCGTGTAGAGTTATCCCGATAGATGCTCTATGCTATGGAGCGGGGGTACGAGGGGCTGTGGAGTCTACAGTAACATTTAGGGCATGAACACAAGCGGGCAGCCTGATGCCCTCAGTAGCCATAAGATAGAGATGCCATACCTCTTCTTCTCCCTGGGGTCATGTCAGGTTAGTCCTTGTCTGACGTTCTCCTCTCTTATTTATAACTTGGTTTCTCTTACTGAGAACAATCGCATTTTAATCCTTTCATTGTTTTGCAGGGCATTGTGGGTAATCTTTCCAGTGGGAAATCCGCATTGGTTCATCGATACCTTACAGGAACATATGTTCAGGAAGAATCTCCTGAAGGTAGGTGATCATCAGATGTGTTTGGGCCACGGTAAGTGCTGCAGTCCTGCTGGCACAGGAAGTACTGGACAGAGCCCGTCGCTACCTTGCTGTGTGGCGGGCTCTGTAGCTGCAGTGCTATGCAGTGGTTTCTGTAGCTGCAGTGCCATGCGATGTCTCCTTCTACGGTGCTTTGTGGTGGTCTCTGTTGCTGCAGTGCTGTGCCAGGAAAGACCCTCTGGCATGCCTCAGACATACATAGGGAACCAGTCACCAGATGGATGCCAGAAGACTGTCCCTTCAACATACATGGTGCCAGTATTTGTTGCTTTATTTCAGGTGAAGCACTGAACAATCCGTGTATAAACTGCCTGACCGGTGAACGAGCCGGCACTGATTTTTATGCCAGCTGAAATTGAATGACGAACGAGAACCTCACTTAAGGACCAAGTGCTGTAAATTTACAGAGCTTGGTCATTGGCTTTAATCCGGTCCGATATTAAAAATATGGCACGGGATTAACCCTTTCCAATCCATTTATTTTTTCTCATCCATTCTCCCCAGCTCCAGATAAATTGGAGCTGGGGAGAATGGAGGAGAAAAAATAAGTTTTTCCTTTACCCTCCTGATCTGACAGTTCAGGAGGGTGCAGGTGGTCACTACACCGTGGGGGAAATGTGGAAGTAACTATTACTTTCACATTCTCCCTTCAGCCTCTCGGCTCGGCGATCACATGACAGCTGGGGGTCAGGTGACAACGGCGGTCACATGATCGCCGGGCGAAATGCGGAAGTAATACTTCTGCATTCTCCCTTCAGGCTCCTGACTCGGCGTTCATGTGACCGTTGGGGGTCAGGTGACACTGGCGGTCACATGAACGCCGGCTGGAATCTCCGTGCATTACATAGCGCTAATTGACCGCTATGTAATGTGTAAAGGAGAAGGCAGAAAGGGTTTTTAACCTTGAGGACCAGTGCAGGAGTGCCAGGAAGTGTCTGATGATCGGGTGCAGATGCACTCCTGCACATCAAAGCTGTGGAGGAAAATGATGATGTCGGGGCAGGCCCGACATTGGATTGGAAAGGGTTAAAGCCTCTTCTGCTGCAATCAAGCAGCTAAGAACACTGAGGAGAAGGGAGAAGCGGTTTTTAACCATTTCTGCCTTTTCCTTTCCGGGGTACATAGTGCTCAATGAGCATCATGTACTAAGAAGTGAAAGCGGAAGTGTTTCTTCCACTACGCGAGCCGGCAATCAGGTAACCACCAAGTCCTCCTGTTACAGCAGAAGTGCAGGGTCCTAGCAGACGCTGATCAGCTCTGCTGTAACAAGGGACATGGCGGCTACATGATCTATTGTATTGTCACAACAGGGGAATGTTTTCCCCTCTAACTGGGGCTCCTATGGATGCCCCAGCTACAGTGGAGAAGTGTGTAATAAAAAAAAAAGACAATGTGAGTGTCCCCCAGAGACCTTATATGACATAATGGATACATAGATGGTAAAAAAATAAATAGTTACAGAATAAAATAAAAATATATACATAAGAAATAAAATGACCGAAAGCCGACGCCAACCAAAACCGTCGCCGTATGCACCCTGTAATCCAAAACCATACATATTATGTATCAAATGTACGAAACAAAATGAAGAACCCAATACCAAACTGTATTTTAGTGTAAATATACTAATTAAAAGAAAAACTATAAATGTAAAAAGAAAATTTCTTTTTAATTTTTAAAATAAAACTAAAAAGGGAGGAAAAAAGTCAATGAAAAATATATAAAAAAATAGCCCTATAGGTCACGGGGAAAAAACGCAGCAAAAATAATTTTGGTAGCTGAAGAAAAAAAAAATAGGGCAGTAAAACCACCACATGGGTAAAATCCCTAAAGTGTCTGGTCCTTAAGGGGTTAAACTGAATGATTATCGTTCTCTTTCATTCATTTGAATGATTTTGTAAACAATCATCGTTCCATCTAAATACACCATTAGATCACATGGTAGAATCGGGGATCAGGGGAAGATTCACAGACAAGAAATGGTGGTCAGGAGCAAAAGTGCCGGGGTAAAGCTAATCATCAGGGGCAACGGGGTAAACCCAGTGATGCCGTGGTTTAAGTGACTTCAGTCTGGAGACTTCGGATTACTATCTTGTCACACTCATCCATTCACTCATTTTAGGAGGAAGATTCAAGAAGGAAATTGTAGTTGATGGACAGAGTTATCTTCTACTAATCAGAGATGAGGGGGGACCCCCGGAGATGCAGGTGATTATTGTATGTGTGGTGCCTGTATGTACACTAGCGTATACTGTATGCGCCGTAGTGTGTGTGTGTGTGTGTGTGTGTGTGTGTGTATATATATATCAGTGTGTGTATTCTCTGTATGTACAGTAGTGTATTATTGTCTATATGCATTCAAGGTGATTCAAAAGTCAGGGCCACCTGGCATATCTTCTGAACGAAAGGAGATTCTGAACACTTAGATGGTTGGGCTAAAACTTTTTGGCATTATGGTGGTGCCTGTTGGCCATTTTGGATTCAGCTCAAGAAACTTCATTGGAAAGAAGGTCATGGGCTACGTGATTTAAAGGTAGAATTTCATCATAATATGTCGGGTGCAATTATTTTTTTCAAAACCTGCAACCATTTATGAATTTCGGATGACCAGTTCTGGGTTTGTCCTGGACTCTACCAGTTTCTCTGAACTTCCTGACAGTTGGTGCGCTCACTGTCCGTCTTGCTGGGTGTTCTTGATTGAAAGCCTGAGTCACTTCACGTAAACTGCTGTTAGCAACCATCTGGATGATCTCAATTCTGTCCTGGATTGTTGCAACTTCTGGTACCTAAAAGGCAAGTGATTTAGTGATGAAATTCTGTCCTTAAATGATGTATCGCATGCCCCCCTTTCCATTAACCCTTTTCAATCCAATTTGTAATTGGATTGGAAAGGGTTAATGGAAAGGGGGGCATGGATTTCCTAGGGGGGCTTACTCTTTTTCTTCTGTTATACAACAGCGCTATATACCAGCTAAAGCCATGAGGTGACACGTTGGATAGGCTCCAACAGCAGAGAGGCTGGCAATATACAGTAAGAGAAAACCGACGGACGTCTTCCAACATCGGAGCTGTACAGCCTTAAATCATAATGTCTTCAGACGTCAGACAGTGGATTGGAGAGGGTTAAAAAAATTTTGGACTTCATCCAAGTTGCTTGCCACCAGGATGGCCGACAGGCACCACTATAGTGTTGAAAAGTTTTCACCCACCCATTTAAGTGTTTTACAACGTTTCCTTCTTGTAGCTCTGTTCAAAAGATATATTCTGGGTGGCCCTGACTATTGAATCACCCTGTATATTATCTGTGTGCTCCACAGTATGTGTGTATATTTTCTGTGTAAGCATTGGTGTATTGTCTGTATGTGCAGTGGTGCTCGGACTGCCTGGGCATATTCTCTGCATTGGGAAATTGTGCCCATCCGTGGCGTAATCTGATTACCCATAGTATACTGGTGTTGGGCATGTTGACCAGTAACCCCTTCCCCTCTCACCCCCCTCACTTGACTCCTTACGGCATTTCTCTCTCTTGCAGTTTGCTGCTTGGGTTGACGCTGTTGTCTTTGTGTTCAGTCTTGAAGATGAGATCAGTTTCCAAACCGTATTTAATTATTATGCGCGCCTGTCCAGTTACCGCAACACAGCTGACGTTCCCATGGTCCTCGTCGGGACTCAAGGTATGGATGGGTTTCTTGTATTTCAATGCAGTCAAAAGCAGACTATATAGTACTTACTGCCGCACTCATCATGGAAAGCTGTTGAAAATCTGCCCCTCCAAAGGAATTATTGGCACACTGTAATCTTGGCCAAAATCAATCTTATAAAGTAAATTGGAATGCGGGGACTTATGAGAGACGAGAAATATTTAGCTTGTTCATCTTGCAGATAAGATGTCTCATGTGATCTTATAACATGTATAAATATATGTGTGGTCAATACACGGACCAAGGAGCTGTTATATAGGTGAGGAGACGTCAATACAGGGAAGGGCTCCTCTGCAATAAGAGGAGTCGCAGTATGAAGAGAGTAATGACACCGACAGCAGAAAAATGCTTATCTAATGACCGATGACATCAAGTGTTATAAATAATATACCAATGAATGATGGGTAATTGACTTGGTGGACCAGTGTCTGTTTTCAAGCTAAATAACTATGTAATATGCATCAGAATTATTTGCACCCCTGGAGAATATTTGAGACAATTGCAGCTCGATGACCATTTCTTGTTTCCCTGTGGTATAAATATATGAGGTTCACGTATGGAAAGTCTACATAAAAAAAATAAAAAAAGTCTTCTCCAGTGAGACAAATGGTTGCAGATATCCAAAGCAGATAAAAAAAAATAATAATTGGTTAAAATGACCATTAAGCACCATAAAGACAAATGTATGAGGAGGAGGAAGCCTGAGCGTACTGCCCCCACATACAGCAGAGGAGAGCTGAGCATACCACCCCCAACATACAGCAGAGGAGAGCTGAGCATACCTCCCCTACATACAGCAGAGGAGAGCTGAGCATACCTCCCCTACATACAGCAGAGGAGAGCTGAGCATACCTCCCCTACATACAGCAGAGGAGAGCTGAGCATACCTCCCCTACATACAGCAGAGGAGAGCTGAGCATACCTCCCCTACATACAGCAGAGGAGAGCTGAGCATACCTCCCCTACATACAGCAGAGGAGAGCTGAACATACCGCCCCCACATACATCAGTGAAGAGCTGAGCGTACTGCCCCCACATACAGCAGAAAAGAGCTGAGCGTACTGCCCCCACATACAGCAGAAAAGAGCTGAGCGTACCGCCCCCACATACAGTAGAGGAGAGCTGAGCGTACCGCCCCCACATACAGCAGAGGAGAGCTGAGCGTACCGCCCCCACATACAGCAGAGGAGAGCTGAGCGTACCGCCCCCACATACAGCAGAGGAGAGCTGAGCGTACCGCCCCCACATACAGCAGAGGAGAGCTGAGCATACCGCCCCCACATACAGCAGAGGAAAGCTGAGCATACCGCCCCCACATACAGCAGAGGAGAGCTGAGCATACCGCCCCTACATACAGCAGAGGAGAGCTGAGCATACCGCCCCTACATACAGCAGAGGAGAGCTGAGCATACCGCCCCCACATACAGCAGAGGAGAGCTGAGCGTACCGCCCCCACATACAGCAGAGGAGAGCTGAGCGTACCGCCCCCACATACAGCAGAGGAGAGCTGAGCGTACCGCCCCCACATACAGCAGAGGAGAGCTGAGCATACCGCCCCCACATACAGCAGAGGAGAGCTGAGCATACCGCCCCCACATACAGCAGAGGAGAGCTGAGCATACCGCCACCATATACAGCAGAGGAGAGCTGGCCATACCTCTCCCACATACAGCAGAGGAGAGCTGAGCATACCTTCCCCTCATACAGCACAGGTGAGCTGAGCATACCGCCCCCACATACAGCACAGGTGAGCTGAGCATACCGCCCCCACATAAAGCACAGGTGAGCTGAGCATACCGCCCGCACATACAGCACAGGAGAGCTGAGCATACCGCCCCCACATACAGCAGGGGAGAGCTGACCATACCGCTCCCACATACAGCAGAGGAGAGCTGAGCATACCGCCCCCACATACAGCAGAGGAGAGCTGAGCATATTGCCCCCACATACAGCAGAGGAGAGCTGAGCATACCACCCCCACATACAGCAGAGGAAAGCTGGCCATACCGCCCCCACATACAGCAGAGGAGAGCTGAGCATACCGCCCCCACATACAGCAGAGGAGAGCTGAGCATACCGCCCCCACATACAGCAGAGGAGAGCTGAGCATACCGCCCCCACATACAGCAGAGGAGAGCTGGCCATACCTCTCCCACATACAGCAGAGGAGAGCTGGCCATACCTCTCCCACATACAGCAGAGAAGAGCTGAGCATACCTTCCCCTCATACAGCACAGGTGAGCTGAGCATACCGCCCCCACATACAGCACAGGTGAGCTGAGCATACCGCCCCCACATACAGCACAGGTGAGCTGAGCATACCGCCCCCACATAAAGCACAGGAGAGCTGAGCATACCGCCCCCACATACAGCACAGGAGAGCTGAGCATACCGCCCCCACATACAGCACAGGAGAGCTGAGCATACCGCCCCCACATACAGCACAGGAGAGCTGAGCATACCGCCCCCACATACAGCACAGGAGAGCTGAGCATACCGCCCCCACATACAGCACAGGAGAGCTGAGCATACCGCCCCTACATACAGCACAGGAGAGCTGAGCATACCGCCCCCACATACAGCACAGAAGAGCTGAGCATACCGCCCCCACATACAGCAGAGGAGAGCTGAGCATACCGCCCCCACATACAGCAGAGGAGAGCTGAGCATACCGCCCCCACATACAGCAGAGGAGAGCTGAGCATACCGCCCCCACATACAGCAGAGGAGAGCTGAGCATACCGCCCCCACATACAGCAGAGGAGAGCTGAGCATACCGCCCCCACATACAGCAGAGGAGAGCTGGCCATACCTCTCCCACATACAGCAGAGGAGAGCTGGCCATACCTCTCCCACATACAGCAGAGGAGAGCTGAGCATACCTTCCCCTCATACAGCACAGGTGAGCTGAGCATACCGCCCCCACATACAGCACAGGAGAGCTGAGCATACCGCCCCCACATACAGCACAGGAGAGCTGAGCATACCGCCCCCACATACAGCACAGGAGAGCTGAGCATACCGCCCCCACATACAGCACAGGAGAGCTGAGCATACCGCCCCCACATACAGCACAGGAGAGCTGAGCATACCGCCCCCACATACAGCACAGGAGAGCTGAGCATACCGCCCCCACATACAGCACAGGAGAGCTGAGCATACCGCCCCCACATACAGCACAGGAGAGCTGAGCATACCGCCCCTACATACAGCACAGGAGAGCTGAGCATACCGCCCCCACATACAGCACAGAAGAGCTGAGCATACCGCCCCCACATACAGCAGAGGAGAGCTGAGCATACCGCCCCCACATACAGCAGAGGAGAGCTGAGCATACCGCCCCCACATACAGCAGAGGAGAGCTGAGCATACCGCCCCCACATACAGCAGAGGAGAGCTGAGCATACCGCCCCCACATACAGCAGAGGAGAGCTGAGCATACCGCCCCCACATACAGCAGAGGAGAGCTGAGCATACCGCCGCCACATACAGCAGAGGAGAGCTGGCCATACCTCTCCCACATACAGCAGAGGAGAGCTGAGCATACCGCCCCCACATACAGCAGAGGAGAGCTGAGCATACCGCCCCCACATACAGCAGAGGAGAGCTGAGCGTACCGCCCCCACATACAGCAGAGGAGAGCTGAGCGTACCGCCCCCACATACAGCAGAGGAGAGCTGAGCATACCGCCCCCACATACAGCAGAGGAGAGCTGAGCATACCGCCCCCACATACAGCAGAGGAGAGCTGGCCATACCTCTCCCACATACAGCAGAGGAGAGCTCAGCATACCTTCCCCTCATACAGCACAGGTGAGCTGAGCATACCGCCCCCACATACAGCACAGGTGAGCTGAGCATACCGCCCCCACATACAGCAGAGGAGAGCTGACCATACAGCTCCCACATACAGCAGAGGAGAGCTGAGCATACCTTCCCCTCATACAGCAGAGGAGAGCTGAGCATACCTTCCCCTCATACAGCAGAGGAGAGCTGAGCATACCTTCCCCTCATACAGCAGAGGAGAGCTGAGCATACCTTCCCCTCATACAGCAGAGGAGAGCTGAGCATACCGCCCCCACATACAGCACAGGAGAGCTGAGCATACCGCCCCCACATACAGCACAGGAGAGCTGAGCATACCGCCCCCACATACTGCACAGGAGAGCTGAGCATACCGCCCCCACATACTGCACAGGAGAGCTGAGCATACCGCCCCCACATACAGCACAGGAGAGCTGAGCATACCGCCCCCACATACAGCACAGGAGAGCTGAGCATACCGCCCCCACATACAGCACAGGAGAGCTGAGCATACCGCCCCCACATACAGCACAGGAGAGCTGAGCATACCGCTCCCACATACAGCAGAGGAGAGCTGAGCATACTGATCACATATTTTAAATCTCTGCACATTCTGAGCTGAACAGTCCTGTGGGCGGAGCTATCAGTTATTGACAACCATCTATGTATCACTGTACGTGGAAAGGTAGCTGTCAACCACTGATGGCTCCGCCCACCGGACTGTTCAGCTCAAAGTGTGCAGAGGTTTAAATGAATAAAATATAAGTTATACTGATTCTTTTCCCATAAAGCTATCCATCCATCCGCTCGGCTCCTCCTGCTCTGTGACTTGTGCCTGCAGTTTGTATGTTACCGCTGACCGACTCCCTGTAAGTGCCAGAGCTGCCATGAGTATTTCTATGACCATGAGAGCGCCCCCATGATAGCAGTGTGCCAATCCACTGATGACTACATGCAGCAAGTCACACGTCCGCCTGTTCCATCTTCAGATCTGATGTTGTGCAGCTGCTCTGCTGCTATCAGTGTAGATCTGAATATCTGAGGTACTTTACCAGCACACTATTGAATCAATGCCATAAAGAATTCAGGCTATTCTGAAGAATCGGAAGGGTTCTACATCTGTTCTCAGTCGCCCCAATTCTCCAATCCATGCACTGTTTTATGGTGGACATACTTAAAGTGGAGGTTCCCATGAGGGGATCAGCTCTATACAAGTGCCAGGGGTGGTGGAATGACCTGGTGGGTCTCTTGGATGGTGTTGCTCTTGGGACATGTACTCTTCAATGTGCTGTGATATTACTGGTAATGTGAGGATTGAGGTCGGACATGATCAGGAGAGGGTACAGACAATAGCTGATGAATGGCAATATACATTGCATCAAGTGGTCCTATTGTAAATCTGATGGGAGTTTCATACACCACTATTAATCGAGTAATCCTGTTACATTCCAGATGCCATCAGTGCAACCAACCCACGAGTTATAGATGACTCCCGAGCACGAAAGCTATCCAATGACCTGAAGCGCTGCACTTATTATGAGACCTGCGCCACATATGGCCTGAATGTGGAACGTGTGTTCCAAGATGGTGAGGACCATGAAGTGGAGGAGGAGGATTGTTTTGGGTTTTTTTTGTTTCTTTTTTAGCTGTTGACCTCCCTACGATATCATCTTCTCCTTCTGCAATATATCTCATCCCAGTTTTCTTCTTTCCCTATCTACTCCTTTTATTCTGAGTTTTCTCTGTCACTACACTGTCATGTCTTTTCTCTTACACTTATGGTTTATGCCCCCTCATATACACTATCTACGCAGAGTCTTTATACTGCTTCCTGGGTGAACTTACTGTTGACCCTCTATACCCCCCCCCCCCTCCTCCCCGTGAATATTCTCTATATCTACACCTATTCTTTATACTGCTTTCCATATATACTTATTGTATACTGTCTTTGTATAGGCCTTTCTGTATATTTTCATTCTGCTCGTGCTTTCCATTGTTTAGTACCTTTTTTACATTGTTATACCGTTATTTTCCTCCCCTGTCACATTGGCCATTCCAGTGGCTCAGAAGGTGGTAGCTATTCGGAAGAAGCAGCAGCTTTCCATTGGTCCATGCAAGTCTTTGCCTAATTCTCCGAGCCATTCCTCTGTTTCTGCAGCCACCATTCCGTCCATGCACATTAATCAGGTAGGTAGAATGAAAGGTCATTGACTATCCTGATCTGTTATGGATGACATGCGTATAACCATCATATCTCGACTGCCTACTAGGGTGACTTCTCTGATTTAGAGCTCACCCCACATTAGCTGAGCTGACAGCAGAAGACTCTTCATATTTTGCATCTACTTAGTCCAAAGCTCAGCTGCACTACAAACATCTGGTGTAACCAATGACAGAACGCTCACAGAATATCAGGATTAAATGTCCTACACAGGCCGAAATATCTAGTCACAGCCGCAAAAAGTTTGTAGAGAGATTCACAGAAAAGTGCATGGTATTCTTTAGTTTAAATATCGATTTTTTTTTATTATTAATAGAGATAAGCGAGCGTACTCGCTAAGGCAAATTACTCGAGCGAGTATTGCCATTTTCGAGTACATGCCCGCTCGTCTCAAAAGATTCGGTGGCCGGCGGAGGTGAGCAGTAAGTTGCTGGAGTGAGCATGGGGGGGGGGGGGAGAGACAGACAGAGATCTCCCGTTCCTCCACGCTCCACCCCCACCCCACCCCGGCGGCCCCCGAATCTTTTGAGATAAGCGGGCATGTACTTGAAAATGGCAATACTCACTTGAGTAATTTGCCTTAGCGAGTACACTCACTCAGGTCCGTGAATACTCAGTGTATCCATAGACTGACATACACTCCTGCCTTAGCGAGCGAAAAAAAGCGCACAGAATCCCATTGGTTTTCTGGGTATTTCTTGCAGATTTACACACACCCATTGATTTCAATGGGCTATAACGATGTGTAATACGCACCAAGATAGGACATGCTACTTTATTTTCATGCGACTGAAAGTGAATGTACCCATTGAAATAAATTAGCTCTATTTGCTGCGTATTACACTGAGTTTTGCGAATGAGCCCTGAATATGATTTGTACTACATGTCTGACACACTGACGTCCATAGGGAGATGTGCTAATGTAACGCGTGACTTTCTGTATTGCAATAATAATGTATTATGCTTGTTGGCGACACGCGATATGTCAATGCAGTTAATGTCTGAGCTAGCCAGAGAGGATGTGGCAGTTCAGTAACTACAGGGTGGGCCACGGAAAAGGAGCCCGTATCGGATTCCAGGACCATACTCTTCAGAGGAGACTGTAGTCCTTTCATTTCACCTCAGCGGTATAGGAAATGAAAGCTGCACTGTGATTGGTTATGGGCACCAATGCTAGATTTTGGTATAGATAGCTTTCATAAATCTGCCCAATGGTGTTCCTCCTGCAACAGCGAATAGCTATTGTGGAAGGCTAAGTGCGAAGCAAGAGTCCTTCGCCAAAAGTGCCCAGGTATAAAGCCACCTGCTGAACGTTGTATTCAGAGCCTACTTCAGAAATGGCACCAAACTGGGTGAGCCGCGGACATGAAGAAATCGAGGCTTCCGGCAATCTGGATGTCCAAAGCTGTCTGTGATCTTTAGCAACAATTGCACATGGCCCTTGAAAATTAACTGAGACCGTCCCAGCAAGTTGGGGTTTCACAAACGAAGTATTGAAATCTCCGAACCTGAAGCCATACCGAATAACGTGCAGGAACTGACAAAGCCCAACATGTAAATTACTGTACATGGTTGCTGACTATGATTGCTAGAGGACTTTCGGACCCATTGCTGTACTTTGTGACAAACGAAACGTAGTTATATCACGTCATGTGACTTCACGAAATACGAGGTACTGATCTGCTGGAAATCCCCACCTGACTCCCAAAACACCACTGCTCGACCACAAAACTGGTGTGCGGTATCAGGAACATTAATAATGGGCCCAATTTTCTTTGAATCCTCTTTGAATACCGTGGTTCATCTGAACGTGTTAGAACAGTTTTATGACCAACTAATACCAGAAGAAAGAATGTGCTTCCCAGTAGGGTCAACATGCCACACCTCCCACGACTCACTGGCACGGGTTCATGAACTGTTTACAGAACAGCTAACTGTGAGCATGGCATGTCTCCTGGACTTGTCCACATACAAATTTTATCTGTGGAGACATTTAAAGCAGAAAGTGTACTCCAATAATCCGAATTCCCTGGATGAACGAAAAGAAAACATCGCGCAGTATCATTATTGAAGAGCTGCAGGCAGTATCAGCCTACATGTTGTGATGTACCCACAGGTACATAGAAGTGAACACAGACAACTTCCAGCATCTGTTCTAACATGTTGGTAAATCGATAAAGCTTTGGAAAAACAATCCACTTGCTTGTTCTTACTGTCGCAGTATTGTCACACCCAATAAGAGAACTGGAGGCTTGGAGTTTTGACTCTCTTTGACTTTCCAGTAGCAGCAAGGACCAAGGTGGATTTGTAAAGTAGGATTCAAAGGATTTCTTGTATGAAAGCAGCCCCTATCTTAGGATTGCTCTTTTAATATCTGGATGCATGTTGCAGAGATTTAGTTACTTCCCATTAACCCCTCAATGACACGGCCCCTCCTTTATTTATCCATCGACGTCACTGTATGAGAGCTTGTTTTTTGCGGGAGGAGTTTGTATTTTTCAATAGTACTATTTAATGTATCACATAATGCACTGAAAAATATTTAAAAATTCTAAGTGGAGTAAAATGAAACTGCAACAAAAACTGACATGGTAACTTTATTCTGTGGGTCTGTACGATTACTACGATACCAAACTTATATAGTTTTTTGTGTTTTTTTTTTGCTGCACTACTGTTATTTTTTTTCAGACATTTTTTATAAAATGATTTTCTGCCGCCATCTTCTGTGCGCAATAACTTTTTTTATTTTTGGGTCAGCATAGTTGTGCGAGGGCTCATTTATTGCGGGGCGTCCTGTAGTTTGTTGGTTGCATTTTGGAATATATACGACTTTTCGACCGCCTTTTTTAGCAAGACATGTTGATCAAAAAAAGCGCATTTCTAGGGCTCTTTTTTTTTTTTTTTTTAAACGGCATTCATCGTGCGCGGTAAATAATGCATTACTTTGATAGCTCGGACTTTTACGGACGCAGTGATACCAAATATGTATTTTTGTTTTATAATTTAGATTCTTTTATTGTAAACATGGGAAAAGGTTGTTTTATTTTTTTTAAGTTTTTATTACTTTTTTTTTCTTTTCTTTTTTTTACAGCATTTTTCAAAATTCACAGCGGCATTTAAATGAGTAATAGCTCCGCTCAGCTGCGCAACTGTACGTCCTATAGCGGGGAGGGGTTAAGGACTCTTGTCATTGGGATGTTCTGATTCACTGAAAAGCAATCAGTGTTTCCCAGCTATTAGAGATGAGCGAGCACCAAAATGCTCGGGTGCTCGTTACTCGGGACGAAATTATCGCGATGCTCGAGGGTTCGTTTTGAATAACGAACCCCATTGAAGTCAATGGGCGACTCGAGCATTTTTGTATATCGCCGATGCTCGCTAAGGTTTCCATTTGAGAAAATCTGGGCAATTCAAGAAAGTGATGGGAACGACACAGCAACAGATAGGGCAGGCGAGGGGCTACATGTTGGGCTGCATCTCAAGTTCACAGGTCCCACTATTAAGCCACAATAGCGGCAAGAGTGGGCTCCCCTCCCCCCCCCCCCCCCCAACAACTTTTACTTCTGAAAAGCCCTCATTAGCAATGCATACCTTAGCTAAGCACCACACTACCTCCAACAAAGCACAATCACTGCCTGCATGACACTCCGCTGCCACTTCTCCTGGGTTACATGCTGCCAACCCCCCCCCCCCCCCCCCGCACGACCCAGTGTCCACAGCGCACACCAAAGTGTCCCTGCGCAGCCTTCAGCTGCCCTCATGCCACACCACCCTCATGTCTATTTATAAGTGCGTCTGCCATGAGGAGGAACCGCAGGCACACACTGCAGAGGGTTGGCACGGCTAGGCAGCGACCCTCTTTAAAAGGGGCAGGGCGATAGCCCACAATGCTGTACAGAAGCAATGAGAAATATAATCCTGTGCCACCGCCATCAGGAGCTGCACACGTGGACATAGCAATGGGGAACCTATGTGCCACACACTATTCATTCTGTCAAGGTGTCTGTATGCCCCAGTCAGACCCCGGTTTTTTATAAATAGTCACAGGCAGGTACAACTCCGCAATGGGAATTCCGTGTGCACCCACAGCATGGGTGGCTCCCTGGAACCCACCGGCGGTACATAAATATATCCCATTGCATTGCCCATCACAGCTGAGGTAATGTCATGTTAAATGCAGGTGGGCTTCGGCCCACACTGCATGCCCCAGTCAGACTGGGGTTCTTTAGAAGTGGACACATGCAGTTACAACTCCGTGTGGACCGACAGCATGGGTGGGTGCCAGGAAGCCACCGGCGGTACATAAATATATCCCATTGCAGTGCCCATCACAGCTGAGGTAATGTCCGATTAAATGCAGGTGGGCTTCGGCCCACACTGCATGCCCCAGTCAGACTGGGGTTCTTTAGAAGTAGACACATGCAGTTACAACTCCCTGTGGACCCACAGCATGGGTGGCTCCCTGGAACCCACCGGCGGTACATAAATATATCCCATTGCAGTGCCCAGCACAGCTGATGTAACGTCAGCTTTAATGCAGGTGGGCAAAAAATTAATTGGATTACACTGTAGGCGAGGGTCCCAAAAAATTGGTGTACCAACAGTACTAATGTACCTCAGAAAAATTGCCCATGCCCAACCAAGAGGGCAGGTGAAACCCATTAATCGCTTTGGTTAATGTGGCTTAATTTGTAACTAGGCCTGGAGGCAGCCCAGTTAAAATAAAAATTGGTTCAGGTGCAAGTTTCAACGCTTTAATGAGCATTGAAACGTATAAAAATTGTTTACAAAAATTATATGACTGAGCCTTGTGGGCCTAAGAAAAATTGCCCGTTCGGCGTGATTACGTGAGGTTTCAGGAGGAGGAGCAGGAGGAGGAGGAGGAATATTATACACAGATTGATGAAGCAAAAAGGTCCCCGTTTTTGATGGTGATAGAGAACAATGCTTCCATCCGCGGGTGCAGCCTACGTATTGTTTAGGTATCGCTGCTGTCCGCTGGTGGAGAAGAGAAGTCTGGGGAAATCCAGGCTTTGTTCATCTTGATGAGTGTAAGCCTGTCGGCACTGTCGTTTGACAGGCGGGTACGCTTATCTGTGATGATTCCCCCAGCCGCACTAAACTTCCTCTCTGACAAGACGCTAGCCGCAGGACAAGCAAGCACCTCCAGGGCATACAGCGCGAGTTCAGGCCACGTATCCAGCTTCGACACCCAGTAGTTGTAGGGGGCAGAGGCGTCACGGAGGATGGTCGTGCGATCGGCTACGTACTCCCTCACCATCCTTTTACAGTGCTCCCGCCGGCTCAGCCTTGACTGGGGAGCCGTGACAGTCTTGCTGGGGAGCCAGAAAGCTGTCAAAGGCCTTAGAGAGTGTTCCCCTTCCTGTGCTGTACATGCTGCCTGATCTCTGCGCCTCCCCTGCTACCTGGCCCTCGGAACTGCGCCTTCGGCCACTAGCGCTGTCGGATGGGAATTTTACCATCAGTTTGTCCGCCAGGGTCCTGTGGTATAGCATCACTCTCGAACCCCTTTCCTCTTCGGGTATGAGAATGGAAAGGTTCTCCTTATACCATGGGTCGAGCAGTGTGTACACCCAGTAATCCGTAGTGGCCAGAATGCGTGTAACGCGAGGGTCACGAGAAAGGCATCCTAACATGAAGTCAGCCATGTGTGCCAGGGTACCTGTACGCAACACATGGCTGTCCGCACTAGGAAGATCACTTTCAGGATCCTCCTCCTCCTCAGGCCATACACACTGAAAGGATGACAGGCAAGCAGCATGGGTACCCTCAGCATTGGGCCAAGCTGTCTCTTCCCCCTCCTCCTCATCCTCCTCATGCTCCTCCTCCTCAACGCGCTGAGATATAGACAGGAGGGTGCTCTGACTATCCAGCGACATACTGTCTTCCCCCGCCTCTGTTTCCGAGCGCAAAACGTCTGCCTTTATGCTTTGCAGGGAACTTCTCAAGAGGCATAGCAGAGGAATGGTGACGCGAATGATTGCAGCATCGCCGCTCACCATCTGGGTAGACTCCTCAAAGTTTCCAAGGACCTGGCAGATGTCTGCCACCAGGCCCACTCTTCTGTAAAGAATTGAGGAGGCTAACTCCCACTGCGCCGCCCATGTTGGAGTTGGTATTCCACTATAGCTCTACGCTGCTCATAGAGCCTGGCCAACACGTGGAGCGTAGAGTTCCACCGTGTGGGCACGTCGCACAGCAGTCGGTGCACTGGCAGATGAAACCGATGTTGCAGGGTGGTAGCGTCCGTGTGGGACTTGCAGAAATGTGCGCAGAGCCGACGCACCTTTCCGAGCAGGTCTGACAAGCGTGGGTAGCTTTTCAGAAAGCGCTGAACCACCAAATTAAAGACGTGGGCCAGGCATGGCATGTGCGTGAGGCTGCCGAGCTGCAGAGCCGCCACCAGGTTACGGCCGTTGTCACACACGACCATGCCCGGTTGGAGGCTCAGCGGCGCAAGCCAGCGGTCGGTCTGCTCTGTCAGACCCTGCAGCAGTTCGTGGGCCGTGTGCCTCTTCTCTCCTAAGCTGAGTAGTTTCAGCACGGCCTGCTGACGCTTGCCCACCGCTGTGCTGCCACGCCGCGCGACACCGACTGCTGGCGACGTGCTGCTGCTGACACATCTTGATTGCGAGACAGAGGTTGCGTAGGAGGAGGAGGAGGGTGGTTTAGTGGAGGAAGCATACACCGCCGCAGATACCACCACCGAGCTGGGGCCCACAATTCTGGGGGTGGGTAGGACGTGAGCGGTCCCAGGCTCTGACTCTGTCCCAGCCTCCACTAAATTCACCCAATGTGCGGTCAGGGAGATATAGTGGCCCTGTCCGCCTGTGCTTGTCCACGTGTCCGTTGTTAAGTGGACCTTGGCAGTAACCGCGTTGGTGAGGGCGCGTACAATGTTGCGGGAGACGTGGTCGTGCAGGGCTGGGACGGCACATCGGGAAAAGTAGTGGCGACTGGGAACTGAGTAGCGCGGGGCCGCTGCCGCCATCATACCTTTGAAAGCCTCCGTTTCCACAACCCTATACGGCAGCATCTCCAGGCTGATAAATTTGGCTATGTGCACGTTTAACACTTGAGCGTGCGGGTGCGTGGCGGCGTACTTGCACTTGCGCTCCAACACTTGCGCTAGCGACGGCTGGACGGTGCGCTGAGAGACATTGGTGGATGGGGCCGAGCACAGTGGAGGTGAGGGTGTGGGTGCAGGCCCAGGAGACGGTAGTGCCTGGGTACTGAGAGGGGGGTTGGATCTCAGTGGCAGGTTGGGGCACAGGGGGAGAGGCAGTGGTGCAAACCGGAGGCGGTGAACGGCCTTCGTCCCACCTTGTGGGGTGCTTGGCCATCATATGTCTGCGCATGCTGGTGGTGGTGACGCTGGTGGTGGTGGCTCCCCGGCTGATCTTGGCGCGACAAAGGTTGCACACCACAGTTCGTCGGTCGTCTGCACTCTTAGTGAAAAACTGCCAGACCTTTGAGCACCTCGGCCTCTGCAGGGTGGCATGGCGCGAGAGGGCGCTTTGGGAAACAGTTGGTGGATTATTCGATCTGGCCCTGCCTCTACCCCTGGCCACCGCACTGCCTCTTCCAACCTGCCCTGCTGCTGCACTTTCCCCTCTGAAGACCTGTCCCCAGTAGGCGTAGCAAACCAGGTGGGGTCAGTCACCTCATCGTCCTGCTGCTCTTCCTCCGAATCCTCTGTGCGCTCCTCCCTCGGACTTACTCCAATTACTACTACCTGAGTGATAGACAACTGTGTCTCATCGTCATCGTCCTCCTCACCCACTGAAAGCTCTTGAGACAGTTGCCGGAAGTCCCCAGCCTCATCCCCCGGACCCCGGGAACTTTCCAAAGGTTGGGCATCGGTCACAACAAACTCCTCCGGTGGGGTAGGAACCATTGCTGGCCATTTTGGGCAGGGGCCCGGGAACAGTTCCTGGGAGTCTGCCTGCTCCTCAGAATGTGTCATTGTAATGGAGTGAGGAGGCTGGGAGGAAGGAGGAGCAGCAGCCAGAGGATTCAGAGTTGCAGCAGTGGACGGCGCAGAACTCTGGGTGGTCGATAGATTGCTGGATGCACTTTCTGCCATCCACGACAGGACCTGCTCACACTGCTCATTTTCTAATAAAGGTCTACCGCGTGGACCCATTAATTGTGAGATGAATGTTGGGACGCCAGAAACGTGCCTCTCTCCTAATCCCGCAGCAGCCAGCTGCGATACACCTGGATCAGGAGCTCGGCCTGTGCCCACACCCTGACTTGGGCCTCCGCGTCCTCGCCCGCGTCCACGTCCTCTAGGCCTACCCCTACCCCTCAGCATGCTGTATTACCAGTAGTGCAGAAACAGAACGCTGTAATTAAATGTGCCACTTATTGGCCTGTGGTTGGAGGCTGACTTCCCTTACGGAACGCACAGCAGAGCCAGGAAACAATTTTGCGCACGTCTGTAGTGAGATGTAGATGCGTATGACTGAGCTAGTGGAATTCACAGCGCAGAAGCAGTCAAGTGGCCAAAGGCCAGTAGTAGGCCTTAAGTATTTTGCTTCTATTTTTTAAAAATGCTGAGCTGATACAGCAGACAGATACTGTAGGCAGCGTATAATATTATGTATACTGTTTCCCTCTGGCTGGATGACGGCGATCATGTAACAGAGACAGCAGATCCAGGAAACAATTTTGCGCAAGCTTGCTGTAACGCTTAGCTGCGTATTAATTACGACTACTACCCCCACCAGATAGATACTTTAGGCAGCGTATAATATTATGTATACTGTTTCCCTCTGGCGGGATGACGGCGATCATGTAACAGAGACAGCAGATCTAGGAAACAATTTTGCGCAAGCCTGCTGTAACGCTTAGCTGTGTATTAATTAGGACTACAACCCCCAGCAGATAGATACTGTAGGCAGCGTATAATATTATGTATACTGTTTCCCTCTGGCGGGATGACGGCGATCAATTTTTTGGAAAAAGCCCACTGCCTATATAGCCTGAATATCTCTTTCCCTGCCTCACCAGTACTGGCCCTATACTCTGTACAATGACTGCAGACTGCAGACGCAATGCTCTGCACGGCCGATATACAAAAAAAAAAAAATGCGCAACACTGCTAAAAGCAGCCTCAACAGTACTGCACACGGTCAGATGTGGCCCTAAGAAGGACCGTTGGGGTTCTTGAAGCCTAAAATAACTCCTAACACTCTCCCTATAGCAGCTCCGGCATCAGCAGCACTTTCCCTGATCTCTGTCAGAACGCATCTGTGGCGAGCCGCGGGAGGGGACGATTTTTATACTCGGGTGACACCTGATCTCGCCAGCCACTCACTGTAGGGGGGTGGTATAGGGCTTGAACGTCGCAGGGGGAAGTTGTAATGCCTTCCCTGTCTTTCTATTGGCCAGAAAAGCGCGCTAACTTCTCAGAGATGAAAGTGAAAGTAACTCGAACATCGCGTGGTACTCGTCTCGAGTAACGAGCATCTCGAACACGCTAATACTCGAACGAGTATCAAGCTCGGACGAGTACGTTCGCTCATCTCTACCAGCTATATAAAGGAATAGCAGACTGGAAATCTGTGATATGTTGGCATTTCCCCTGAATGGCTGACATCCGTGGACAACACACTCATGTAGACGTGCAGCTGTTGGTAGATCCTGTGATTCCATGTATGTTATTGGAATGTTATTATTCACATAATGCGACTCTTGTGTTCTTCTCCGTAGGCCACAAATGGTGGAGGAACGTTCAGTGATTATTCATCATCTGTCCCCTCCACGCCCAGTATAAGCCAACGTGAACTACGTATTGAGACCATTGCAGCCTCCAGTACACCAACCCCAATCCGAAAGCAAAGCAAGCGTCGCTCCAACATCTTTACAGTGAGTACTATCGAAAGATGGGGCAGATCACATCCGCTTCTTCTTGAGCAGGCAGAATATGTGAGATTCAAGCCTTGAAATAAGACAGAAGCATGAAAGAGGCTGACTCCAGGTAAATCAGAAACAGATGAATGAGAACATTTACAATGTTTTGTGGAAAGCAGCATAGGGAGAATGGGAATCAGTTATAGTGCCGGTGGGGAAGGTGACATAACTAGACCGTCAGACGTAGACTATACTATATCCTAGACGGGCCTTGCAGAGAGAGAGCGACAAACAACCATAGAGATCTCTAACATACATAAGGAGGATAAAGGGACATTTTTTATTAATTAGACATACAAGACTGAACTGAAAGCTGGGCTTAGACAAGAACATGAGTAGCGTGTAAAGCCTGATCTCACTGAGCACAGCTGAGAATGCAATGAGATCACCGTCGAAGCTTATTCCTTTGTCATGCAAGACCTCCCTGACGCCGGCGATGTAATCAAATCCAACGTTGTCCTCTGAAACACTGTTTGAAGTGTATCGTACAGGCAGACCTGTCTTACATTGGCTATGTATTGCTTGTCAGGCCCACGATTAGAATCAAGGACACTTCCTAATTCAGAAGCCCAACTACTAGTAGAGCAGAATGATCTTACGAACACTAGCGGTGAATGTAGCACCACATGCCAACCTTTAGAACTCTACCATGACTAACGCACCAGACCTTTCTGGCATTCCTTATATGTAATGCATGACCAGACCCGGAACAAGAACACGATTGTCTTCTAGGACCCAATCTGTGTAATTCCAGAAGGCAGTGGAGGTTTCTGATCTTGCCAACCCTGACCGCCATCAAGAAAGGAAGAGATGATCCCCTAGACCCCAACTATAGTTGATGGTGGAGAGCAGACATAAAGCACGCACTAAAACTCATGAAAAAGGATGCGAAGAAAACTTCCAAGAAGATCGTATGGAAATGTAATACAATAGAACGCCACGAACCAATTTGGCTACAGCCATTTCTTAAGAAAATAAAGTCCTACTTGAGAGCCTAAAAGTAGTCCAAATCAATGAGTCTTTGCAATAATTCAGAATGTCAACTCAAGTAGTCCTCAGTGCAAAACAGATGATGAAATGAAGATATGTTCATGCTGAGATTTATATTTAGACTGACTTGCAGCAAAGCAACCTGGAATACATCTGCAAACTCCATGTTATACTGCTGAGTTAAGGAAGATCCGCAAGTACATGATTGGGCATGCATCCAGACCCAAGACGGGGGCATAGGAAATGGTAAGATCCGGACTGGTATAAGCTGGACCTTTCATGTATGACCAGGACATTAGTTTATATATAAACACAACATGTAATGACAAATTGGACTGTAGGAAGATAATGGTGGCTGTAATGAGCAATCAGACCTAGTCAGAATGACAGTCAATGAGCGGTTACAGGGCCGGGCTGAGGTGAGACTGTTATGTGCTCTCTATCTGTTATGGGGAATGTGTTGTTTTGTCAGAACGCTGTTAATTTTGTATTTTGTAATTGCAACTTGTTCTCTGAAAGTAATGCTGTAACCTGAGAACATCCTGAATACTCCTAGTCTGTTTGGAGATGGTTCCTTCATCGTTGATATTGAGATGGGAAAAGAGAGAGAGAGAGAAAATGGAGATCCCTCTACAACGTCCTCCCTTTCAGAACGGGAAAAAAAAATCTCACTGTAGTCCTTTCATCCAAAGTAGAAGCACATTGTTCTAGCATGTTCTCAGATCTATGCAGAGCAGAGATCTACCTAGTGTCTTAAACACGTTATCCTGTTTTGTTTTGTTTTTTCTTTGGTGAATTAAAATTTCCTGGCCTCCAAAAGTTACAGCAGCACTTTAGCATGAGTCCAAAGGGAAGAACTAGTGACAAGGTGAAACTGGTAGAACTTTACAGATAGATAATTAACCCTTTGCAATCCAATTTTGGATTCAGGGTTTCCTAGGGAGTTTTCTCTTTCTGCCATTATACAATGGCGCCACCTTCTGGCTAGAGCCAGTACTGCGGTATGGGACATGCTGGAGAGGCCCCCCCCCTGACAATAGAGCGGTCAGTAATATACAGTAGGAATACCCTGACGGACATCTTCCGACATCGGAAGCTGTACAGCCGTTCAATCAGAAAGTCTTTAGATGTCAGACAGTGGATTGGAAAGGATTAATAGTTATCAATTATATTGTCAACATCAACTGGAGAAGAGAAGAGTTAGAAATAGGATTAATGTTGAGTGAACTGAATCAGTCAAACCCATTTTCAAGTCAGAACTTTGCTAAAAGTTCTGTTCGCCACAAGCCCGATCCTTGGGCGGTTTGTCTTGGCTAAACCTTCTTCTAAGAATAATCATCTTCTTCCTTCTCATCCTGCTTCTAAAAGGAGAAGGAAGAAGAAGAATCTTCGAAGAATAAACTAGTTTCTTCTTCTTCACAGAAGAAAAATAATTTTTGTCCTCCTTTCTTTTTCTTTCTTCTTTTTATTCCCTTTTCTTCCTTTTTCTTCCTCTACAGTGTTATACACCAGTTTTAGGAGTACTGGTGAAGTTCAGGTTTGGTTTGCACTAATTTGAACCCAGCTGAACTGTTGGCTCAAATTTGGCGAACCAGCTAAACCAAACTTTTCTAAAGTTCGCTTATTACTAAGGAGGATCATATAAACCCTTTCCCTAAAGGTCTTATGTGTTCAGATTAGATGTCACCTTAGGTCCCTAGGCCTGCCGCAGGCCGCAATTAAAAGTAACATATACTGCAATACAGAAGTATTGCAGTATATTGTGCAAGCAATTGCAAGTTTAAGTCCTTTATTGGAACAAATAAAATTAGGTTTAATTAAAAGTTCAAAAACCTTCCTTTTCCCATTTTACCCATTAAAAAAATCTACACATTTAAAAAAAAAAATTAGGCATAGTTGGTATCACCGTGTCCGTAAACATCCGAACTATTAAAATATTGTTGCATTATTTATTCCACATAGTCAACATTGTTAAAAAACACACACAATGCCATAATTGTGTTTCCATGGTAACCACGTCTTCCCCCAGAAATTGAACAAAAAGTAATCAAAAATGTATTTGTACCCCAAATGACACCAGGAGAAGCGACAGCTCAACAGCCCCATCAATAGAAAAATAACAGTTAGAATACGGTAACAAAAAAGCTAATTTTTTAGAAGTTTATTTTTTGAAAGTTGTAAAACCTTAAAAAAAACTGAATTTGGTATCGCCATAATCACAGCTTTAAGGTGAACATGTCATTTTTTCCGCACCATGAATGCCATGAAAAAAAAAGCCTGAAAAACCATGGAACAGTTACAGGTTTTTTTTTCCCGTTTCACCCCAGTAAAGTTTTTTTCTTTTTTTTTTTCTTTTTTTACTATTTATGAATGTTGCATAAAATGATACAACTTGTCCCCCCCCCAAAAAAAACCCACCTTCGACGGAAAAATAAAAGTTATAGCCCTTGGAAGGTTGTGGGGAAAAAATGACCACGAGAAATGGCTTCGGAAGGGGTTAAGCGTTTTTATTACACAGTGCTCCTGTTTTGGTACATTCTGTCTCCTCTTCGCTGCTGAGAGTGAATAGAGGGAGCAGGAATGTGCGCTTCCCGTCTCCTGCAGACACCTGTAAAGTAGATCTGCGAGCTGCAAAATGTGGGAAGAGGTTGAAAACACTTCAGAGCTGATGCCTGCCCGCATCGGGTATTGTGAGAAGAGAACAAATGTTTTAGACTTGAACTTGTAAATACATTACTCATGTTCAGCCTCTTTCAACATTTTTAGCTTGTTTTTCACACATAGCATTTTGCACCAAAACACCCGGCTTCTCAGTGATTTTACAAGCGTTTTGGTTTTTTTTTCACTGCAAAAAAAGCCCCCGCGAGATGTTAGCTACAGGTCAATAGGAGGTTAATTTTTGGTAATGTGATTTAGTTTTACTTTACTCATTTATATAGCACATACATATTTTGCAGCGCTATGATTATCATCACTCGCTGCCCCCATCAGGGCTCCCAATCGAAATTCCAAATTAATCTTTTAACCACTACTCCCCCTACGACATATATATGTACACCCTGGATGAGCAGAGGTTAGAGCCGAATGACGTACATATGCATAGACTGGGCTCGGGAATTGGGCCAATGCTATCTGCAGCAAGAGATGGCTATGACTGACAGCCGGCCTCCCGCTGCAGTGGCAGGGATTGGCGAGAACGCCAATCCCCACCATTATTCTTTTACATGCACCGATGATCATAGAAAGTATGGAGTTAACAGAGGGAGGAACTCCCTCTGTGACATCATCAGCCCTCTGCCGTGAACTTGCAGAGGACTTGATAGGTTGCCATAGCAATTGGAGGTCTAACAGCGGCCTCTAGATGTGCCATAGCAAGTACTAGCGCAAAAATCACTAATATACTGCAGTGTATTATCTGAGCGATCATAAGATTGCAGGCTCTGGTTCCCTAAATGGACATAAAAACAGCTGAGAAAAAATATAAATAGTAAAAAAAAAATTCACAGAAAAAAACCACAAATCCTTTTTTGTGCACTTTTCCTTTCTTTTTTTTTTTTTTTTTTTTGTTGTAAGAAAAAAATTACTTAAAAAGCCATATATTTGTTATCGCTGCGTATGACCCATGCATTAAATTGAAAGCAGTTTGTATCCCACATTGCAAATGCTTGAAGAAAAAAAAATCTGCCGCCTTTGGTCATTTCACCTCCCAAAAAATGCAATAAACGTGATAAAAAAAAATTACAAAAAAGGTCTCGTCTCACACACAAAAAAGCCCATACACGACTCTTTCCACAGAAGATTAAATCTTATGGGCCTTTGAATGCAGTGATCTATAATATTTACATCATAAAGGTTTTTTTTATTGTGGGAAAACCTAAAAAAATGTTTAATTTTGGTATTGTTGTAATCGTTCCAACAGGCAGAAAAATTTTAATGTCACACACTGCAAAGCGAGGACTATAAAAAAAAAATGGCAGAATTTTTTTTTTTACCCTGCCCCCCCTCCCCCAAGAAATTAGTACAAGTTATACAATACATTATATGTACCCTAAAATGGTACCAATAAGAACTACAGCCCATCATGCGGAGAACAAGCCCTCACGTGGCCATATTGATGGGAAAATTAAAAGGATTTGGCTTTTGAAAAATGGAGATGAGAATCCCCCAAAATTCTTGCGCCCTAAGGTCCAAAATAAGCTGTGGCCTTAAGGGGTTAATATACTTTTAGAGTATGGGAGGTAATACTAGTTCCCAAGGGAAACCAATGCAAAAACATACAAAATCTATGCAAAACTTTCCCTTGATTTAAACCCAGGACCCCAATACTGAAAACCAACAGAGCAACCGCAGTGAAGCTATGCTGGAAGGCGATTATAAAGTACAGTCATGACTGCATTGGGAAAACGGCACGCACAGTTTGCAATCGAGAAGCGATAAAAGCTGCCACCGCATTTAAAACCGCTGCAAAAACGTGCAGTACTAAGATCAGATTGCGTCTGTCCAGTACGACATTGTCAAAGAACATGGCTGTACTGAGCCGTGATCTGATTGGCCATTACCAGTGTCATCTGTGTGGTGCGCCATTCTGTGCATGGAAGCAGTGAGTTTGAGTGGACAGAACCGATGTGGGGCAGTGGCTGCCCCTTCATTGTTGGCAGCATAGTTCATCCTGCAGGGCATGGTGACATTATTCCTGGATGCTGAATATGAGGCAGATAGGCTATATTCACACAGGTGATATCGCATACAACTCACACGAGATTCTCGCCCGTGTGTATATAGCCTTAGAGCTGAGATTATGGGCCACGTAATTCTCATCACAGGAATAGAGCCTGACTGATGTCTCCTTTTACTATGACCCACCACAGCGGCGTTTCCCACCTGGCCGCGGGGCAATCCCTCCGCACAGAGGCGTTGAGGCAGGAGGTCTCTCTCCCTCTCTTTCTCCACCATTCTCCTGTGTATTCATGTTTATCTGTGAGTCACTGAAGAATCTGTCTCCCCACCCTTCTCCCTCTTCCTTACCCTCTCCTTACTCCTCTCCAGAGATTCCCAGACATTTTACCTAAAGAGTTGCTTTGAAATAAAGTAGGTAGTGACGAGGCACACAAAATAGTCATGGAAAATTAGAGAATCTTTGCAAATGGTTACTGAAATCGCCTAAATCCGAGTTTGCATTTTCTTAGTCCTGTATAAGTGAGAGAACAGTATGTATGCAGGTCCTTAATCTGGTGCAAGCTATAGTCAACATATGGAGTCATGTGCCGGTGATGCCATGTAACGCATGGTGCGGCGTACCATACTAATAGTATATGCCATGCATCAGTGCTGCCAGTCTAAGAACTGCCATGTGCTAGGGATAACATACATTACCAGAGTGTAGGTATTGCATTGGTCCTACAGCATGCTGTCATGTAGCCCAAGTACCCAGAAGGAAGAAAATAGTCTAGATTTTCTCCTTGTGCAGCCGACCGATTCATCAATTGGAGAGATGTATATTTTTGGCAACTTTCATTGCCACTAACATACTACTGTAGATCACAAGCACAGATCTTGAAGGCTATGGACGCCTTTGGAAGGCAATGTATTTCCCTAGGTGTCACCGGGTTCTTTCTGCCCGAACCACAGCCAGCATAAATCCGGGACAGGTATACCCAGTGGCCCCATGTGGGTTTTATTCTGTAAGGCTGCAGAGTTTCCGAGTTGTCACACTTTGAAGATTGACTTGGAACAGAGCTTGAGTCAAGGAGGTGGGCCATGCTGCTTTTTTCCCACCCAAGGCATATAGGCTGACAGCTCTCTCCCTATATACAGAAGGGGAGAGAACGGTCATCCTGCACTGGAGAGGCCGGTGTAGCTAGCCTCCTTACCTCAAGACCTCTGTACGGAGTCAAACTTCAAAGTGGGTCTATTCTGAAATGTCACAGCGTTTCAGAATAAAACGTACACAGGGCCACTGTGTATATCTGTCTCAGGTTCATGCTGCCTGTGATTTGGGCAGTATGAACCCGGTGACCGACTCCCCTTTAAATGCGTGTATTTTAGGCTGACCATTTTTGCAGTAGGGTTTAATTCAAAATCTTGCACCATTTGTCTTCTGCAGCTTCTGCATATTACTGTATACAGACACTGCAGTCTAATAGGAGATCTGTAAGTGAGGCTAGACTGACCAATATAGAAACTTATGGTCCTTGTACATATATCGAATTCTCGGCCCAATGTATCAAGCGCCAGTCTATACGCATGTGCAGAGAGAGAGAGAGAGACTCGCTCATCTCTATTCATTTTCTTTTGCATGGGTTGAGAATTGGCTTATGGGGTCGAACGATCGCTAATGTGATCACTTGTCCTCACAGGCGGGCTGTACATCATCTCGTTCACACGGTAAGATGTACCACCAATCAGCGAGCATTTTTATGCTCCCATAATCCTAGGTTCCTTAACCTGGCCTGGTTGTCGGGCAAATAAGCATTCCGGGGAATACTCGGGCCCGATAGTCACCCCCTATAAAAGACTGCACTATCTATACACAGTGATATGTAGAAGCTGCAGAAGGCAAATGGTCCACATTTTTAATTAAATCATATTGCAAAAAAATGATTGTCAGCCCACATTACTTGCATTAAAGTGAAAAAAAATTATATATATATATATAGTTGCACCCCAGAAGGTGTCCATAGCCTTCAAGGATATTTCTAGTGAAGAGTAGCAAGGATGTCCACAACGTCTGCTTGTTATTAGTACAAATTGAGATCTACAGGTGCAAGCAGCCTTGGAGGTGAGCTCTTCTTAGATGCCCCAGCCCTGTCTTTCTCTCCCCACCCCTTCTCCGCTTCATTCTCTGTTCCCTCCCCCTATCTCATATATAACGTTTGTTTGTATTGTAAATGATGATGTGCTAGCATCTTCTCAGGTGTTTTTTGGTGCATCCATTTTGACCTCATTAGTCGATTTGTCCCGTCATGTACATTTTTTTTACATTCCGCCCATCAAAGATCACAGTGTGAGAGTCTCCTCACTTGGTCCTTTTTTCTACTGGAACCTTTCACCTTTTCTAGACTGGGACGTTTCAGAGGCTTCCACTGGCTCCCCTGCCGCCTCCTCAGAGTCGTGTGTCTGTTCTCCGCAAGTATCTGACTGCTCACTCTACCAACTGCCCCTGAGTGGTGGCCTTACACCCATTCTTCCTCCCTGTTGTGGGGTAGTGACTGAACGGAAAAATACGGGACACCCTTTCTCCTCCTCTTCCTCCTCCTCCTCCTCCTCCTCCTCCGTGCCTGGGCAGGGGGCGCTGAGTGCTGGGGACCTTCTCAGTTGGACAGCTGCTTTCCACCCTGCAGCCTGCACGGACTTGCCTCTTCCTGGATAAGACATGGAGATTTGGATGTGGGGTTCCTCCTCGGAACCCCCAGCCGCCCCAACCCCATCTAATTTGACATGCTGCTGTTTTCTTCCTGTCTGAATGTAATCCTTGTGCTGTGTTACCTCCATGGGAAGCACTTTTCTGGAGCCAGCGTTTTGCGGATTGTAAATGTACTATTGTACTTCTTTCTTTTGCTCTTACACTTTATCCAGAACTCCACCTGTACATACTGAGATCCATTGCGGACTACCAACTGTCTATAATGCTGTTTTGTACCAGATTTCCTTCTTTTCATTTCTCAAGTTTTGTTCTGGTGACAGTCTGTAACTAAATAAACTGGTTGGAATGAGCCGTTTGCCTGCGTTGTCCCCTTCATGCATGTCGACATTTCACGCCTGTCTCCATGCAGGATTCCTGCTGCCGCACAGGATAGGTGGGGGGTTACTGAGGATCTGTGTGGGTGGGTGCTCCTCTGCTCCGGGTGTGTGTGTATACCTATTGTCTTATTCTCCCGCGTGATTGCCTCACCTTTTATCTCCTTGACGCTTCCTTTTCTGTACTCGTATCTGCTCCGTTCCGATGTCACCCCCCCCCCTTCACCAATGTTTGAATGTTGTTATTTACGAGCAGCGCCCCCCCTAGTAATTCCTTCCTGATTTGCGTGTAGTACTCCATCCCCCCTCCTTCCTCACAACCCTACAGATGGCGAATGTGCGCGCGCTGTTCTCCCTCCTGTACCATTGTAATGTGCGCCTGTATCTTGTTCTCTTCCAGTCTCGGAGGGGCGCAGAGGTGGACAGAGAGAAGAGGGCCCCGGAATGTAAATCTGAGAGTGTTGGCAGTGGAAGAGCCATTCCTATCAAACAGGTGGGGCCCCCCCTGAGCAGAGAGCTTGTATGGACGAGTGGTGTGCTTGTTGTAGGGGCTGTAGTAGAAAGGGCAGGTAGCTCATTGCTATCCCGCGGCGCCAGCCGGAATCCCGTCTTTGTCACTGCGCACTCGCTCTTGTGTCGCTCCCTTTGTGTGCTAGTTCAATGCTTTGTACATCTCCACACTGCTTTTTGTGCGTAAAGTATCGTTCATGCTATGTGTGTGTGAGAGAGAAGAACGGGTTCTTGCAAAAGCTGGAACTCGCTGTATTCTGTCAATTGCGCCCTCTATTCGGTATGGTTCATCGCAATGTATCATTGTATAGTAGACTGGGAGACATTGCCTGTCCGGCTGCAGATTCCACTAACTTTCAAGCTCATTGATACCGATCACCCCCCATATTCTATGCAGCATACTCAGATGTGTAAGGACTGTAAAAGCTGCGTATACAGGACTAATAATGGAATTCATACAATGGAGAAGTAATGCCGATAGAGGAAATTCTTCTGCAGCAACCAAAGTAAAAAGCACCTTCCGAAGTAGTTAGGGTGCATTCGCATTAGCGAGAGCGAATCGCGCCCCACATTCTTGGGTGTGACTTGCATTGCACAGCACACGGAGGCTCTGTCCGTGTGCTGTGCTATATGCGGGAGACCACACAACTGCATGTGCGAGACTCGCACGAACATGGAACATGCTGCCATTTACCGAGAAGGATCGCCCATGTAAATACACCCATTACAAATAATGGGGCGTATTTTTGTGCGTGTTTTGTGCGTCTGGCAGCGCACAAAGCTTGCACAATTTTCTTGCCCATGTTCAATGCACCGTTAGACCCTCAGCTGGTAATACAACAGGCTTTGGTAGAGTGTGATTGCTCGTTATGGACAACACTGATTTAATTGTAGAAATGACCTTTAACTTCAGGTGACCGACACTTATACACTGTCCTACCAAAAGTATTTATTTCCATATGTTAATAGTTAGTGGGGCTCCTTTGGCCCTAATGATATTGGATATTCTTCGTGGCATACTTTCTACTAACGTCTGATGCATTCCAGCTGGCATTTCCCTCAATTTATCCTGCAAATGTCTAGCGAGTTCTCTCAATTATGATGCTCGGCCTATCTAAAATGACACAAGGAGTGTCGTCATTGGACAGTTGGGCAATGGAAGCGCATTATACAAAGGGATGAATCGTACTACTTCACACTCAGATAGGATGGAGGTAACTGGGGGAAGGAGATGCCCAGGTAACAACGTTTGGCTGAGTGTGTTGTGCCAACAATTAGGTACAGTGGAGGTTGTGTTACACACATGGCATGGTCTCAGTCTGTTGGTTGTAGTGGTAAGAACCATGAGTACAGATGCGTACCTTGAAATTCTAGGCAACCATGTTCTGCCGACAATGTGGCAATACTGTGGGAATGCTCAGCAATACTTCCGACAAGACAACCAGCCTTCTCACAAATCCAACGCTGTTTTACGTTGGTTTGAATACATAGATGTTCCACGATTGGATCGGCTGCACAGAGTCCCAAACTGAACCCTACTGAACATCTTTGGGACAAACTGGAACATCAGGTCAGGAAATATGAACAGCAACCATTTTCTTTGAGAGAACTTTCCAGATGTTTGCAGGACGAATGGAGGGAAATACAAGTTGAAGTGTATAAGACATTAGTAGAAAGTATGCAACAGAGAGTATCCAATCTCATTAAATAAGGCCCCACTAAGTGTTAAAATATGGGAATAAGTACTTTTGATTCTCGCTCAGGTGTCCAATTACTTCTGGTAGAGCAGTTTATGTATGGCAGTAATTTGCTATGTTTTGCTGTAGTCTAACCTGGGGTCCTATGGAAAACCATCGATAGCACATACTGACTTTCGATAAATTTTGGGGACTGTATCTTCATTACTTTTCCCTATACTGTTGTGTTTTTTATATATATATATATATATATATATATATATATATATATATATATATATATATACACATACAATCATAACTGTGCCTAGGGTAGGAAGGCTTAAAAGGTGAGCCTTAGAAATAAGCGATCACAATAAAGAATTTTGGATTTATACACTTCTAAGATGCCTTCCATGTCCCATAGCTGTAGACCAGTTCTCTTCCCATCAGTGGCGGTTCACTATAAAAGCGTGTGTTGCTGCAGAAGACCCTCTGGTTTTTGGTGACTTCTCCATTTAAGTCTCCTTTCACATCCATGTTGGAGGATCTGTAAAAATTGCCAGACCCAATAATGCAGCATGCAGCGCTATTTCAGCGGGCAAAATACCGTTGGACACCATGACCCGATGGAGTCCTCTAGACTTTTCTTGTCCATTGTAGCGGATCCAGCACTACCATTATTTTAGTTTTTCTGCTGCTGTGATGCAACAGAACAACATAGATGTCAAGAAAGCCTAAGCAGAGCTTCTGCGTTGTCCAGCGTGAGAACCTGCACTCTGTGCCATACAGACCGCTAGATTGAACATGAACTTTTCTGGTTTACCGGCTCAGCAGAAGTCTTGAAAAAATATAGTGTGCCTCCTGTTATTCTGGTTCCAGCCAGTACAGTGCTGCACCATCAGCAGTAGTGGCCTTGTAGTGCTCCCCCGCAGTACAGTGCTGCAGCCTTCTAGTGCTCCCCCGCAGTACAGTGCTGCAGCCTTGTAGTGCTCCCCCGCAGTACAGTGCTGGAGCCTTGTAGTGCTCCCCCGCAGTACAGTGCTGCAGCCTTGTAGTGCTCCCCCGCAGTACAGTGCTGCAGCCTTGTAGTGCCCCCCCCCCGCAGTACAGTGGTGCACCCTCAGCAGTAGCAGCCTTGTAGTGCTCCCCCGCAGTACAGTGCTGCAGCCTTGTAGTGCTCCCCCGCAGTACAGTGCTGCAGCCTTGTAGTGCTCCCCCGCAGTACAGTGCTGCAGCCTTGTAGTGCTCCCCCGCAGTACAGTGCTGCAGCCTTGTAGTGCTCCCCCGCAGTACAGTGCTGCACCCTCAGCAGTAGTGGAGTTTAGTGCATGCTGTTCTGCAGCAGCACAGAGCGTAATAAAGTCCAGATTAGAATCAGAAATACATTTGGGTGAATGTGACATTCTAATGAATATGCTCCAAATATATGATCCTACATACATACAGACAAGTGCGATATCAGGCCAAGATACTCGGCCCGATAGCGTGCTTGCAAACGTGCGTTTTTCACGCTGATGCTTGATGTTTTTCATTTTAAACCGCCTTGCGTCACTTCTGTCAAATTGCAATCCTCGGGCGCTTGTTTCACGCATATCAGAGGATCGCAAATGTTTCCCATTATTTTTAATGGGAAACATCGTACCGCAGTCACATCGCATGGCATGCGACTCTAATGCAATGTCTTTTAAGGTCCCGTTGAAAACGGCGGGTGAGGCTTTCCACGGGAATGCCAAAAGATAAAACGTGCTGCGAGGGGGGGGGGGGGGGGGGAACACTAATTCGAATAAGTCCATTCAAAAGAATGGCGTTCATATTCATGCAAGTTTTGTGGGTCTCGCAACGCACAAAAGTCGCGCTAGATTCTTGGCCGTGTAGAGAAGCCGTTAGTCTGGAGCCTTCAAGTCCCAAGCCACATACACCACATTATGGCGGCATTATACGGTGTTTTATGGCCAACTGCTGCCCTTGAATTTACAATTTATTTAGATATTTAATCTGGTGATGTTCCTACAGAGTGGGATGTGTGAATGTTATTGATGCACGCAGCCCCCCCAACAGCGGGGTCCACATCATGAACTCATGCGCTGCCTTTACCGTATACTTACCATGTTGCTAATCCATGTACTGATGAGCTGGAGATGACGATTACTTCAATGTGGCTTCCATTTTCTTCACTCTTCCTTCCTGTTATTTCTTTTGTCCCTGTACACACAGAGCGCTGTATGCTGCGTATGTAAGACGGATGTTTGGACAGACTCATTTCTTTCAGAAGTGAATTTAGGCATGCTCACTCCATTTTTTTAATCTAATGTTCGTTCTCTAATGAACCATGAATAAACCATGAATAAATCTGCACAGTAAGGCTGTGACGTCCATTATGTGACCTTCTCATTCAGAAAAATCTAGAGAGCCCCAATTTTAAAGGGCAGTAGGGTTACATGAGGGAGACGGGAGGAGGGCACCAATTCTGATGTAGTGCACCAATAATGAGGTAAGACACAAGAGACTAGCATTAAACGGTACTAAGGGAGTTGTCTCATGACATTCTGTCAATTGCTCCCTCTATTTGGAATGGTTTATGACAGTGTACCCTTCTATAGTAGACTTAAGGCCCTTTTACACGCAATGCTTATCGCTTAAAAGCCATCTTTTGAGCGATAATCGTTGCGTGTAAATGTGCGCCCATCGTGCAGTTTTCGTCCATCGCTGAGTACAGCTCAGCTTAAAATCCGTCATCCCTGATAAGAGGGGCCGCACACTTGAGTTTTCCGCGGGCAGTGGGGATAACAATCTTTCAGCTGCTGTCCCACTGGAGAACAATAGTGATGTATTTAGAGAACAGACCACCCGCTGTTCTCTAAATACATGCAAATGAAGCTAGTTAGCTACTAATGGGCTGCTTAGCCCATTAGTAGCTAATGCAAAATGATCGCTCAAAACTGTCAGTTTCTGATGAACTTTGAGCGATCATCTGTGCGTGTGTGTGGGGCTTTAAAGATATTGCCTGTCCGGCTGCAGTTTCCACTAACTTTCAGGCTCATTGATACTAATCACCCCCATATTCTATGCAACATATTCAGATGTGTAAGGACTTGAAAAGCTGCGTATATAGGACTATTAATGGGATGCATACTGTGGAGATGTAATGCCGATAGAGGAAATTCTACTGCAGCAACCAAAGTAAAAAGTAGTTTAACCTTCCAAATTAAATGGGGTGCATTCACATGGGCGAGAGCGTCATTCTCGGGCGCAGCTTGTATCGCACAGCACACCTCAACCATGTGCACTACTACTCCCATCCACTTCAGTGGGACCGCCAGAGCTACGGCTGTGGGGTCTGGTTGCAGTGATGCATAGTCTGGGGTGTCGTGGGACAACCTTTCTTGGAGCTTCTTCACACACACCAACTCCAGTGCTGTCTGCAAAATTGGACATTGTCCATGTACTGTACAATTATCACGGATGTCTTAACATTGTTTAGGCTATTCTCATCCCTGAAAACTGACCAGAATAGAAAATGCTGCGATTCTCTTCACACGGACCATTGATCTGTGTGGAAAGAAAAATGTGTACTTGGATATAGCCATGGTGTATATAACGTCTCCATCTGCAGTTCATGGAAAACATGGCAGCACGAAGACGTGAAAAACCGTGTGTGCATAAGGACATGGGCGTATGGGCAGTTTTGTTGTGGATTTTCCGTACTGTGTGGACATACCCTTAGTGGGTGGGAGCTGCATATTATGCTCATAGTTTTCACAGGGGTTATACCGAGTATACAGATAAATATGCATGTAGCGTGCGCATTTACTGTGTATTTAAACCTCCCATAGCCTATAATGGGCATATTCCACTCCAAATTTGGACATGCTGTGTTTTCTGTTTCACGTGTGTAATATGCACATGAAAAAAACCTGCATGTCTAAATGGCCCAATGGGCTTTTAGGACTGTGTATTACGCACTTAAAAATGTCCACTTAATATGTAACCCCCATACCACTGTGTGAGTGAGCACTTCTTATGTGCAAAGCAAAACGTGTCAAAATAGACTTTTAGTATGAGTTTGTAGTCACTTCTACAGTGTTATCTGAAGGGAGGTCATGCCCTAAATTGGTGATCTGCAGGATTTTGGGTGCAGAATATTAGCTTACATGTATAGTAACCATAACATGCTGGAAGGACGTTACTGATGTGTCAAAAAGGCAAATGCATACTATAATAGCAGTAAGTAAATCTGCAGTATCATTCCGGCTCTACACTCACACACCGATGCAGCCACAGTAGTATACCAGAATACGAATCATGGGATCCCTGCCCACCTGTAGACTGCATAGTCAAAGGAAGTTAGGGGTATTTATACATAAACCAAACAGATACATTGTTAATATGAGTGCCAGTCACCTACAAATGGTTTAACAATCACAAGATTTTGAATTACAAGAGTTAAAACTATTGATGGCCTATCCTAATGACCCTTACCGATCAGCTGTTCTCTAAGTCGGATCACTCCTGTTTAGGATGATTTTTGTATGAAGCAGACAGCTTCAGTCTCATTGCAGAAGCTCAGCTTGAAATAAATGAGAACTTGGCTTGCAATACCAAGCTTGGCCACTACAGTGAGAACAGAGCTGTCTGTTGCCTGCAGAAATCAGCTTGGTACATGATCACACAGACGTGGTGAACATCTGATTGGTTGGGGTCCAAGACACTGAGCTACTATTGATGACTAGAGATGAGCGAGCGTACTCGGAAAAGCACTACTCGCTCGAGTAATTTGCTTTATCCGAGTATCGCTGTGCTCGTCCCTGAAGATTCGGGTGCCGCTGCGGCTGACAGGTGAGTCGCAGCGGGGAGCAGGGGAGAGCGGGCGGGAGAGAGGGAGACAAAGATCTCCCCTCCGTTCCTCCCCGCTCTCCCCTGCAGCTCCCCGCTCCGTGCCGGCACGCGAATCTTCAGGGACGAGCACAGCGATACTTGGATAAAGCAAATTACTCGAGCGAGTAGTGCTTTTCCGAGTACGCTCGCTCATCCCTATTGATGACCTATCCTGAGGATAAGCCATCAATAGTTTATGACTGGACAATCCCTTTAATATGGTGCAATAATTGTGTGTAAGGGCACCTACCCACTAGACATAAGTTTTCTTTTGATGCGAGAGCGAGTGAAAACGCATGATTTTGAAACTAGTGATTTTCAATGGTTTCATACTCGTTTGTGATTTTTCACTCAAGCCTCACAGTGCAGAGAAAAATCTGGAATATTGCTCATTATTTTCAATGGGGCTGGTGCGGCCCTATTGAAAGCAATGGGTTGCAGGCAATCCCCACAGCAATGGTTTTCGGGGAAGGGCTTGGAATATAAGCCCTTCCCTGAAAATCATCCCTAACTGTAAGAAAAAAAATAACAATTTTTACTCACCTAGAAGAGCCGTCCGGCTCTTCTCTCCAGCTCCGGCAGTCGTCTTCTGGAGGCCGGGGATTGAAAAATCCCCACCTCCAGAAAGCGCTGCCTGTGATTGGCACAGCGCTATGACCAATCACAGGCAGCGCTCAGCTGTCATTCAATAATTACTTGATAAAGGTCTCCCTTAGGTCGAAACGTAGCCTACCATTTTTATGATGACCATGGAGGAATAAAGGTTATTCTTTTATTGATACCTTTCTATGCTGCCACTTTTTTCTACTACTTCCAGCTGTCATTCAATGAAATCCGTGGGGATGAAGGAATCCCCTGCCAGAGCTGTCACAGCTGTGGCAGAAGTCAGCGATGTACTCGGCCCCATTGAAAACTATGAGCAGTATCGCAGATTTTTCTTAGCGCTTTGAGGCTTGAGTGAAAAATCGCAAGCAAGTATGAAACCATTGAAAATCATTGGTTTCATAATCATGCGTTTTCACTCAAGCCTCGCATTGCAAGAAAACCTATCGCTAGTGGGTAGGCGCCCGTAGTTCTATCGCTTCACTTTTCTCCACTCATGCTGTTTCCAATCCAAATGGCAAGAAAATAGATACCTGTTAACACGAGGGGATGTACTACTGACAACGATGATTTTACAAGTCTCTACACTGGACAATTATTGGGAACGGCCATTCAGTCTATCGATTGGCTGATTATTGTCCTGTGTAAAAAGCTCTTAAAGGGAACCTGTCCTCATGTTTGAGCCCCATAAACTATTGGGAAGCTGTATTTGCTACTCATGGGGCGCCCTGTTGTTGTGCTGTGAACCTGCAAAGATGCCGTGCATGAAGAGTGACACTTTGCGGGGGCATAGCCCTGTGAGTATGAAACACCGCTTCCTAGACTCCTTGTTCTCTCACCTTTGAACCCAATAATGTAGTTCATGGTGCTCAAACGTCATGACGGGTTCCCTTTAAGTCAGGCGCTTCTTATCAGCTTAAAGGGAATGTGTCCTCAGAAAATCCCCTATTGTATAATTTTCACACGGACTACTAGCTTAATAAGCTGAGACTTTTCAGCAGTCGTCTCATTATCTTCACAGGCAGGATTATAAGGAAAAGTAACACCTATATATACAGTAGATGGCACAGGATTCACCATTCACAATAGGTGATGATCACAGCTTACCTCCTGCCCTTCCCTGCACAGTGATGTCTGAATGGGTCAGAACATTCTCATAGGAGTCAATAGGTCCCTTTCTGTCCTCATGCTCAACTGTGAACCTATATCTAAATTCTGCTAATTGCAGCTCAGGCAGGATGGCGGCCCCTATATTTATGTACGGAAAATTGAAATAAATCTACAGTCAGAAAATAAAAGCTGATTACAAAAATAGAAAATGTTTCATTATCTGGTTTTAATTAGTAAAAAAAACAAAAAAAATATTTATAGAGCATAGATTCCCTTTTACCATCTGGTGAATCCAGATCCATCCTACTGGGGCATCTAGAGTAGTAAGCAGGGGTCCCACTAGGATGGATGAAGTTGCCCTCAAATCTTCAAATTAACATAGTAAATGGGAGAGCGAAGGGGAACTGAAGGAGTAGTGATTAAAGATGCTAAATAACACACTTGTTAGGGTACATTCACATGGGCGTGCGCGATATCGGGCCGAGGAATTTGGCTTGCCAATGTGCATTTTGCACGTTTTTAGGTCAAAAACGCCTTGCGTCGCTTCTGTGAAATTGCGATTCTCGGCTGCGTTTCACATGAGTAAAAGGATCGCAAGTGTTTCCCATGGATTTCAATGGGAAGAATCGCCCTCGCATGCACATAGCGTGACATGTAAGTGCCATGCAATGTCTTTAAAGGTCCGATAGAGCGCCAAAAGATAGGACATCTAGCGATTTTCCTCCTTGCAGTATCACTGTGACGGGGAAAAAATCGCTCATGTGAATAAGTCCATTCACAATAATGGAGTTCATCGTATTCATGTGAGCGTCTCGTCTGTGTGAAAGTAGCCTAATGGCCCTTTTACACGCGACGACACTCGGCTAAACACCTGCACGAGCGCTGACATCACGGCTAAGGTCGTTATCGCTCGTGCAGAGCATTGAGACAAACAAACTTCTCTGTTGGATCGCAGGCTTCTCGATCAGCACTTCACCTTCTATGTAAAGCGCTGAGCGGGGGCGTTTACACGGAACAAGAAGTCGGCCATAGTTTTTATGCTGACTGAAAGTTAACGATAACGACTTGCGAACAAATAGTGAGTGATTTTTTCCCCCCCTGTATTTTGCGTTTACACTGAGCGATTATCGCTTGAATTAATTTATTTGAATGAATTTTGAGCGATAAGCGTTACGTGTAAACGGGCCATTAGTCAGTGTTCCTCAATGACGTCACTATTCCCTCAGCCACTCCTCTTCTCTGCCTTCAGAATGTTACCTCTTGTTGGTACTTGCCCAACAGACACAATTGACAGATCATCGTTCCGTTGACCCCAAAACTTTAAAACCCTCTTTATCCAAAGGTGTTACATGTCGCCATTTTTTCAGTTATCCCACTAGAAACAAGTATTGAAACACAATAGATGACATGTGCCGCTACATGTAACAATACTACGTGGCGGACCGCATGTAGTTACATGGAATTTACTGGTTGGCAGATTTCTGTCTGCTGCTATCTCACGTGTGAACAGATAGTTGAGTTTCCCATGAGCCTCATGTGGCGCAGAGTGTTACGGCAGCAGAAATTAGGTCCTAAGCTCTCGCTCACGACCTGAAGGTTGCAGGTTCAATCCCTGTGTGGTTCAGGTAGCAGGCTCAATGTTGACTAATCCTTCCGAGGTCAGTAAAATGGGTACCCAGCTCGCTGGGGGGTAAAAAGATGAATGGGCAAATCCTTGGCAGACTGCGGAAGGCAATGGCAAACCACTCCACAAAAACAGTCTGCATAGGAAATGTCATGATGTGACATTGCTCAAGGAGTCAGGGGACAGGACTTTACCTTACCTTACCTTTAGCACAAGAAGACGAAGAAGAGAACCACTTTGTCAATTCAGGCTGCAGATTTTTGCTTAATTCTCACCCATTTTGCTGGTGCAAAACTCTGTTGATTTTCTACATGCAAGTCCTTGCCAGAAGATATGTGGGTGTATTTGCAAGATGAGGATTTTCACGGAGCAAAATATTGAGCTAGACTAAGGTGCACATACAGACAAGTCTCTGCTGATTTGTGGAGATCTGGGGACTCCGAACACCACCGATCAGATATTGACGGCCTCTCCTGGTCTCACATTACCAGTATTTTACTGCAGGGAAATCCCATTAACTACTTCATTGATCAAACTCCTATTAAGTAGAATATTCCACAAATGTTTTTCCCTGTCACCCTAAGTGCCAGTGGGTCTTTCATTGTCCTGTCCCCTAATGCCACTCTCACACAGGTGTTTTTGCTATAGCAGGGCTGTTTTGTACAGTGTTTAGTGTTTGCCTGCGTTGTTGCTGCGCTTTTAGCGCAGTAATAATGCAGTCAATGCAAGCTGATGACATCACCACTTTCCCTTCCGCCCCGGTGACATAGAATGCTGCATTCAAAAATGCGGTAAAACGTTGTACACAGCGTGCTACCGCGTTGGAAACTCTCGCAACGTGTGCTTAAACGCACGAAAACAGAAAAGACAGCGCTTCGAAAATTGTCGAGTTCGAACGCTAGTCTGAGAAGCCCAGTGAAATCAATGGAGGCATTTGCAGTGTTTGAAATGCCGCACTGAACGCTGTAAAAAGCGGGCTGTTTGAAGAGCGGTTTAAGTGCCAGTGTTTCACTGTTCTGTACCCCGAGCGTCAGTGTGTGATTGTCTTATCAGTGTCTGTGGCATTGTCCTGCCACCCTAGGTGTCTGTGGCATTGTCCTGCCACCCTAGGTGTCTGTGGCATTGTCCTGCCACCCTAGGTGTCTGTGGCATTGTCCTGCCACCCCAGGTGTCTGTGGCATTGTCCTGCCACCCCAGGTGTCTGTGGCATTGTCCTGCCACCCCAGGTGTCTGTGGCATTGTCCTGCCACCCCAGGTGTCTGTGGCATTGTCCTGCCACCCCAGGTGTCTGTGCCATTGTCCTGCCACCCCAAGCGTTTGTGTCATTGTCTTGCCCCCCCAAGTGTCTGTGGCATTCCCTTGCCCCCCCAAGTGTCTGTGGCATTCCCTTGCCACCCCAAGTGTCTGTGGCATTCCCTTGCCACCCCAAGTGTCTGTGGCATTCCCTTGCCACCCCAAGTGTCTGTGGCATTGCCTTGCCACCTGAAGCCTCAGTGTGTCATTGTCTTGTACCCCAAGTGACAGTGTTTCACATTTCTGTACCCCAGCATCAGTGTGTATTGTCATGTTACCTTAGGTGTTAATTTGTCATTGTCCCGTCCTAAAGTTGTTAATTTTTGCTGAAAGGGAGGAAAGGAAAATATTGAAGTAACTTACAATTTGCAGGGTGCACTTACTGTTTAGACCACTAGATGGCAGCTCTGTATTACCAATAGCTCTTAGACATGTGTTTAGAGAGATTGTTAATTCTGACTGCATGACTGGTAGATCTTGTGTACCTTCTGCCATGGTGGTATAATCCTAGAAGTGTTAAGTAGCTGTGGAGGGCAGTCCGTACCCGTGTCTGACCGCTCTCTGTGTATCACTCCGTTCTCCTGGTGTTGGTCAGTGTTTGTACCAGTGTGTTTGCCCCTGTGTGCTGTCCATCCGTCACTATACACCTTTGGCCATCTTCATGCTTTGCTGCTCTCCACCTCTGTGTCTGTGCTGCATATTTCTCAGGCACTGTCTACCTCCAGGGCCATTAAGTGACAGAGCATCATGTCCTCTAGCATAGCTTCATGCATAGTGTGGACATTGGCTTCAAGTATCTGGAAGTTGCTGAATGGAAACACTAATGGTAGATATGCTCTGAGTACAGTGAAAGTGCAAGCAGTGTTCCAGTAATTTGCTTTGCACCGCAGTCACCATAGCTGTATGGTTGGGGGGACACATTTGTTTACCTGCACACTTTTACATAGCTAATGTTCTCTTTGGACATGTGGAACCTAACATGTAGAGCTCCATCACTAGATGTCACAATACCACGGAAATGCAGGGGAAATAGGCTGATTAACGAACACAGGTGCAGGGCGTTGAAGGTGTCACCTTGGATCATATCTTTTTGCCACATTTTCTATGCTTTGCTACATTGTGCCATGCTGTCTTTCTCTATGGTGCATTCTGTTCCTTTTTCTCTTTATGTAATACTAAATCAACAGATGAATGAAGGTGTGAATAAGTGAAATGATAACCCTTAACAGTGAGAAATCTCCCTCACTGACTGGTAAGTGCATAACTCATTGTCTGGTTTCAGTGTTTGGTAAATGGGCTGAGATGACTAGTCTAAAAGTATTTCATAGACATGTTCAAAAGTAAGGGATTGGGTAGGTTAGAGGATTGATGGAGAGTTGGGTAGGTTAGAGGATTGATGGAGAGTTGGGTTGGTTGGTGGGTTGGTGTGAGAGCTGGGTTGATGGGTGGTTTGGTGTGAGAGCTGGGTTGATGGGTGGTTTGGTGTGAGAGCTGGGTTGATGGGTGGGTTGGTGTGAGAGCTGGGTTGATGGGTGGGTTGGTGTGAGAGCTGGGTTGATGGGTGGGTTGGTGTGAGAGCTGGGTTGATGGGTGGGTTGGTGTGAGAGCTGGGTTGATGGGTGGCTTGGTGGAGAGCTGGGTTGATGCGTGGGTTGGTGGAGAGCTGGGTTGATGGGTGGGTTGGTGGAGAGCTGGGTTGATGGGTGGCTTGGTGGAGAGCTGGGTTGATGGGTGGCTTGGTGGAGAGCTGGGTTGGTGGGTGGGTTGGTGGAGAGCTGGGTTGGTGGGTGGGTTGGTGGAGAGCTGGGTTGGTGGGTGGGTTAGTGGAGAGCTGGGTTGGTGGGTGGGTTGGTGGAGAGCTGGGTGGGTTGGTGGAGAGCTGGGTTGCTTGGAGGGTTGACGGAGAGCTGGGTTGGTGGGTGGGTTAGTGGAGAGATGGGTTGGTGGAGAGCTGGGTTGGTGGGTGGGTTGGTGGAGAGATGGGTTGGTGGGTGGGTTGGTGGAGAGCTGGGTTGGTGGGTGGGTTGACGGAGAGCTGGGTTGCTTGGAGGGTTGACGGAAAGCTGGGTTGCTTGGAGGGTTGACGGAGAGCTGGGTTGCTTGGAGGGTTGACGGAGAGCTGGGTTGGTGGGTTGATGTAGTGAGGTTAGTTAGTTTAGGCATGAGTTGGATGGTGAGTTGTTGCAGAGATGGGGTGGATGGATGTAGAGAGGGTTTTAAATGGTGGGTTGATGTACAGAGAAGTTAAATGGTAAGTTGATATAGAAATGGGTTAGATGATGAGGTAATATAAAGAGGTTTGGCGGTGGGTTGGTGTACAGAGATATTTGAGAATGATTTAGTGTAAAGAGATATTGGAGAATGGTTTAGTGTAAAGAGATATTGGAGAATGGTTTAGTGTAAAGAGAGATTGGAGAATGGGTTAGTGTAAAGAGAGATTGGAGAGTGGGTTAGTGTAGAGAGAGGTTAAATAATGGGTTGGTGTAGAGAGAGGTTGGATAATGGGTTGCTGTAGAGGGAGGTTGGATAATGGGTTGGCGTAGAGAGAGGTTGGAAAATGGGTTGGCGTAGAGAGAGGTGGGATAACGGGTTGGCGTAGAGAGAGGTGGGATAACGGGTTGGCGTAGAGAGAGGTGGGATAACGGGTTGGCGTAGAGAGAGGTGGGATAACGGGTTGGCGTAGAGAGAGGTGGGATAACGGGTTGGCGTAGAGAGAGGTGGGATAACGGGTTGGCGTAGAGAGAGGTGGGATAACGGGTTGGCGTAGAGAGAGGTGGGATAACGGGTTGGCGTGGAGAGAGGTGGGATAACGGGTTGGCGTGGAGAGAGGTGGGATAACGGGTTGGCGTAGAGAGAGGTGGGATAACGGGTTGGCGTAGAGAGAGGTGGGATAACGGGTTGGCGTATAGAGAGGTGGGATAACGGGTTGGCGTAGAGAGAGGTGGGATAACGGGTTGGCGTAGAGAGAGGTGGGATAACGGGTTGGCGTAGAGAGAGGTGGGATAACGGGTTGGCGTGGAGAGAGGTGGGATAACGGGTTGGCGTGGAGAGAGGTGGGATAACGGGTTGGCGTGGAGAGAGGTTAAGAAGCAGGTTTCTGTCGACATGGGTTGGATGGTGTGTTGATATCGAGGTGGGTTGATGTGGAGGGGAATGGATGGTAGGTGGATATAGAGAGAGAGGTTGGATAGTGGATTGAGATGACTGGTTTCTGGATAGATTGGGCATTGGGTGTTTTGCTACAGCAGAAGAAACTTTGTTTATTTTTTTTGCAGGGAGTTCTGCTGAAGAGGAGCGGGAAGTCTCTAAATAAAGAGTGGAAGAAGAAATACGTGACCCTTTGTGATAACGGGGTACTGACATACCACCCAAGTCTCCACGTGAGTATTCATTTTCTTAGCGTTTCTCTTTCTCCTGCTCCCAGCTCACATAGAAGGTAAAGCGCTAAGCAAGAAGCCCAAGATCCAGCGGTGAAGTCTGTCAGTGTAAACGCTCTGCACGAGTGCTAACGACCTTAGCGGTGACATCAGCGCTCGTGCAGTCATTTAGATGACTGCCATTCCCTTGTAAAAGGGACATAACACCATGTACTGAGATAGTATATCTCTTCTGTTATCTTACCTGTGATCCCATATTATGCTGTATATTATGATATATTACACCTCTTCTTTTACCTCATCTTACACCTTATATTATAGTGTATAATGGGATATTACATCTCTCCTGTTATCTTAATTGTCACTTTGTGTTATACTCTTCTGTTATCTTACCTATAAACCCTATAATTTACTGTATGCTTGGATATTAAACCTCTCCTGTCACCCTGTCTTATGCTGTATACTGGGATAGTACACCTCACCTGTTATATCACTTGTCAATTTGTAGTATAGTTCTTACTGAGATATCACACCTTTCCTGTTTTCTCACCCGTGATTTTGTATAATACTGGGATATTGTATCTCACCTATTATCGCACCTGTCACTTCGTATTACAGTACATTCTTTGTAAAAAAAATAATCAAGTACCTAGAAGTAGTTGTTGTTTTGCTGCAAAACTTGGCATGCAGTTACATCTCAGGCAGATATGGAAATGATTAGAGTTGTGGTGTGATTAGATGAACGGTCTTGTCACCTGAGGCCCTAAAAGCGGTTCCACCCATGACCTATTAAAAAGCCCTCGGAGACTCCTTGTGTGCAGTGACCTCTTTTTTTCACTTGTGTAGATCTTGTTGACCACTAGACGCCTTTACAATGCAATCCAAGAGATTTCGCCCAGTTAACAGAGTTTTGGATGGGGTGCGTTGTTGGAGTGCGAGAAGCTGGATGGTCGTATCAACAAATTGCCCACCACCTAGGCCGTTCTGACCAGACTGTTAGGAAGTGTTAGGACCAGTGTATGTCTAAGGGCACACAAGGTTACCAGGCTCAGGACACGCTTCACAGCTCATCAGTAGAGAGGCTCGTCCGATCGTTTGACAAGCACGAGCAGCTCCAACTGTTTGTTGTCCACCATCCAGAGACAGGTGGCGCCATCGCTATAGGCGCCTCTGTAAGAACCATTTCCAGGCGCTTGGCTATAGGCCATTTGGTCTCACAGCGCCTATTACTGGTACTGCCTATGACACCCACCCACAATCCCTTCGGTTTGCAGTGTTGTCCTCTCATGGCTGCTTCCAAGAGGCAGCAGGATAATGCTCAGCCGCTGCACACAAGGGTGTTACAGGAATGTCTCCACAACGTGGTCACACTACTGTGGCTGCCCAGTCACCAGATTTATCACCAAAAGAACATGTATGGTACCATCTGGGATGCCAACTTCGACAGCCTATGAGCTAGTTCACACGCACATCATTTTGGCGCAAAGTAGGCGTGTAAAAAAATCGCATCTATTAGAACCAATGGTATTCTATGGGTTCCTTCAGAAGAACGATTTTTTGACACACCTAAAAAAATCGCGTGGCTAAAGATAGAACATAGGGGCATTATTTTAAAGGGGTTTTGTCATTAGAAAAAAAAAATCAATACTTAGCTATTCCTCTCCAGGCAGTCTTCTTACCGCATCTTCTCCCCGCAGATCTTCTGGCTGTTCCAGTCCCCTAGGGCCACCTCACCTCCAGCCAGCTGGATCCTCCTCTTCCTGTTTTGGAGCGTCCATTAGCTGCAGTTCACTTCTGCAGGGCAGGGAATGCTACAAGTGACGTAGCGTTCACTGCCAAGCAGGGAATGCCGAAACTCGGCAGCCTGCTTTAGCGCACATATATGATAACTCGCCGGTAGTATTTCATATCATATAAGAAACTCATAAGTTGCGGGACATTGCGCATGTACATTCGTGCTAAGGCAGGCTGCCGAGGATTCGCATTCCCTGCTAGGCAGTGAACACTACGTCACTAGTGACCGGGTACACTGCCTGGCAGAAAGGAGAATCCCGGCAATATACGCTTCATCACAGGAAGAAGAGGATCCGGCTGGCTGGAGGCGACGTGATTCAGGAGACTGGAGAAGATCAGGGAGGTGACGATCTGGTAAGGAGACTGCCTGGGGAGGAATAGGTAAGTATAATTTTTTTTTTTTTTTTAATGACAGAACCCCCTTAGGCCTGTTTCCCACAGGCTACAAAATTGCACGATTTTGTAGCAATGCAACATCGCTACAAAACGCACGTATGTGAAGCCCAGGGTTTCCAGATGTTTTGTAGCCTGAAAGAACCCATTGGAAACCGTGGGCTTCACATATGTGCATTTTTTAGTGATGTTGCATTGCTACAAAATCGTGCGATCTTGTAGCCCTTGTGAAACGGGTCTTAACGCCAAAATTTCTATCCCGTCAAAAGATAGGTCTTATCCTATCTTTTGACTGCAAAATGCTGGAGGCTCCATTGATTTCTATGGGAATCTATGCGAGCCGTCTAAAAAAGGGGTAGGTGGAGGTGAGTCTAACAGGGGCTAGCATTGTTAAACAATGGCAGGTGCCCCTAGTAAGGCATTTCAAAGTATTATCCGTACTTTTGCCAACCGAGGGATTTGGGGGCTGTTGTGTCAGTTGACTGCAAGACGCCGCAGCCAGCCCTAGGAAATTGTGAAGAATAGCCGCGACTTGGGCGCGACTATTCCTTGTTCATGCGATTTTGAGCTCCATTAGAGACGAATTATTAGCACGACTATTGGCGCGTCAACATTACGCTCCTGTTAAGGAGGCCTATGAATTTGCACAGTCCAGAGGCTCAGTTACAGCAAATGTGGAGCGATGTGTCGCAGGATACCATACGGAACCTGTATGCCTCCATGCCTGCCCATATAATGCATCCAAGCTAGAGGCAGTACAACAAGATACTAGAGCCTCCATGCCCGTATCACATCTTGTATCCAAGCTAGAGGCAGTACAACAGGGTACTAGAGCCTCCATGCCCGCCTATATCATATCTTGTATCTAAGCTATAGGCGATACAACAGGGTACTAGAGCCTCCATGCCCGTCCATATCACATCTTGTATTCAAGTTAGAGGCGGTACAACAGGGTACTAGAGCCTCCATGCCCGACTAATATTATATCTTGTATCCAAGCTAGAGGGGTTACAACAGGGTACTAGAGCCTCTCTTCAAGTGTTCAGTTTTCCATAATAAATTCTCCTTTTACTCTGATATTGTAATTACTTACTTAGATCAGCATTACAATACACACGTAGACAGTTTCATTCTATTCCGACAACTTCTAGGGGAGGGATTCTTTTTTTTTTTTTACCATGAATGTATATATTGGGATATTGCTCCTCACCTGTTATCACACCTGTGACTGTATTATAGTACAGTATATACTGAGATATTACAGCTCACCTGTTATACTGTCACCTGTGACTCTGTATTGTATCACACACTGGGATATTACACCTCCCCTGTAATCTCACTTGTCACTCTGTATTATACTGGATGTAGTTTCACCTGTGACCCTTAGTGGTTTCGATGAGGTTCATGCTGGTGTGTAATATCTTGTGATCTCTTTCTGCGTGTCTGTCAGCTCCTGTTAATTGTCTGCTTGGCATCAATTAGATTGTTTAGAGAAGTTAATTGAACGTGTGTTAATGATGTGCGTTAATAGCTGCTCCAGTGAAACCTACTCTGAGCCGGAAATGAGATGCACTAATTACTAAAACGAGGGGGGTACTCTGATTGTAGCTTTCCACATACATATATAACTTTTTGTTCCTCTTCTGAAATGTGTATTTGATCTAAGATAAACTTCTGTTGTTGAATCTCCTGGTCTTCAAGAGGATCCATTGATGACTTATTGTTGGGTGGGGGAGACCTCCACTCTTCTGATGTGTCTGTTTTAGCAAATCCTTTCATCCTCCCTGTAGCAAGAATTCTGGTGCATCTTTTCTTAACCCCGATGTATTGTGCTTGTTCCTCTGTTATTCCTCCTAGAAATGTATGGATAAATTGACAACTGGGTGTTACCACTTGGGGGTGTGTCTCTACATAGTCTGACACTGTCCAATCAGTGCTTACATCATTAAGGCCCATTTACACGGAGCGATGATCGCTCAAAATTCGCTCAAAAGACAGTTTGAGTGATCATCTTTACATAACTCTAAGTAGCTAATTAGCTACTTAAGAGTTATGCAGGTGGAGTGGGATACTGCCGCAATAACTCGGAGAACAATGCATCTGCCAGCAGGATACCAGCTAAAAGGATGCTATCAGCACTGCCCGCTGAGATATCAGTGTGTGGCGCTGATAAGGCTCATCGCTTATTTCTAGCTGGCTAGAAAGGAGTGATGAACGAACAGTGCACGATGGCCGCGCTTCTAGATGCAACGATTATCGCTCAAAAAACGGCTTTTAGGTGACTTTTGAGCGATGATCGTTGTGTCTAAATGGGCCTTTAGACTGTATAGAGCACACCCCTTTGAGAAGGGTAACACCTAGTTATCAATGTGTTCATTCATTTCTAGGAGGGGGATAACAGAAGAACAGCACGATGCAGAATTATGAGAAAATGGGATACAGAACTGTTATTTCATGGGGAATACTATTATTTACTAATGTCATGAGCGGTGGCTGGTCCTCTTAATCATCATCATCATCATCTGTCGGGAGGAGCAGGTTGGATTCTAACACTTTTTTTAACTTTGAAAACGTGCTCATCCTCTTCACTGACATTGAAGTAAGTGAATGTCTGTGGTCATGGGTGGGCCTATAGCTGCATCCATATGTACCTTCTGTTTGTCAGCAGTGTTTTGTCTGCAGCTGGCTAAACTCGGGGTCACGTTGTGCGGTCATCTTGACATTCATATGCTATGCGTTTGACAGGATTACATGCAGAACATACATGGCAAACAGATTGATTTACTCCGTACAACAGTGAAAGTTCCTGGGAAAAGACCTCCTAGAGCGACCAGTGGAACCCCCGGCGGCCAGCTGCCAGGTCAGACAGGTAACTATTCCGGCATGTTACGTGATGCGATTCAATTAACTTTGTTACCTTGGTCCAGTCCTCTGACTAGACACCTGAGAAGATACTTGTGCCTATATGGCTCATGCTCTGATGGGGTAATTCATTCTTTTGTCTGCCCTTGAATGGTTGCTGATTTACTACACCTGACTGTTATGCTCACTTCACTTGCTTATAGGGTTCCCTTCTCTTATGCCCATATGAGTGTGTTACCGTCTTATGCCCACCTCATGGTACAGTCTTCTAACTGATCTCATAGAGTGAACCTTTTGTTATGCCCACCTAATAGGGTAACCATTATATGTCATCCTGATAAGGAAACTAACTGTTCTGCTTACTTAAAGGGACTATACCTAGTTAAGAAAGTTATTCCCTATCCACAGGATAGTTGATAGTTAGCGATGGGGGTCCGACCACTGGGATCTTCACTATTCCCAAAAATGGAGTCTGGTTGGTCTTCAAGTGAATGGAGTGAAGGTGCAAATAAGGGAGAAGGAACAATACCTCTGCAACGCCACCTATTGGAAGGCAGCTTCCTGCAAGTCAATGTTAGACTCTTTATACAAGCCTTGTAACAATGACTGGGAGTTGAAAGCGAAGCCAGAATCCATACACAGACAGCTGTTTCGGGTGTTTGCCCCCTCATCAGTGTGCAGTAGGTTTCTGGCTTAGCTAGTGAGAGGCCTGTGACGTGTGTCAAGAATGCTATGTTTTCTCCTTAGGGAGAGCACCTAGGTTGTGAGTGAGGAGACTTATAAGGCTATTCATGCTCCTCTGGGTAATATACAAATAAGGCAAATGGAATACTACCTCCCCGGATTCACCTATTGGAAGGCAGCTTCCTGCAAGTCAATGTTAGACTCCTAATACAAGCCTTGTAACAATGATAGCGTTACCGATTACTGCCGTGCTTGCATTTGGTCATCTCCGGCACTCTCACTGCGGGGAATGGAGCAGCAGCGCACCTGCATAACGTCTGCGCCATTCACTCGGGGACCAACCAGCCCCGTTCTTGGGATCTGAGTGGTGGGACTCCCACGGATTATAAAGTTATCTCTTATCCTGGGGATAACTTTGTAACTTTTGACACAACCTGTTTAATAGCAACGGTGTCCTGACTCATACGGTGACCCTGTTGCATGCCCATTTTATAGGGTAATCATGTGCTCACTCCTCTGGCAGTATCCTTTTTCTCACCCATTTTCGAAGTGAGTAATGACGTGGTGCCGATGACTCAATCCTGTGATATGGTTGCCCTGGACCACCCCTCCCTTTTACTTTTTTACTTTTTTTTAGCTGCCCTGATGCTAGGTGCCCTGGCACTAGTTATAGGGTAATGTAACGATGGGTAAGGACTTAGCCCAGCAGTATCCTCGAGGCTGTGATGTTCTTCAGTTCCGTCACCCCCAATGCTGAGTCCCAGGGTCTGAGCTGTGTGACATCTTCTCTTCCCCTCCCCCACTCTCTGATGCAGGATGTTAACAGCTCGTTATGTCTGTTCCTGTAATTACATTACCCGCAGCTTTATGCAGAATTATTCTCCCAGGACTAATTGATGGCGCATGTTTAATTCATTAATCATTAGCATCAAATTCGACAATTACACAGGCGCTGATTGTACAATCTAGAGTATAATGAGGCCCCATTACCTGACAGCATCAGCCGCCCTCCCCGGTGTTTGTGCAAGCAGCCTTTTTATATCCCTGTATAATGTTGTAATGCCCAGTCGTGCCATTTAACCCTCTATCGTTGGTGTGATGAGCGCTACTTCTCCCTAGGCCTCCATTACACTTCTCACCGTTCATGCTTCCATGAGCTTACCTATCACATGACTCCACATATATCGCCAGTTACATATAACGCTGTATGTACTTCCTCCTCCTATTTCCTCTCTAGAACACCCCATGCTATTTTACGTAACTGCTTGATGTATTTCTCGTAATTAGTTTATAAAGCTCCTCCCATTGCGCCACAGTTCTTCTTAGTACTCCACATAATTGCCCGTGTTAAGCTGTGTATAGTCACTCTCTTAAAAAGAATGCAGTAGCACTCTGCAATATGTGGTTGAGGATTGGCAGTTGTGACAAAACATCCCAGGTGCCGATTACATGACCATCTCTGTTGACCGACGGAGTGATGACGCCGCTATCGGCTGCTATCTCTTCGTGAGACATACTATAGTTATTTTCAGTACACTACATAGCTCCTCCTGATACTCCATATAACTCCTCCTATTACACCAACCAACACTTGTTATTCCCTGTAGTTACTTTTATTACTCCACATAACTCTTCCTATTAGTTCATGTAACTCCATTCATTATGCCACAATGTTTCTTAATACTCTAAATAATTTCTCTTTAATTCTGTGCAGTTATCACTACTATACCATATAACTCTTCATATTACGCCACATAACTCCTCCCATTGCGCCACAGAACTCTTCCTGTTATACTGTGATATTACTCCTGTTACCCCACATTACTCCTCCTGTTACAACACATAACTCCTTGCTTACTGCACATAGCAGCATGCCCAATCACAGACATCTTGTCCAAGTGATCTTTATGTCTCCTAGTATTCTCCTTCCTGCCATCTCTGTTGGTCAGGCATGTTGTAGTCATGTGGACCTTGTGACAGAATAGTTTACCTATACCCAGGTTCTGCAGATCAGATGGACTAGACATGTTCTGCCAGTCAGCTGAATGATACACTATGTATTATTGGCATATTTGTCCATTAACACTGTTAACAGAACATGGCTCCAATCAGTATTCTCTCCTCGTATTTCCTATTCCTCATGGTGTCCTCCATAGACAACAATGTCTGTACGTTGCCTTTTAGGAGCCGCACATTCATCCAGCTCCTTGTCTTCTGAGCGCTCTGTCAGTGGCCTCAGCCTCTCAACATTTAGTGGAAAGAGCGATGGGGTCAGTCTGGCCCAGAGATCCTATTCTGTCTGTAGTGGGGAGCAGTGGGGCGACACGTCAACAGGTGGGAGGCCTGGACAATATGTCATCCAGAGGTCAGAGACATAGATCACGTCTGTTTCTCTCTTGCACTTCAGTCTACCCTCTCTTGTGCACTCCTCTCTAGTAGCCTTAATATTTTTACTCTGTCCCTTTTTATCTCTCTTTAATTCTTTTTGTTCTCTCTTTCACTCCTCTGTATTTCTCTCTCCTTCCTTTCCTTTCCTTCCTTCCCTTTTCGTCCTTCCTTCCTTCACTTTCTGTCCACCCATCCTTCCTTCCTTCCCTTTGCATCCGTCCTTCCTTTCTTCCCTTTGCATCCGTCCTTCCTTCCTTCCCTTTGCATCCATCCTTCCCTCCTTCCCTTTGCATCCGTCGTTCCCTTCCTTGTCCGGCCGTCCGTCCGTCCTTCCTTCCCTTTGCGTCCGTCCGTCCTTCCTTCCCTTTGCGTCCGTCCGTCCTTCCTTCCCTTTGCGTCCGTCCGTCCTTCCCTTTGCGTCCTTCCTTCCCTTTGCGTCCGTCCGTCCTTCCCTTTGCGTCCGTCCGTCCTTCCTTCCCTTTGCGTCCGTCCGTCCTTCCTTCCCTTTGCGTCCGTCCGTCCTTCCTTCCCTTTGCGTCCGTCCGTCCTTCCTTCCCTTTGCGTCCGGTCCGTCCTTCCTTCCCTTTGCGTCCGGTCCGTCCTTCCTTCCCTTTGCGTCCGGTCCGTCCTTCCTTCCCTTTGCGTCCGGTCCGTCCTTCCTTCCCTTTGCGTCCGGTCCGTCCTTCCTTCCCTTTGCGTCCGGTCCGTCCTTCCTTCCCTTTGCGTCCGGTCCGTCCTTCCTTCCCTTTGCGTCCGGTCCGTCCTTCCTTCCCTTTGCGTCCGGTCCGTCCTTCCTTCCCTTTGCGTCCGGTCCGTCCTTCCTTCCCTTTGCGTCCGGTCCGTCCTTCCTTCCCTTTGCGTCCGGTCCGTCCTTCCTTCCCTTTGCGTCCGGTCCGTCCGTCCTTCCCTTTGCGTCCGGTCCGTCCTTCCTTCCCTTTGCGTCCGGTCCGTCCGTCCTTCCCTTTGCGTCCGGTCCGTCCGTCCTTCCCTTTGCGTCCGGTCCGTCCGTCCTTCCCTTTGCGTCCGGTCCGTCCTTCCTTCCCTTTGCGTCCGGTCCGTCCGTCCTTCCCTTTGCGTCCGGTCCGTCCTTCCTTCCCTTTGCGTCCGGTCCGTCCGTCCTTCCCTTTGCGTCCGGTCCGTCCTTCCCTTTGCGTCCGTCCGTCCTTCCTTCCCTTTGCGTCCGTCCGTCCTTCCTTCCCTTTGCGTCCGTCCGCCCTTCCTTCCCTTTGCGTCCGTCCGTCCTTCCTTCCCTTTGCGTCCGTCCGTCCTTCCTTCTCTTTGCGTCCGTCCGTCCTTCCTTCCCTTTGCGTCCGGTCCGTCCTTCCTTCCCTTTGCGTCCGTCCGTCCTTCCTTCCCTTTGCGTCCGGTCCGTCCTTCCTTCCCTTTGCGTCCGGTCCGTCCTTCCTTCCCTTTGCGTCCGGTCCGTCCGTCCTTCCCTTTGCGTCCGGTCCGTCCTTCCTTCCCTTTGCGTCCGGTCCGTCCGTCCTTCCCTTTGCGTCCGGTCCGTCCGTCCTTCCCTTTGCGTCCGGTCCGTCCGTCCTTCCCTTTGCGTCCGGTCCGTCCTTCCTTCCCTTTGCGTCCGGTCCGTCCGTCCTTCCCTTTGCGTCCGGTCCGTCCTTCCTTCCCTTTGCGTCCGGTCCGTCCGTCCTTCCCTTTGCGTCCGGTCCGTCCTTCCCTTTGCGTCCGTCCGTCCTTCCTTCCCTTTGCGTCCGTCCGTCCTTCCTTCCCTTTGCGTCCGTCCGCCCTTCCTTCCCTTTGCGTCCGTCCGTCCTTCCTTCCCTTTGCGTCCGTCCGTCCTTCCTTCTCTTTGCGTCCGTCCTTCTTTTCCTTTGCGTCCGTCCGTCCTTCCTTCCCTTTGCGTCCGTCCTTCCTTCCTTCCCTTTGCGTCCGTCCTTCCTTCCTTCCCTCTCTGGCCGTCCTTTCCTTCCTTCCCTCTCTGGCCGTCCTTTCCTTCCCTCCCTCTCTGGCCGTCCTTTCCTTCCCTCCCTCTCTGGCCGTCCTTTCCTTCCTTCCCTCTCTGGCCGTTCTTTCCTTCCTTCCCTCTCTGGCCGTCCTTTCCTTCCTTCCCTCTCTGGCCGTCCTTTCCTTCCCTCCCTCTCTGGCCGTCCTTTCCTTCCCTCCCTCTCTGGCCGTCCTTTCCTTCCCTCCCTCTCTGGCCGTCCTTTCCTTCCCTCCCTCTCTGGCCGTCCTTTCCTTCCTTCCCTCTCTGGCCGTCCTTTCCTTCCTTCCCTCTCTGGCCGTCCTTTCCTTCCTTCCCTCTCTGGCCGTCCTTTCCTTCCTTCCCCCTTTCTATCCTTCCTGTCGATCACTATTTCCTCTCACTTTCTTCTTATTTCTTTTTTTCACTTTGCCTCATTCTTATTTTCTCTACTTTCTTTTATCTCTTTTTTTACAATCTCTCTGTCTCTCCTTTATTCTCTCTTCCTATGAATATTTTTCTTTCCTTCTCACACTTTTTCCTCTCTATCTCTCCTTCCTTCCTCTTTCTTTCTCGTGCTCTCTCTCTCCTCCCCCTTTCTCTAATTCTTCTTTTTCTTTCTTTCCTTCTCTGTCTTTCTTTCTTTTCTTTTTTTCTTTCCTTTGTTTCCTTTAATTTTTTCTTTCCTTTTCTTTTCTTTCTTTTCTTTCCTTTTCTTTTCTTTCTTTCCTTTTCTTTTTTCTTTTCTTTTCTTCCTTCCTCTCTTTCCTTTCTTCCTCTCCTTTTTTTCCTTCCTCTCTTTCCTTTCTTCCTCTCTCCTTTTCCTTCCTTCCTTCCTCTCCTTTCCTTTCTTTTTCTTTTCCTTTCTTTCCTTCCTTCCTTCCTTCCTTCCTCTCCTTTTCTTTCCTTCTCTTTTTTTCTTTCCTTCCTGTTTTTCTTTCCTTCCTGTTTTTCTTTACTTCCTCTCTCTCCCTGCATCTCTTGCTCTGTTATTTACACCATTCTTCTGCTTCTGTCTCTCCTCTTCCTCTATAACTGGTTTTAGGTCTCTCCCTCCGTGTCTCCAGTGTCTCGTACTGTGTGATATGTTATAGTTAGGATTTGTTGCTTATATGTTTTGGCATCTATGTTGTCTTGGTCTCATTTGCAGTTTTATTTGCAGGTGTATCTCCAAGTGACTCTCTAAATTCATCTTCAAATATGGGTGGCACAGCAAGCCCAAAGTTAGATCCTCCACCCTCTCCTCATGCAAACCGTAAGAAACACCGCAGGAAAAAAAGCAGTGGTCCCCAGCGTCCCGAGGGAGGTGTGCCTGCCGCTGGGGAAGGTAATAGACTTGGATAATTAGATGTTCTCATTGCAGATTGATCCCCAAGGGCTGGGTTAGGAAGAGGTCAGAGAAATATCATGAACCTGGCATCGTCACTTTGACCCTGGTGGTGGCTTTAGGGAACATTTGTATTCACTGCATTTATTCCAGTGTGTGCATCACTTAAAATTTGAGTTGTATGTTCCTCTCACCTGTTTAGCACTTTCAACTATCCTACTAATCAGGGTCTCTCGCTTGCAGCCAATAAGCGTGAGGTATGAACCTGTGCTAGTAATTGAGGAGTGCCTTTGCTGTGTGAGTCACACTCTTGTCCCTATCTGTTTCTGATCCTGTTGTGATTATCCTGTATATCCTGAACCTGTTCTTATTACCTATTTAACTGTTCTGTTTTTGTACCTGTACCTAATTATCTCTTCTGTTCATTTACTCTCTCTGATCTGATTTGCTGGATTCTAACTTTGGCTTTCCTGCTTGACTATTCGTTTTTATGTTCTGTACCTTGCAATCCTTGTGGTTTTAAACCTGCTCTATATTTGACTCTAATTCTTGGTTATCCTTTGGCTCTGTCCCTCTTCTCTGATCTCCCTGTACTGACCCCTGGCTTGTCCGACTCCTGTCACCTGATTGCTCCACCAATCAGCAGCTTCTCTGGTAATGCACCAGGGATTCATGGCAGCTGAAGACCACATTCCACATGGAGGAGTTAAAGGGTGAAGACTTATGGTCCCTGGGTGTTGCTAGCCAGAGTAGCCTGCGTAAAGTCTGATTGTGGTTATGCGCTTTGCTGAACAGGTTATTACTCCCTTAATGACTGCTTTCTGCATACCGTGATGGGGATATTCAGTAGTGTTGAGATATCATGGAGCTGGCAGATTATCCATCCAGTTCCTCCTATTATTCCGTACTGCTGGTCAAGAGAACAGCAAAACAACTTCATTACATTACTGGGAAAATTATTTGCTAACTCCCAATCAATTTCGGTAATAGTAATCTCTCCCGCAAAACAGTAGAGGGTTGCTCTATGTGACTGTAGAGGGGTTGATAGTGTGATTAGCCTTACATCAGAGAGCTCCTTAGTGCGACCAATCTTACAGTAAAGCGTTCCATAGTGTGACTCCTCTCATAGTAGAGCGGTCTATAGTATGGCTGCTCTTACAGTAGAGGGGTCCATAGTGTGATTACTCTTACAGCAGAGAGATCCTTAATATGACTAATCTTACAATAGAGAGCTCCATAGTGTGATTACTCTTACAGGAGAACGTTCCATGGTGTGACTGCTTTGACACTCGGGGAGTCCATAGTTTGACTGCTCGGACACTAAAAGGGTCCATAGTGTAACTACTCTTACAGTAGAGGTGTCCATAGTTTGACTACCTTTACATTACAGAACTCCTTAGTGTGACTGTTGTTAGGGTAGCAAGTTCCTTAGTGTAACTGTTCTTACACTAGGAAGCTCCATCGAGTGACTACTTTCACAGTAGAGAGCTCCATAGTGGGACTATTCTCATAGTAGCATACTTCATACTGTAACTGTTCCATACTCCATAGTGTGACTACTATTACAATAGAGAGCTCCATAGTGTGACTATTCTCATAGTAGCATACTCATACTGTAACTGTTCCATACTCCATATTGTGACAGCTCTTATAGTAAAGGCCTCCATAGTGTGACAGCTCTTACAGTAGAGGAGTCCATAGTGTGACAGCTCTTACAGTAGAGGGGTCCATAGTGTGACTGCTCTTACAGTAGAGGGGTCCATAGTGTGACTGCTATTACAGTAGAAGGGTCCATAGTGTGACAGCTCTTACAGTAGAGGAGTCCATAGTGTGACAGCTCTTACAGTTGAGGGGTCCATAGTGTGACAGCTCTTACAGTAGAGGGGTCCATAGTGTGACAGCTTTTACAGTAGAGGGGTCCATAGTGTGACAGCTCTTACAGTAGAGGAGTCCATAGTGTGACAGCTCTTACAGTAGAGGAGTCCATAGTGTGACTGCTATTATAGTAGAGGGGTCCATAGTGTGACTGCTATTACAGTAGAGGAGTCCATAGTGTGACTGCTATTACAGTAGAGGAGTCCATAGTGTGACTGCTATTACAGTAGAGAGGTCCATAGTGTGGCTATTACAGTAGAGGGGTCCATAGTGTGACTGCTATTACAGTAGAGGGGTCCATAGTGTGACTACTATTACAGTAGAGGGGTCCATAGTGTGACTGCTATTACAGTAGAGAGGTCCATAGTGTGGCTATTACAGTAGAGGGGTCCATAGTGTGACAGCTCTTACAGTAGAGGGGTCCATAGTGTGACAGCTCTTACAGTAGAGGAGTCCATAGTGTGACAGCTCTTACAGTAGAGGAGTCCATAGTGTGACTGCTATTATAGTAGAGGGGTCCATAGTGTGACTGCTATTACAGTAGAGGAGTCCATAGTGTGACTGCTATTACAGTAGAGGAGTCCATAGTGTGACTGCTATTACAGTAGAGGAGTCCATAGTGTGACTGCTATTACAGTAGAGGGGTCCATAGTGTGACTGCTATTACAGTAGAGGGGTCCATAGTGTGACTGCTATTACAGTAGAGGGGTCCATAGTGTGACTGCTATTACAGTAGAGGCGTCCATAGTGTGACTGCTATTACAGTAGAGGGGTCCATAGTGTGGCTATTACAGTAGAGGGGTCCATAGTGTGGCTATTACAGTAGAGGGGTCCATAGTGTGACTGCTATTACAGTAGAGGGGTCCATAGTGTGACTGCTATTACAGTAGAGCGGTCCATAGTGTGACTGCTATTACAGTAGAGGGGTCCATAGTGTGACTGCTATTACAGTAGAGAGGTCCATAGTGTGGCTATTACAGTAGAGGAGTCCATAGTGTGACTGCTATTACAGTAGAGGGGTCCATAGTGTGGCTATTACAGTAGAGGGGTCCATAGTGTGACTGCTATTACAGTAGAGGGGTCCATAGTGTGACTGCTATTACAGTAGAGGGGTCCATAGTGTGACTGCTATTACAGTAGAGGGGTCCATAGTGTGACTGCTCTTACAGTAGAGGGGTCCATAGTGTGACTGCTCTTACAGTAGAGGGGTCCATGGTGTGACTGCTCTTACCGTAGAGGGGTCCATAGTGTGACTGCTCTTACAGTAGAGGGGTCCATGGTGTGACTGCTCTTACCGTAGAGGGGTCCATAGTGTGACTGCTCTTACCGTAGAGGGGTCCATAGTGTGACTGCTCTTACAGTAGAGGGGTCCATAGTGTGACTGCTCTTACAGTAGAGCTCCAGAGTGTAACAGTGTACATTTCATATGTGTTTTGACACTTTGTATGCCTACTTTGGCTTTTTAATACTGTAGAGAAAAAAGTCAGTGTCAATAAGCTAGAAAGTGAGGCGATTTGCAGTCAATTTTCTCCGCCCCCTGTATTCCATGTGATAATATTATCATAACTAGTGGGCGGGATCCTTCATCAGGAAGTGAAGTAATTGTGTGCCTCTTCTCCCCACAGAACCAGAGGAGTCGTACGGCTTTGTGATTGTCTCACTGACTGGTCAGAGTTGGCATTTTGAGGCTTCTCTCTACGAGGACCGCGAGCTTTGGGTGCAGGCTATTGAGAGCCAGATCTTGGCGAGTTTGCAGAGCTGCGAAAGTACAAAAAATAAGGTGGAGTAAAACATGCCTTAAGAGCCAAAGACTGTGGACTTACCCACACTGCACCCCATAATTAACCCTTCTCTTCTCTTTCCAGACACGTCTTGGCAGTCAGAGTGATGCTCTTGCCATCCAGTCTATTCGGAGTGTGAGGGGAAACAGCCTTTGTGTTGATTGTGACACTCCCAGTGAGTAGCCAACCCTTCCCCTCCCGTTCTCAAGGTCTTTCATATATTAAATGTTTTTGTTAAAAAGAAAAAAGTTTGGCACCATGTTAGTCAACAGAACAATTCTGTTATTGCCCTCAGTAAGAGAAACAAAATGATCTTGTAGATATGATACATTTTAATAGCTAACAAATAAAATAATGATGTTTAAAAGCGCAAGCTTTGAAGGTTACTTGGGCCTCCAAACACCAGCCTGATGAAGAGGCCCAAGAAGCCTCTTCTACTGTTAACATCATCATTGTATTTGTTACCCATTAAGAGGCATCATATCTACAAGATTATTTTGTTTCTCTTACTAAGTGCAATAACATTTTACATTTTTGAGATTTTTTCTTTTTTTGTCACTATGTGTAAATATATGGGGGGGGATTTATCAAGACATTCTGTCCATAGCTGACCATGTTTCTTGTTCATGACACCACTGAAAACAAAGGCAACTGTTTTTGGGGGTTAATGGCAGAACACGTAACTGCGCAATGACACCACATTTCCTTCTGCTAAGCCCCTGGAAATGGTCCGGGCAGAGCAGGGTTCTGTAATGATGGTGCTACCTGTGTCTGGATGGTGGACAATGAAACTGTTGCATCTGCTCCTGCTTGTCAGCAGATCAAACCATTCTCTCTACCGGTGGTCCGCCCAGAGCCTGTTTACCGTGTGTGCGTGCCGTCATGTAACCACTGCTCCCAACACCTCCTAACAGTTTGGTCAGAGCGGCCTAGTTGGCAAGAAATTTGTCCAAACGACCATACAGCTTCTCTCGTTGCAGTGGTATGCCACCTCCCAAAGACTGTTAACTAGGCAAAAATGTCTTTAATTGCGTCCCAGAGGCATGGCCAGTGGTCAATGATCTCTAAACTAGAGGTCTACTACACAAAAGTAGCCCCGAGACCCTTTTTTTTGTTGTTGTCAATGAGTGTATATACTCCCTTAGCCAGTGTCCACATTGTATAAATCTCCGGGGAGCTGGGGTCCAAACTTTGTAGATATCTTGAGACTTGGTGTCTACACTATATAGATCTCGCAGGGCCGGTGTCCATACTGTATAGATCTCGCAGGGCCGGTGTCCATACTGTATAGATCTCGCAGGGCCGGTGTCCATACTGTATAGATCTCGCAGGGCCGCTGTCCATACTATATAGATCTCGCAGGACCTGTGTCTATACTATATAGATCTCGCAGAGCCGGTGTCCATACTATATAGATCTCGCAGAGCCGTTGTCCATACTATATAGATCTCGCAGAGCCGTTGTCCATACTATATAGATCTTGCAGAGCCGGTGTCCATACTGTATTGATATCCTGGAGACAGGAATCCTTGGGTTACCTATATATTCTGTTTGATATAGTTTTCTTCCACCCAGCACTAACCTCACTTCTCTTCCTTCCTTGTAGGTCCAGACTGGGCTAGTCTTAACCTCGGAGCTCTAATGTGTATAGAGTGTTCTGGGATACATCGTAACCTCGGAACTCACTTGTCTCGAGTGCGGTCTCTTGATTTGGATGACTGGCCGGTGGAACTTACAATGGTCATGATGGCAATTGGAAACAGTCTGGCCAATTCTGTGTGGGAGCACTGTATAGAGAGTTATACCAAGCCAGGACCAGAGAGCTCCAGGTTAGTAGTGAACCAAAGTTCAGCACATAAGATAAGACCGGCACCTCTTCCTATAAATCTTCCCAAAAGGCTTTCAGCGGTGGCCATTAATGTATGTGATATATGCTGAAATTGCCAGTGAGAATATAATTTTGGGAAGAACTGTGTGTTATGAATATTAGAGCGATATATATAAAAGCGATGACAGGGCCAGTCATCCATCACACTGGGGAAGGGCTCATTCTGCGAAAAAACACTGAAAGTTCAGCGATTATCTGAAGTCATGTAGAATGAGCTGGTCACCACATATTATTTGTTGAGTTATTACGGTGTCGCGTCTCAGATTAACCTGTTCACAACAGGAAGCTTTTGATTCTTTGTTACCAGAATGAAATTTTATCTTGAAGAATGACAGATTCTGAAAATAAATGTTTCTTAAGGCTGTTTTAGATGAGGCGATAATCGGTTTTATACAAACGTAAATTCCCGATCTTTGCCTCGTGTAAATGAACCAGCAATCAATTGACAAATTAACAAAATGCTGATTTGCATTCATTCGCATACCTTATATACACCTAAAAATGATTGTAAGCAGCACCTCTGCCCATGTGAACAGGAGATGTGCTGCTGAGAATAATGGAAACAATCAGAAGTTATGAACAACTTCTAACACTCGCCCAGTGTAAGAGGTCCTTAAAGAAGTTCTAATCTATTAACAGTATAAGGGATAACTATCTGATCAGAAGGGCTCAGACTGCCAGGACTCCCACTGATCATGAAAACAAGAATTTCGAAAGTGCCCAAATGAATGGAGCAGTGGTCATATATGTGCACTACCACTTCATTTCATTTAGGCTGCATGTCCACGGGTGATAAATCGCCAGTGGATCACGCTATGCAAAGCGCAGCACCGGCGTTCACGAGCGGAGAATCGGCGATTCTCCACTCGCGGGATCTAAATCTCAGCATGCTGCGATTTGCCGCGATTCTCCGCGGTGAGCCTATCTATTAGATAGGCTCACCGCAGAGACCTGACAGCGCTCCTCACTCATCCCCCGCAGCGGAATATCTTTCGGCCGTAGACAGGGGCCTTAATGAGAATGCTGAAGATAACGGCTGGCTTGAACTCTGCTATTTCTGACAGTCCCGTTTAAATTAATGGAGTGGTAGTGCCCATTTATTACCACCGCTCCATACATTCAGGGACCTTTAAGATCCCTGTTCTCATGTTAGGTGGTGGTTCGGTGAAGTCCTAGTGTTCTGACCACCATCAATTGTGTGGCACAGAGCATTAAGGCAACAGAAATGTAGTCCTAAGCTCTCGCTCATGACCTGAAGGTTGCAAATTCAATCCCAGCAGGGTTCAGGTAGCCGTCTCAAGTTGACTCAGCCTTCCATCCTTCCGAGGTCGGTAAAATGAGTATCCAGCTTGCTGGGGTCTAATAAATTAGCTGAAAGTGCTGCAGAATAAGTTGATGATATACAAATAACAAGATTTATTTAATTTATCTCCATAACACAAAGTAAATACATAATCGGCTCCCCCTACTCATGTTATTTATGTTTTCCTGTGCCCACCTCAAGCACTACACTCACTGCTAACTCTCATATGTCCATAACTCTCCACTAAAGTCATGACCAACTCTCGCTCTCCTCACTTTCTTGCATGGAGCTTCATTTGCTGCTTCCTGAATTCCTCCTTCAAGTTATTTTTTAATGTCTTTGCTCTCTCTGTACCCCTCCCCTATGTTATGAAAATAACCATTATCCATGGTGGCTTATGTTGTGATGCAGGGAAGAGAAGGAACGTTGGATCCGGGCAAAGTATGAGCAGAAATTGTTTTTGTACCCTCTGCCGGCATCTGATGTACCTCTTGGACAACAGCTGTTACGGGCTGTGGTGGAGGATGATTTACGGATGGTAGTAACACTACTCGCACATGGTACCAAGGAGGAAGTGAATGAAACGTACGGGGATGGAGATGGTCGATCTGCTCTTCATCTATCCGCAGCAATGGCCAATGTTGTGTGCACACAGCTCCTGATTTGGGTGAGACAAGTGGGATCATTAGGTTGGGTTACCGCTGGCATTATCATCCCGTTCTTAAACCTGTTTTCTTTTTTTCATAGTATGGTGTGGATGTCAAGTGTTGTGACGCTCGGGGGCTTTCACCACTGGCATATGCCCGTCGGGCAGGCAGTACTGAGTCCGCTGAGATTCTCCTCCAGTATGGTTGCCCTAATGACCACTGCAGTCCAACCCCTGCTCTTTGATCCCTGAGAACTTGACCTCCAAACTATATGACCTGGGCATGTCTCCTTGGCTTCTTGAATTCACCTGCAACCTCTGTGAACAGGGTACATTATCACCATGGTGACTTGGCTCTGGCAGCCATTTTTAACTCATTTTAGAGAAGATAATCCTCTTAAATTCTCAGGATACAGGATGTTACCTCCCAAGTCCCCGTGATTCTACCTTCCTTATTTGTCGAAGCTGCAGGATTCATTGAAACGTCCATCATTTCTATCACGGACCTTGGTTGGTGGGCGGCTCTGTCCCATGAAGCTGTGTATTTAACACTAGTATAAATAATTGTACGGTACGGATATTTAATGTACAGTCATAAGAAAACATGTGCGCCGCTCCGGACCCCCATAACCTTACCTCTCTGTCACTTCTGTAGTATGTGCGGAGAATATTGGAAATGGGGATCATTGTTCTGTGAAGTCACAAAATGAAATCCCACATTTTGTCATTACTCTACTGATTGATGGGGTTTACGTCCTCTCTGTGTCATTCCTCCTAATGCTGAGTATGTGGCGCCTGGTACTTCTAACAGTCCATATATAGTGTGAATATTTACATGGCCTGTACATTCCCTCACTATATGTTAATGCTGGTCAGTACATGGAGTGGTCCATAGGCTGGAGCTTCTATCTGTCTTGTGTGTTTTTTGGATATATATATATGTAAATATGTAATATATGTACAACACTGAGATATCGATTGTTAGTGAATGTACCCATCTATTCATAGAAGTGAAGCAGTTTGTTTACTTATATGATGTCTTCTCCGTCCTGTCGTTCCCACGGTAAGGCAACATGATTGTAGCATAAAAAAATAGCATAATTTAAGTCTGGGTGAGGACAACAGGTTTATACATATGAGCCGCAGAGACCATGGTGGTCTGATAGGACTCTGATGAAGGAACTAGTGTGTGGCTGAAGTGCTGAGATAATGAAAGGTCAGATTTGTACTCTGAGATTTTTTTTGTATTGATGGCTATTTTTTAACATTTTTTTTTCGTTAAAAACAACTTAAAACAATCATACAGTATATACACCAAAGGATTATCCCACCTAACAAGCCAAGTACAGTACAGTCACATATACATCAAAACAATCGTCCCGTCTAATGAGCGAAGTCCAGTACAATCATCCAGTGCAACCATGTTTTAGACCTATGGATTGTCCCAATGAGCCAAGTCCATTACAGTCATCTTTACATGGAACAGTTGTCACATTTTACAAAACCCAAGTTGAGTGAATCCAGTTTACATCCAACAGTCGTCCCGTCCATGTCCGGTCCCTTCGGCTTAGTTGAGCGTGCTTACTTATGGTGGAATCGGGAGGAATACACACTACATTAGTTGTAAGTATTGTGCAAAAAAAAAAATCACTACGTGTAAAGCTGCGCTTCGACGGGAATGACACAGATAAAGCACAGCAGACACTTCTGACAACGGTGGGTATGACTAAAGAATAACGTGCAAAGGAAATCTCGCACATAGAACAGACTTCAGAGAAAACGATTTGTAGAACTCGGAGAAGGCCTGAGCTGCAGGACAGCTCAGAAGAGTCACTAAACCAGACTGTAACCGGACCGTTACCGGACATCACTAGAGTACTACAATGTAGCCCGGAGGGCGCATTTTTACCAAACAGTGCGGTGATGGTATGGTCGTATCTGCTAGAGAACTTTGTATATATGCTGCTTATCTATGAGAATAATGAGACTCAAGTGCGTGATTATTGGCATCTAGGCGGAGATGTGTTACGTTGGAGTCAGGTCTAAAGATTTAGTTTTTTTTACATGGGAAGATACCGAGTGCTGATTGTGCATGTAGTAAGTCAATCAGTGCCTGTTGAAGGACCTTTTAGGGTGCTGTTACACGTGTGCTAGCAGCTGCCACTAGCACATGCGGTTTCCTTGATAATTGTTGGGATGCACTTAAAGTGCCGGGCTGCAATAGCAGCCATAAACGCTGCTACTACACGAATGTTAACGGTGCTTGTGTAATAGCACCCTTTACACTGGGCAATTATTGGGAAACGAAACACCACGTGAACGATTGTTCACAACTTACAAATATTTGTCTGCCCATTCGCTTTGCATTATTGCAGGCAGCACATCCCCTGTTTACGCAGTTTGATCTGCTGTTGACAAACAATAATGTTTACCTCTATCTAAGGTCAAATGCACACGGCCAGGTCAGATTCTGCATGTGGGATCCCGCAGCGGAATCTGACCCTATGCCCGGCCGGTGACCCCTGTGTACCTGTCCGCAGTCGTCTTTTCTGTATTGCGGATGTGCCAGCCGGTGCACATGCTCAATACAAAAAAAAAACAGGACTCCGCGACCCTTCCTCAATGTCATTGAAGAAGGGCCAGGGATCGGTCGGCTTCCATTGCCTTCAATGGAAGCTGTCCGTTCTGGAATAGGACATGCTGCAATTTTCCTTCCGCAAGCGGAAAATTGCAATTCATTTCCGCTTGTGGATATAGAAAAGCGATTTTCCATAGCATGTCTATGGGCAGTATTTGCTGCGAGGCAAACGCTCGCTCCGGTTTCCGCAATGCAAATACGCCCATGTGCATTGAGCCTAAAAGATATAATCGATAGCAAGCAAACTAATCTATCTTGGCTAGTGTGCCGGAGGCCTAAGGCTGTGTGTAGTGTTTGGAGTCAAGGGTGCAGTCAGTTTGATGGTCGGAGTAGACACTAAGGGTTGTTTTACATATAGCGGTTACCAATCATCGCCCCGATGTAAACCTGCTCAGTGATAAAACGCTGGTTCATTGTTGATCACATCTTTTGTGTAGGCATAAAAATCATGATTTGCCGGCAGCATTTCTTCCCAGTGTAAATGGGATAGGCAACCAACAATACTGTAAACTGCCCAAGAAGAAGTGATAAAAGCAATTGCCTGTCCATACAAACCCCTCACAATAATTGCAGCATCAAAATGAAGACTTTCTATATCATTAATCATTGATGATTGGCGTTTGGGCTAAACATGGGGAAGTATTAATCTGAGTCTGTCCAAATATGTGGTGGGTGAAGGCCTGAGTTGGGTTTGGGATCCATGATCTGATATGGTACAGCATTTATGTTCCCAGTCTGATTGAAGTCCATAACAGTGTTCATCCCTTGTAATGATTGATTAAATGAAGAACTGAGCTGGTAGTTTGGTCTGGTGATTTTCCACAATGTAATGAAAATCCAGCCTATATATTAGCGGAGGATCTCTGGATCTAGAGAAGAACTGCTGTGCTGCCGTCTAACATAGACCACGATGATTACAGTTCGATCAACGAGACTAAGCAATGTTATTCTTTATGTAAATGCAGCCTGTACAATCTGATAACGACGTCTACCAATATCTGTTAATGTATCCAAGCTTACAACGTCTCCAGAGCTACAATCCTACTGAATGTCCTACCCTTATCGCTAAAGCATTGGCATCCGAGAACAGTCACTGCATTTACATCAGGGCAGGCTGAGTTAACAAGAAAGCCTCTGGAGATGACATTTTACCTGTGGATGTTGTTAATGGCCAAGTGGATTCTGGGTGTTACTGGCTGTGTGTAGCAGAAGTTCCGGATCATCACTTGGCGGTCAATTTGACACACGAAGAGGACAATTTAAATTGCAGGGCGTTTCTGCTCTCAGTGTATACATTGTACAGTATCTATATTTATATCTCTGTATATAACAATCTGCTGTCTTGTATGTGTGCTGTGAAATAAAACTTGATCTTGTCTATTATTTGGCTGCAGATCACTTGACTGCAAAATATGACCTCAAGAGCATTGAACAATTTCATAGCTTTGATGATGAAAAGGGGGGAACAGCAATAAGAGTTAAAGCACTTTCCCTGTGCAAACATTGACATTTGTATCTTCAAACTTAACCAAATATCATTCTGGGAGGTGGTACTGCCATGCTTAGCCTATACAAAAGGAGGCCTCAGACCACAGATGCCAAACAAGGTCCGCGAGCCGAATACGGACAACCACCTCATTTTATGTGGTCCACTTTTGGGTCTACTTTCCTCTCCATGCTCACCTACATTTCGGGCTACTTTTCTTCATCTCCACCCACTCTTGGGTCTACATTCCTCCATCGTCACTCACTTTTACATCTATGTTCCTCCATCCTTACCCACTCTTAGGTCTGCATTCCTCCATCCTCACTCACTTTTACGTCTATGTTCCTCCATCCTCACCCTCTAGAAACATAGACAATTGATGACAGAAAAAGCCCCCCTGGTCCATCTAGTCCGCCCTTATATTATTTCCTTTTTATTTCTCTCTTAAGATAGATCCATTGTATCCCAGGCTTGAATTCATTTATTATTGATTTTCCAACCACATCTCCTGGTAGTTCCAAGCATTTACTACTCTTTAAGTAAAAACTATTTCCTGACGTTGTTTCTGATTTTTAATTTTCCCCCCCCCCCAAACTAATCTCAATTTGTGGTTCGCTTCCTAATTAAAACCCTTCCCTCCTGAACCGTATTTGGACTTTTAACATATGTAAAAGTTTCAATCATATTCCCCCTCTCCCTTCTTTCCACCAGGCTATACAAATTAAGTTCTTTACCTATTTCCAGATAGCTTTTGTTCTTGAGACCTTTCACCACTCCAGAATTGAATACAGTATTCCAAATGTGGTCTCATCAGAGCGCTATACAGCGGGATCACAATCTCCCTCTTTCTACCGGTTATAGCCCTAGCTATGAAACCGAGCATCCTACTTGTTTTCTTTGCTCTATGACCACACTGTAGACTCTTTTTGAGGCTTCCTAAATCTTTCTCTTCTGAAGTCCTGGATAACACAGAAGATCCAATATGATACTCTAAGGATTTCTTCTCCCCAAGTGCTTTATTTTACATTTGGAAGCATTGAACTGCAGTTTCCATTTTTTTGACGCATTTATCCAATAAAGCAATATCTTTCTCCATGTTCAAGACACCACAAGGAGTACCAACCCTATAACACTATTGGTTCTACATTCCTACATCCTCACCTGCTCTTTGGCTATGTATTCTAACCACCTTCATTCTTACCTCTTCATAGTTGATCTTTGTGTTCTTTCGTCTTTCTGTTATTTATCACTGTTCTTGTTAACTCAGCCTGCCCTGACATGTGCCGTGAATCCATGCTTCTCCACTTATGTTCATATTTCCCTTTTTTACTCTGTACTATTTGTTGCAACATTTTTGCCACTCCACCCTCCCCTGTTGGTTCTGTGCAGGAATGGAAAGAGGAAGCAGTGGATGGGAAACCCCTAGGGGGCTTCTTAATCACCCTACAGACAGACTGCCTTGATTACAAGTACCATGAAATTCATTAACACCTTCAGCTATGACAAGTGGTAGCAGCAGTGAGATGTGACTCATTACACAGCCAGATGAGTGCTCCCCCCACCACTTTTTCATCTCTATATCACCCCTATACTCTTTCAAACCAAGACTTTTTTTATGAAGAGTCCGGTATTAGGCCAATTTCACACGTTTATTACAGTGAATTCAGGTCAGTAAAGCATGAAAAGGTGCCATCTATTAGTCTAAACTATCTAATGCAGCTCAATGAGAAAACATTCCTCCTGGTTTTTCGAGGTACTTGGCTGAATGCTGGTAGAGCATTGGGATCCTGGAGTCACTGTCACAGTATGGTTTCTACATTGAAGCAGTTAGTGGCTCATATCTCTGGTCAAAATTTGCTATGATAAGAAATGTGACGGACTCTACCCCCTATATTGCTTTCTTCTCTCCCATCAGGAAGCCTATAATTATTATTTTAAAATAATAGAGAAGAGGGTTTAAGTACATAACAAGAGATAAATAAGTGTCCTAAACATGAGAGACTGGTACGAAGAGAGTGAGGACCCTGCCCAAGAGGGCTTACAGTCTACAAGGGAAGGAGAGAATACATAGGTTTGGCATGTGCAAGATATAGAGGTGCTGCTGACCAGATACCGCTCCACCTAAATGGGCGTGAGTAAAAAGAGGGATACCGAAAAAAAAATTGATGGCTCGCACAATGCTCGAAAGACAATCATGTAATTAGATCAAGTAGGTGGAAAGCTCTCCTTTTATTTGGCTAAATAGACAACCAGCATTGGAACAGTTCAGCTGGGTATATTACTAAAACAGTTGGAGACCTAAGTGGCATGAAGTCCCAACTGCCGAAGAGGACAGCGGGAAGCCGGTAGAGCTTGTAGCAATCTGGGCTGGAGGAGAAATTTTCTACAGAGTATGTGGGACATACCACAAAAATCTTGGAAGTGATTGCATAAAAAGCAAATGCGAAAAGAGAAAAATAGGAGGTCTTGTTAGGACTGGAGAGTACCTGTGTGGAGGTATCGGATCAGATCAGAGATGTATGGAGAGACAGGTTATGAACAGTTTTGTCATTAATATTTATAACCAAATTCGTTGGACAATGTGTAGCCAGCGAAGGTATTGGCAGAGACGAAGTGAGATAGGTAGATGGGTAGCAGAGTTGAGGGTGAGTTGGAGAGGTGCCAGAGTGCTAGATTGGAGACCACACAGAAGGATGTTGCAGAAGATGATAAGGCGATGCAATAGCCTTTTTTCTGAATTGAGGTTAAAGGAAAGAGCAGATACAATAAATATTTTTGAGGTGAAGGCGGCAGGAAGTGGTGAGAGCTTGGATATGAGGTTTGAAAGACAGTGCAGATTCAAAAATTTCAAGGCACTGAACTTGTGAAGCGTGGAGCTAGTAATTATTGATGGCTGTTGGGAGAGTTGAGTGAGATGGGGGAAAGATGATGAATTTCGTTGTCTCCATCTTGAGTTTTAGAAAGTGGGAAGGGAAGGATGATATGTAATAGACGCTCTGGATAACAGAGAGATAAAAAGTGGGATATAGAGGTAAGTTAAGAGTAAAACTGATACTGAAAACCATAGAATTCTAGGAGGTTCCTTGGCCAAAGGTGTAGATGGAGAAGAGTTGTGATCCCAAGACAGAGCCTTGAAGGAAACAAAACCGAGACCGTTTAAGGTAAAGAGGAGGTGTGTTAGCAGGAGACAACAAATATTTGTTTTGTGAGTTATGAACTATGAGAGGGCCAAGTCTGGTATACTAAGGATCAGAGAGATTGTAACAAGAGGGAGTGGTTGACTATGTTAAAGGGGTTGTCTAGGAACAACTTTACTGCTATAGCTCCATCTCTCTTAAAATAACAAAAGTAGTACTTACATGTTTTCTGTCACGGGGATCCAGTGCTCTTGCCCCACTGTTCCATTGGTGGGAGATATTGTCAGCGGAAGTCATCTGCATGCTGCAGCCAATTAGAGGCTGCAGTGTCACCGTTCTGAACTTCTGGCAGCATGGCACCCAGGATCTAAGCGCTGATGGCACGAGAACTGGCAGTGATACTGACGCCTTTGCTTGGCTACTCTGGTCAGGTGACTTCTACTAATGTCATCTTCTACAACAATTACTAGGTGGATGGCGAGAAAACCGAACAACTCCATTAAAGGCAGAAACTGGGTCAAGAAGGAGAAGCACAGAGTAATGTAGAAGACAGGACAAGTCTAGATAACTGAGCGAAGCGAAATGTAGAAGGCAAAGGATAGGTATAGAAGTAGGAGCACTAAGTAATATAGGTGACAAAGTGACTTTGCTTAGGGGAGTTTTAGTGATGATGTAGATTTAGAGGTCAAATTGTAGTCAGCCAAAAAGTGAATTGGATGATAGGTAGGAGTACAGTTTAAGTTGGACGTGTTGCTCGGGGAGTTTTGAAGCAAACAGGAGTAGTGATATGGGACAATAGCTTGACAAAGAAGGTGGGTAAAAGGACTGACCTAAAGGGGTTGTCCCACTTCTAACTGTTTTGCTGTAGGAACAGACAGCTCTGTACATTACACAGTGGGCCTGTTTGGTACTGCAGGCTGAGTCCTATTCTCTTCAGTAGGACTCAGCCTGCAGTTCTTTCCCGGGCCATTGTGCAGTGTATGGAGCTGTCTGCTTCCTGCAGAAAAACAGAAGTGGGATGTTTGTATGGTTAAAGAAAGAAGGTAAGATGCTGAAGAGGCGGGATAGGGCTAGGATAAACACAGTAGTGAAGTAGGGGATGGGATTGGGCGAAATGCGCAGGTCCAGAGGTGCGATTTACAGAGGAGGGTGGAAAACTTTTCATCAATAGTGGTGGAGAAGCAGGTTATTGAGAAAGAGCACCGAGTACTTGTGTACAGTGCTTGCAGGTTAAAGCTTTTTCTGATGCTGTTGATCTTGTGTTTAATTATGTGGCAAAGTTGTCAGCTGATATGAGAAATGTAGAAGGGGGCATCCAGGCACAGAATAGGGAGTTAAAAGTATTAAATAATGGTCTGGGGTTGTGAGACAGAGACGCTATGACAGTACGAGGTAGTTTTGCTTTGCAGATGTGCGTGCAGACTTGAAATTGTCATGAGATGTGACAACTAAATGATACCTGCTATGTTGCCAAGTAGAACATTCCTTAGACGAGTCGGCAGGATCAGTCCATCTTTAATGATGATTATAGTCCGTTTTTTTATGTGAAGTTCACCAATTAAGTTGCTGACCATGAAATTGTACAGTAACTTGAGGTGTTACATCATGGACCACTGGATTCCTTCAGTTCTAGATTAAGAACTTGGCGTCGGTTACTCTAGACCATTCTTCGGGACCCATGATGATATCAGAAGGCTTCACTATAAGTAACCTCAAAAGTCAACTGGGTTATCACTGTGTAGGAATTTTCTAGTTTACAGATATTTAGAAGCATCACACCCACAAAGGCCTCATCACTGAGATTGATAAGGTCCACCTAACTTCAGAGGTGTGCAACTAGCATCTGATGGGAGTAAAAGATCAGAGGCCCATGTGTAAGAATCATGGAAGCTGCAGAAAACTTTTAGAATGCAGCCATTCTCCACCTCACTGCATTGTTAACGGAGTTTGTAGGTTCTCTCCAGAAAGCTTTTATGTATTCACATATGCAGATCTCTCATATGACTGGAAGAAGCTGAAGTGGCAATAGTCTCAATCATTGGGTTTGCATCAGTATGAATGCTTGATGACATTACAAGTATTGTAATGTGTTGGTTCTGTCTCTTTAGGGTCTCTTTCTATGTTTTAATTAAAGGGAACCAGTCACCTCCAAACAGCACCATAAACTAAGGTATGGTACTGTTTGGGGAGGTGACAGGGAGCATGGGACATATTTTTTTATACTTATCCACTCCCCAATTTCCATAGTATCTGCTTGTGAATTCTGCATGCAGCTTAAAAATCTAACTCTTCAGACCGATGTGCATGGGTACTCCCATAGACTTTTATGAGAGCGCGCTAGCACAGCCGTCTGAAAAGAGTCAGATTTTCAGAACACGCATTGACAGCGCAGGGGTGGGTGGGCATTAAAAATACATCCCGAAGGCATTCTGTCACTTCCACAAGCTGCACCATAACTTGGTTTAGATACCCATAGTATCTACATATAATGTAAATTGCAAACGTGTCAACATTGATTAAACCTTCCTGAGTTCCTATAACACTTCTTAAAGTAACATCTCTGGTCCCAGACAAACCAAGATGGGCGCACTGCTTCCTTGATGTGCATTGGTAGCCTTAGACACTACACATTGCTCTGATCGGCCAGCAGTGCTCACATGCTCTTACACACTGTGGATTGGTAGTGCATCAGGTTGTTGGAGAAGCAGTGCGGTCATTCTGGTTTATGCAGAACTGGAGGGTCTTTTTAATTAATTCAGTCCTCCTGAGAATAATTGTCTGTTGGGACTGAATAGGGATGGTCTTCATACGGCTGTTTTCTTTGAATAGGTTAGTTGTTGGACAACCAAGCATTAGATGTGCTATCACTAGAAGAAAGACAAATGCGTGACAGTGTAGATTCAAAGGGCACCCTGCTGCTACCATTTAGCAAAAACACAGTCTAGTTCATTCTTTGACACCTTCTGATACCTCCTGAAAACAAGTGAACTGAATGCATCCATCTTGGCAGGTGCTTACTGGTCAATCCCAAGGGATTTTCCGGAAGTAAATAATAGCTTGTAAATGATGGCAACGCTGTGCTCCAATCCTTAAGGCCCATTTACACGGAGCGATTATCGCTCAAAAATCGCCATTGTGCACTTTTCGGGCACTAATGGCTGATCGTTAAATTCAGGCCAAACTAAAAATCATCTTTCAGCCTTATCAGAAGTTCTCCATAGGAAGTGCTGATAGCATTGTTTCCCCCTGGAGAACAAAGGAACTGAAAGCAGATAAGAGCCTTCCGGCTATTAACTGCTTTTAGCTAAAGGCTTCATTTGCACACTAAACTATTAATTAGCTACTTCATAGTTTGAGTGATCATCGCTCCATGTAAATGGGCCTTTGTGTATTATGATAGTGACCTTCGTACATTTTTTTAGGAATGAACTACGATCATACAATAAAATTTAACTGAGAATTTTGATAATGTTTTCCAGTTCTCAGAAAAAATTATGACCTTCCACACCAATAAGGAGGCAAAGTTGAACCTTGCTACACCCCTATATAAAGTCCAGATGAGTCCTTTCCTCCTTGTCAGTAGCAGATACCATCAGAGACAAGTGGCATAATTAGTTTTCGTTTTCCTGCTTACCGCTGATGGGATTAGCTATGGTTATATGGTCCTCATACAGGAGTGCAGATTTAAAGTGTACCTAACATTTCAGACAACTTATGCTCATTTAATAGGCTTTGTATGTCTCATCAGCCTTGTACTACTAGTACTAGTGTTTCCAGTGGCGCAATAATATAGTGAAAGGGATGGGAGTTTGTCACAAGTCCTATACCAGCAGAGCCAGACAGCAGACAGTTGCTTACAGGACCTGTGATGATGTCACTGTCGTGATCAGTCACCGAGGCTCTGAGCTCTGCCCCTGTTCACACGACTGTGACATCATCATACGGCTGCTGTCAGGCTCTACATTTTAGGACCTGTGATGATGTCACTGTCATGTGATCAGGGACTAAGTTCAGAGGCCGGTGACTGATCACATGATGGTGACATCACATGTACCTCACTCAGTTACACATCACTCACAGACAGGTGATCATTAGTATTTTGGTACTTTCATTAAAAAAATTGTTTTACCACTGTAAATCAGGGCTGAGGATATTAGGACGTTTTATCAAGCCGAATGCACACGACCGGGTCGGATTTCGCATGCGGAATCCCACAGTGCAATCCGACCCTGTGCCTGTCCAGTGACCCCTGTGTACCTGTTCGGATTCTTCTTATCTATATTGCGGATGAGCGCAGTACAGATAATGCCGTGCCGTTGCTAGGCGATGACGAGGATTCCATGCCCTTTCCGCAATGATGATAGCGGAAGGGCCACGGGTCAGACTGCTTCCATTAACTTCAATGGAACCCATATGTGCGGAATCTGCACAGAATCGCAGCATGCCGCGATTTCTCCTTAAGCGGAAAATCACATTTGATTTCCGCTCGTTTAGAGGAAATTGCATTTTGCCATAGCATGCTATGGGCGGAATTTGCTGCGGAATACGGAGGCGGACACCCGCTCCGTATTCCACAATGCCAATCTGCCCGTGTTCAGGCGGCTTTAGCTGTGGCAGAGGGGCAAAGCTTAAGATCAATCCAATAAGAATTATACTTTGCCTACAGCAGACTGGAGCCACATAGAGGGGGAAATTTATTAAGATTGGCATTTCAAATACCGATCTTAACAAGGTTCTCGCAGGTGCACGATGCGCTTACTTAGAAATGTACGCCAAATCCGATTGGCATTCACTTCTGGTAGAATGTTACGTTAGTTTCTATTATAAATTATGCATACACATATTGTCTAGGGCAGCACCGCCACCTCCCAACAAGCCACCCTCCCAGAAGACATTTGGCGTAAGGTGGCGCAGACAGCAAAATGTTGCAAACTCTTGCACAGATCCCCACTTTTTGCGCAACAATATTGAGTCTTTGTTGCACCAGAGAAACTGGCGTAAAATCTTTTCAAATTGTCTACAACATAAAAGTAAGTGCACATACCAGGTTAGGTAAATATAAGATCAGTAGAGGCAGAGCCTGTACACAGTGATTGCAGATCTGAGAGCTGTGTGAGTGCAGAGAAGCTGAGCATATGGAGAAAATCCCTTCCCCACAGCTAAGAAAACTTCCTAATGTCTAATTTACTACAGAAGTTGAATGCCTAATGACAAGCAGTGGACTGCAGAGGGGCTGCAGTTTACAGTGGTAAAACAAAACAATTTTAATGAAAGTATGTTACAAGATTGATGAGACAGACACGGGCTATTAAATAATTAGATATAAGTTGTCTGAAAAGTTCGAAACGCTTTATGGTCTATAGACATGTCACACTGTTCTTAGAATTAGAATTAGAGGTAAGGGACTCCTGAAATCAACACTATAAGGCCTCTTTCACAAGGGTAGTATTTGGTCACTATTTGACTATTTGGTCACTATTTTGCATTGGTATTTGTAAGCCGAAATCAGGAATAGAACCTACAGAGAGGAAACGTATAATGGAAAGATTTATGCCCCTTCTACTTTTTGGACCCACTCCTGTTTAGGGCTTACAAATACTGATGTAAATTACTGACCAGAATACGGCCGTGTGACTGAGCACTTGGTGGATTACAACAGTACAACTATTTTGTTTTGTATGTTTGATGCAATTAGTGATACAGATCAGGACAGAAGAATGAGTCTGAGGACAACCATTTACATGTTACAGAGCAATATATGATCATTTCATGTATGGACGGTCAGTTTACACCAACCATAAACAATATTTTGTGAATTTACATGAATCTTTACATATTGAGATATCGATGATTTACACGGAGCCTACAATCCATCTCAGGATTCTATTTGTTGATTGGAAGAGAAGTATATAAGAATGTCAAAAGTATTAGATACTGTATTCCGTGGATCAATTTGATGGTTATCGATAAATGGGTTGAAGGTGACCCTCAAAGAGACAAGATCACAATGGAGCAGGTTTACTAATTCTGTCCAATAGATAGACAGTATAAGCTTTAAACCAGGGAGTCTGAAGAGGTGCCAAATCTATGGTAGTGGCTCACGCTGTGTGATAGATTTGGTTCATCGTCCTAGACATTGTAAGATACTTTTGTCTAACTTTAGACCACCTATGGGTTGGTTTACTTTGTGCCAAAATTGTGCCGCATGCTGTCACATTTTAAGAGGCACTCCTCCCATTTAGCAACGCTCTTTTCCATCTAAGACACAATGCATGTATGCCAGTTTTTTCGGGGGCCAATTAAGGCAGAATTCTTGGGCATCTAACTAAACAAATCTCCACCATAGTCTCTCCTCTGCTGCTTTCTCATTTGTGCCTCTTTCTTATGCTTCCCTCTTTAGTAAGAGGGACCTAAAACAAGCAAAGTAACCAGTCCCACCATGTCCGTGGAGCGGAGTACGGCCTTTATTTCAGTTCTGTAATATTTGTTGTCCCTTGTAAGCAGGCCCTTGAGATGTACTATAATCACACACACTGGACATATATATCACTGCAGGGAGGGGAATGTGCATTAAAAAGGAAATCTGTAGAATATGAAGAGAAAGATTAGAAAAGAAGTTGGGGCACCTTTACTTCTCAGTTCCTGATATTTGTAACACATTTTCTTTTCTATTAGTCTTTTACACAGAGTTACATGGACATCCACTGGCACGGTCCAATATGTCAGATATGCAGGTCCATTGGCACTCTAATGTCCTGGTTTATGGTAATAAGTTAAACATTCCCGAGTCCATAGGTTCCTTTCATTTACATTTGTCCTTTCCCATTTATTATCATACTTTTCACATCTCCACATCTAATCATTTGTGAGTGTTCTGCCCCTCTATGGTCGGGCGCTATCCATCTGTTGGGTCCTAACTGTGAAGCGGTTGACATGCACAGGGATGGGTACCACAATTTTAGGGTTCCGAACAGGCTCACCTGCACGGCTGTTGACATTCCCAGCTTTGATGCGTTTCCATTTTGCTCTACGGTTCTGGAACCAAATTTTCACCTGTACTTCACTGAGTTTAAGAGTGTGGGCAATCTGAGACCTCTCTGTGAGGGACAGGTATTTCTTACAGTGGAATTCCTTTTCCAGTTCCAAGAGTTGTTCGCTGGTGAATGCTGTTCTGCGTCTTCGACTTTTCCCAGGAGTTCCTGCTCCATCTCTGCTTGGGTCCTGAGAGGTGTTCTTTCCCTTAACTCTGGGCCTTGTTGGGCTATGCCCTTGATCTGCAAGGTTCTCATCACAGCTCTCTCCAGAAGTCTCTTCTTCATCATGGTCACTGCATCCTGGTTCTGAGGTTTTTCCTCCAATCTTTTCTTCATCTGAGCTGTATATTTTGGAGTCTCCTGTAAAATAAAGAAGCAATGGGGTAAATATAACAAAACTCATGGAAAGCATCACAGACTACAGTTGGAACAGATCTTTTTTCTCGTGTTTCATTTACATATTCAGTGATCCCTCTCCATACCCCTTGTTTCCTTGTGATTTGTGCCCTTTATCAAGGTCAGTAGACAGAGCGGGTCACAATTCTCCTGCACTAGGAACAACCCTAAGGCAACGTGAGGCAACTGTTGGACTAAAATCTGCTACAAGTACCTCAAGAGATGGCTCAATGTAAAGTTGTATATGTCTTATTCATGTAGTCTGTATTTTGGTGCAAGTATGAACAGATATTGAGTGTTACATCTAGCAGACATAATTCGAAAAGTGCAATTGTGCATATTCTGAGGGGGCAAAAAATCAGAATCTGTCTCATCCTACAGTGAAGATATTTTGTTCTTTAAGAAAGCCTCAGTCCACATCTTCGGATTGAGTTGGACATGCTGGACTATTCATAAGAGAAAAAGTTACTCTCTAAAGGAAACCTCCTCACGTGTCTGCCTAAAGTACTGACTCCCTCCTGATGTACTAGTGTGATGTGAACATTTGTCCAGGACCCTGTGGACACCAGGTTGGACCTTCTCCAAGGGTACAGGATTAATGGTCTTTATGAGTGTCAAGCATTAGAGTAGGGGTTCTTTTGGACGGTATGATAATCCTTCGGTCTAAACGACGAATGAAAATCGTTTGCTTTCCGCTCTTCGTTCATTTTATGCAGGTATAAAAACCATCGTTGGCTTGTTCACTTATCGTTCGGTTTAAACAGCAATCGTTCAAACGAGTTGTATTAGCAAATGTGAAAGACGGAACGAACCAACGATGCATTTACCTGTCTAAACAGCTTCCATGAGAGCAAACAAGCTAGCGGTGATGTTACTGGCTTGTTCAAATAGCAATCGGCTCATTTGAAAGGACCCTAAGGTTACTGTCACAGTGAATGCATAGTCTGTTTGACCCCGACATCTGCTGTTGGCGGCCAGTTAGAAGACCACTAAAGACATTAGATCCTTGGCCAATCAAATAAAAACTCCACAAGGAGATAAAAGATCCTAGAGATCTTGTATGGTACCTCTAGAAAAGTTAGTGAATCTAAAGCCCAAGGCCTATAAGTATGTCATGCCACCAATGAATCATAGAATGCTAGAGTTGCAAGGGACCTCCAGGTCCAACCCCCTGATCAGTGCAGGATTCACTAAATCATCCCAGACAGATGTCTATTTAACGACTTCCATTGATGGAGAACTCACCGACGTCACCTCCCGTACAACCTGTTCCACTCATTGATCACCCTCACTGTCTAATATCTAATTTGTGTCTCCTCCCTTTCAGTTTCATCCCATTGCTTCCAGTCTTTCCTTGTGTAAATGAGAATAGGGCTGATCCCTCTGCTCTGTGACAGCCCTTCAGATATTTGTAGACAGCTATTAAGTCTCCTCTCAGCTTTCTGTTTTGCAATCTAAACATTCCCAGATCCTTTAACCGTTCCTCATAGGACATGATTTGCAGACCGCTCACCATCTTGGTAACTTTTCTCTGAACTTGCTCCGGTTTGTCTATGTCTATACAAACAAGAAACTCATATGGAAGGATAGAACTAGCAAGGTAGCATCTATAGCAGCAATTAGTGCCTAAAAGACACCTAATATTTAAAGGGAACCTGTCACCCGGAAAATGGTTTCAAATCTACACTATAGTGTTAAGCGGTATAACAAGCAAGGCAGACATGACTCTATACAAATAAAACTTATTTTTGCACTTTGCAAAAAATTCTACTTTGCAGGTTGCGCGCTGGCTATGCAAATATTCTGCTTCGAGTCAAAGAGGCGTCATCACCCAAACCCAGCCTCCCTACCCGCTTGCTGCCATCCCCTTTGTATTGATGTCAGTGCTGGTAAGCGCTGGAATCTCATGCACACACTGCACCTATCATGCCGTGTATTGCTGACTTCACCTTGATTTCACCAGGTGCAGCGTGCATGCACTGCAATACACGGCAGAATGGGCACAGTGTGTGCATGAGATTTCACCGCTTACCAGGAGGTCCGCGGTCCATCGTCCACAGGCCAAATGGCCAAGACACAGGAGAAACAGTGAGGAAGCTCAACAATTGTAACATTTACGCAACGCTCAAGTGAAGGATGCACGGGCACCGAGCCTGCTGGCACCATATTTCTATAACCGTGCTATGTGGCGCTACCTATCAGGCTATGTGATTTTGCACAGCGTAGCCCGTCTCCTCCTCCCTTTTAGCTTTATGGGTTTTCTGAGACCTAAAAAAAAAAATATCATCAAAGGCCTTATGCTCACGGTACGCGTGGATTTCTGCAGCGGAAGACTTGCGAGTCGGTGCGGAAATTATTCCTAAATACTTGCCGGCGATCGCGGATGCGATCGGTTTTCCGCGCGGGTGTACGCAGATGCACAGCGGATCGATCGTCCGCGCGGGAAAAAAAAAATCACAAGCCTGAAGTGACTGCTTTCCCCCTCCTCCACATCTCCCTGCTTGGTCTCCAAGCAACCAGAGAGGTATCTGCCTACAAATCCGCAATTAAATTGCAGATCGCTCGCTTCCATAGAGATCAATTGAGCCCACCCGCATGGAAGTCGCGGTAAAATAGAGCATACTACGATTTCTTTTCCGCACATGGAATCTGCAAGTCCAATCCGCATGTGTGTGTGGAGCTGAGGAAGCTGCATGCTTTCCTATGGGCGACTAGTACAGTGGATCTCCCGCGCGGGTGCTGATCTCTGATTCCGCAAATCAAATCCGCCCGTGTGCATGAGGCCTTAAGATAAAGAAAAAGTGAAAACTCATCTATCCCGGCGGCTCCCCGTCCAGCGCTGCAGCCCTGGTGGCCGCCGCACAGAACTTGGAAGACGCTGCAGGAATTTATATGCCGATCATTGTGCACATTACCGCTCAGCCACTCGCAGGCTTCAGTGGCCATAGAAGAACCACCGCTGAAGGCTGCAAATGGCTGAGCGGTCACTTGTACAATGATCGGGTTCTGTGCGCTGGGCTCTGGGGCTGCAGCGCTGGACGGGGAGCTGCCAGAATGGGAGAATATTCAACTTTTCTTTATTTTAAGGCTATTAAACCTTTTTTTTAGGTGCAGGAAAACCCCTTTAAGCATTGGATATAGGGGGGAAAGGGGCTTGGCTATGCTGTGCACAGTCACATAGCTGAGAGGCAACCACGCAGAGCAGCATTATAGGGAGAGGTTTAGAGGGGCCAACCAGCAACACTCACAGTGGCGAGGAGGGCCTCTGGTACCCCCTGGTGTAGTGGCCCGGTTGTAGTTGTGACCGACCCTATAACTACATCACTGGAGAGGGGTCACCTTCTTGAGATCCTTCCCTATGGACCATAATGCAGGAAATCGTCTGTCCATTTGAATGGCTACCATCAAATGCAGTGTTTCCCAACTCCGGTCCTCAAGGCACCCCAACAGGTCATGTTTTCAGGATATCCTCTGGTAAGTAAAAGAAATGAAAAAGGAGGGTGGAGCAAGACCCAGTGAGGGTAGTGGAATATTTATGGAGTACAAAGAGTTTTCAATGATTGAGTATTTTGAATGGTGGAGGTGCTGCCAACCAGATGACGCTCCACCAGTGTGGGCGTAAGTGTAGCGAAAAGGATGTGAAAAGAACTGGTATGGAGGCGCAACACTCTAAGCTACTAGAAGATGTAGATCAAAGTCCAATGTGTGATGGTGAAAGCACTTCTTTTTTATTATTTTTTCAGAAATTAAAAACCAGCAATGGAATACGCGTTTCGGGGAAGAACCCCTTCGTCAGTTCGGCTGGATAGGACAACAGGATGCCTAGGGGTGACACGATTCCAAAGATGTATAGAATGTGTCGGAGGCTTTAAAGCATTTTTTTTCTCCCCTGTCCTCCTGCACACAGGACCTCCGACACATTCTATACATCTTTGGAATCGTGTCACCCCTAGGCATCCTGTTGTCCTATCCAGCCGAACTGACGAAGGGGTTCTTCCCCGAAACGCGTATTCCATTGCTGGTTTTTAATTTCTGAAAAAATAATAAAAAAGAAGTGCTTTCACCATCACACATTGGACTTTGATCTACATCTTCTAGTAGCTTAGAGTGTTGCGCCTCCATACCAGTTCTTTTCACATCCTTTTCGATCCTATGGTAAGAACACCTGTGGCAATGTCTGAGGCACTGACAATAATTACATCACCTGTGCAATACTGAGGAAATCCTGAAAACATGACCTGTTGGGGTGCCTTGAGGATCAGATTTGGGAAACACTGATCTAATGCTACATTATGACTGCCAGATTCAGGTTCCTCTGGCAATAGCCGTAGATCGTCAAAGACAGCGATGCTAAAGGATCAGCTTCCATTCTTGAAGGGTTTATTTTCATGAGAAAGCATATAACATTGACTAAGGAAGGGGAGACAGCGGAAGGGGCAGCGAAAGCATGAATGCTGATCCCTGGGTGCGGGAGGACAAGGTGGGACGCTCCCTATAATTCATGCGCGGAAACCTGTTCCTGTTATAGTAGTGACTATAAAAAATAAATTTACCTTCTAAGAAAAGAGGAAAAGACGGCGGAGACCCAAATAATTTACATCAGTTGCTTATGATCTGAATTCTGTGGTTGTTGTGGGGCACTCTCCCAAGTTTTGCTACTCCCAAGTGACTACTTGTTACTCCTTGCGCAAATTTGTGCACCCCCCCCCCCCATTGACTTCTATGGGGACCTTTGATGTGCAAATACACCGAAAATAGAACATGTTCTATTTTTTTCTATGCACCACCAAAATGCATGCGCAAAATATGGAAATGTGAACAAACCCATCGAAATGAATGGGTGCTAATCTCTGCGTATTGTGCACACAAATACATCCATGTGAAGCCGGTCTTAGACAGATTCCTGGTACGGACCCATAGACTTTCATTGCTCACATGGAGACCAATGAGCCTCTGTAAGTCCGTCCCAGGGCTCCATGTGAACTCAGGGGTGTAAAGTAAAAGGAAGTGTGACTCTTGATTTAGTAAAAGGACTCCAGTGCAGTAAAAGTGAGAAGCCATGTAGATGCTGCCTGCTAACCGCCTGCCGTACCTGCCGTCTCACCTGTCCATCACACAGCTCATCTAACTGACTGATTGTAGAGCAATGACCTCCAATATTTTACTGCAGGATGAAACATGGCAGATTATTATATCATTCCTCAGCCTCGCCCAACAGATGAGACTGATTAATAGGGTATGGCCCCACGGTGTGCTATCCGCATACAGCCAAAACTCCGCCCATTCATGGTGGTCTATTGACCATTTAGATGCTGCGGCCGAAAATGATGCAGAAAATTCTGCAGCACAATCTGTATGTTCTCATCCCCATTACAAAAATGCTGCGTTTTGTGGTAAAATGCATGTGGTTTTTTATTTAACACGCGCATCAAAAACGAAAACATGCGCCAACGTTGCAGAATATGCTGTCCCTGAATACCGCACCAAAATCTGCATGGCTAACTGTGGATTTGAATGCGGAATTGCTGTCAGGATTCTGCTATTTTCAATTCCACAACAAAATCCATATATTAGAGCTGGGGTCACACAGGTCAGAAATGTCGCGCAATGTCTGCAGCGGGACCACATGGAAATTCCACAAGAAATTCCATTTGGCGCGAGTTTTGAAGCAGCTTCTCAGCCTGTTTTTTGCTACTAAAATCTCCCCCATAGAGAGGAGAGTCCGCAGCGGAAACTGCGCCAAAATTGACGTGTCGCGGATTTGAATTCTGCGCCCCATGTTAGTTTCTGCATGGCCTGTTCGCAGCGGACTGTGTGACCGATATTTTTGCGAATCTCGTCCACTTTGCTACTTAGTCTTAGTTTTAAAAATGCATGCAGAATTTCTGTGCGGAAGGTTCGCACGGAAATTGCACACCATTTCCGTCCCACGTGACCCCAGCCTAGCAGTGCAGATTTGGGGGCTAAATATTCTGCAGGAGGGAATATTGTGTAATATTGTTGCAGAATATTCTATCCGTATGAAAGGTCCATGACAGCCAGATTGCAACTGTGAAACAGCAAGTCACTAATTTCTTGATTGCGCCGCCCCACATTGACTTCTATGGTAAACTTTGGTGCACAAATATGCAGAAAAACGGAAATTTTTTTTTTCTCCTTTTGCGCGTGATGAAAATGTACATGCCAAATATGGGGATGTGAACAAACCCGTAAAATTCGTTCTCTGCGTAGTGCGCACGCAAATTCGCATGCAAATACGTCCACGTGAAGCCGGCCTAAAATCCACACATGGATTTGCTGTGGATTCTGCGCAGCGGAAAAAGCTGCAGTAAAATCCACACCATTTGGAGCAAATTTGGACACGGATCAGTTGCAGATTTCAAGTCTGCTGTGAATCAACATCTGCGCCAAATGGTGCGGATTTTGACACAAATTTTGGTGCAAACACACGCTATGGATGTACCCCGATGATGTGATTGAGGTGCGTTAAAACCACATCGCTGCATAAAAAACTGCATGGGGTTTTATCGCAATGGGTTGCTGTTTTCATTGCAGTTCTAGTAAAAACCACAACTGCTTCAAAAAACAGCAAATTCTGGTAAAACCACATGCAGTTTTTAAATGTATTTCTTATGTGGCTTTAACCGCACTGTCTGACAGATGGGCGCATTCAGACCGTAAGATCAAGCAGCCGTCCTTACCACAATTATCATTTTGCGGTAATTGCCGTAAAAACTACGACTTGCTCACAACTAGAGATGAGCGAACGTACTCGTTTAGGGCGATTTCGCAATCGAGCAGCGCTTTTTTTCAAGTAACTGACTACTCGAGCGAAAAGATTCGGGGGGCGGCGTGGTGGAGTGGGGGGTAGCAGTGGGGGACAGGGGAGCTCTCTCCCCCCACTCCCCTCTGCAATCCCGCGCCACCCCGGCGCCCCCCCAAATCTTTTCGTCCGAGTAGTCAGTTACTCGAAAAAAGCGGTGCTCGGTTGCGAAATCGCCCTAAACGAGTACGTTCGCTCATCTCTACTCACAACGTCTGAATGCTCCCTTGGCTGTAATCAGACAGTGCAGGTAAAACCGCATGAAAAAACAGCCTGTTTGCTGCGTTTTTCGCTGTAGTTGCGTTTTTATGCAAAACCCGCATGCGTTTTTTCACAGATAGTCTTCCGTTTTTAACCTCACCTCCACCGCACATCACAGTACAGCCTTAGGGATGCAGGCCGGAATTAGGACGCACCACAAGTAGCAGCAAATTCTGTACCAAAGTCTGCAGATTACCTGCTTTTTGTTTTGAAGTGGGATTGAAAATGGCTTAAAACTTGCCTGTAATTTTGTGTCAAAATCCGCAGCAAGACCTTCTGATTTTGACATGAAAATTCCGCAGCTGCGGATTTGGGTGCGCCCTGTATGCTAATCGTGGCCCTTGTGAAAGGTCCCTTAAGCTACGCTACAAAAATATTGCTGTCATATTGCGGTCCATAGGAATGCGTGGAGTAGTGAGGTCTTTTTTATTGGACGAAATTTTGGAATAATTTTTTTTAAAGTAGCAGCTACTTTTCCCCTCCGTAGAGGAACGTGAGAATGTTTCATTAAAGCAGTGCTCTATAGTAAAAAGCCTTACTCCAAAAATTCCTAGTGTAGTCCTTGCCTTATTCTGTTGACCTTGCCGGGCTATGTACAGTTTTTGTTGCCCCCAACCAGAGCTGAAACTTTGTTTGCCCCTTTTTGGTCTAATTCTTCATGGTCATGTGCCTTTTTACCTGCCATGATTTATTTTTGCATGCAGTTTTACATTCGGACTGTCATCTCAGGTGTCCCCATCACTTACCTGCCAGGTTGGGGTAGGATTCTGAGTAGTTTGTTTCTTCGGGACTTTTCTCCTCCGTCTTGTGAGATTCTTGTCTGTTTCCTTCTGCAGAGTTTGGAGATCCACTTTGAGGTTCCTGAGCATAAAATCCATCGGGCAAGTCTCTGAAGCTGGGTAGAGATGTTGTGAGAGCTACCATGGAGGGAAGCCCCTGACCCAGACTGGCACAAAAAGTGTTATTCAAGCGTTCGGTGTAGGAGGACATGGGACCCATGGGAGGCAGCGGAGATGAAGGTAAACTCTGAGGAATCACTAGAGGTCTGTAGGGCATGAACATAGGGTACCCAGTGTAGAGAACATGTCCCGGTCTTACTGCTGGGGTCCCAATCAGAGAGTCTATGGAGAAGGCGCTGCCCACCCCACTAGGTCGATGCATTGTCCTTATTGCCCTCCAGTGGGCAGTAAAGGGGGCAGACATACAAAAAGGTCTCTGTCTGCGAAAGTAGCTGTCAGCATGTGAGCAGCTTGGTGTCACATCAGGGGAGGGTGATGCTGGGGGGAGGCTCTGCTCATCTATCTTCACTCCTTCCGCATCACTTCTTCATTCAACCTCCTGTGATCTCCCTGCCTTTTGGCCAAGGAGGGGGTTCTGCACAGGGGGCATTGAAGAGGGTAAGGAACCAACCAGAAGGAGAAGAAATTATCATGCACTTCTATCTTCTAAGGGGAAGCCGAGAATATTAGAGAGATACTTGTTGTCTGAAGATATACCCCCTGGTGTGCAGGAAGAGGTGATTCTTCTTCTCCAGAGACCTGATCCTAACCGAAAGATACCCCCTATTGGGTTAAGTGATAGCCCCTAGTAGGCGAAGAGATAGCCCTTGCCTCGCAGAGAGATGCCCCTGGGTTGGCAGAAAATTACCCCCTGCTCTGCCTAGAGCACCCCTGTTTCGCAGGGAGTGCGAGAAATTGTGCGAGCGAGGGAATGATGGCAAAGTCGTTTGCTTTAAAATGCATCAAGCTACACGTGCAGATAATCGTGTCCGTTTTTTCCTCATTGATTGCTAATCTTTCAGCGGACTGTACCAGTGAATCGTAGTGACTGAGCGATGATTTGTACGTCTGCGTAAAAAGAATGATGGAAGATAAGTGAATGAATTATCACTCAATGTTCAATTGTTGGCCATGTTTAAACTGAACAATCATCGTTCAGAGTCCCATGATTTTTTAAGTCGCTAATCGTTCTGTGTACAAGGGTCTCGAGAAGCGGAGACAGGAGGTATATGAGATTCTCATTATCACTATGAGGCTCCTTCACACGGGCGCATTTGCGTGCGCAATACGCAGAGAATAGAACCCATTGTTTTCATTGGGTTTATTCTCATTTCTTTTTTGAATGCGCCAAAAAATAGGACGTGCTCTATTATTGTGCGCATCTGCACACTGAAGGTCCCCGTAGAAGACTATGGGAGGTGCACAACGGGATCTGCAATAAGCTGCACAATTCCGTGAGAAGATGAACACATCTGGAAGGCATTAGGCTTCGCGCACACGGTCTGATTTTTGTTGCAGAATCCGGAGCAGGCCATCAATAACCCTCTATAGCATGCTGTGGAAAAATGATTCCTGCACACGAGCAGAAACCAATTGCTGTGTCCGCTCGTGGATGAAAAATTGCAGCATGAAGTCAATGGAAGCCGTCCAACCCATGGCCCGTCCGCAATTGACAGTGCGGACGGGCCGCGAATTGCGCGGGAAAAGCAGGAATTTAAAGCAAAAATCTGTACTGCACATGTCCAAAGGCGAGCCGTGCGGACCATCCGCAGTGCAGAAAAAGAAGAAAAAAAGCAGGTACGAGCGGATGCCAGACGGGCACAGGTTTGGTTCTGCTGCGGGCTCCCGCATGCAGAATCCAACCCGCCCATGTACATGCAGCCTTAGGCTAAAGAGAAAAATATGCTCCGCTGAGGTTGTGTGAGGGGGTCATGAATTTACGTAGGCGATTTTTGAAATTTTGCGTTGCGCAATGCACAGAACTCACTCGTGTAAAGAACCTCTTATGTTAAACTGGCGTATTTAGATGGGCAATTTTTCTCTTGCAGCAATGCTCGAGATGGAAAAATCTCAGTGTGGCCTAATATTGGGCGATTGTGCGCAAGGATCGCTTATTATTCCCTATGGAAATTGAAAAAAAAAATCGCATTGCACGCACATGTAAATGCAAGGTTCAAGCGAATGCGATGTCACTATTGAAACAACATACGATTTTCATGCACGTGAAGACGGCAGGCGCAGCGAAGAACTGCAGGTTTAAGAGTACGATATCGCTCCGAGTTTCAGAATGACATCGCACTCGCCCCGTTGTAGCGCCATTCATTCCAGAGCGCTGTACACGTGAGAAGGATTTAGGTCCATACAATAGCATAAAGCAAGATGACACCATGAGTGACAGACTGCTACAGAGAAAGACAGTCTACAAGGAAAGGGAGAAAGAGGTGCCAGGATTTATGTAAGGCCTTGGGAAGAGAAGACATACTGGCGGGAAGGAGTGTGAGGATCTTCTAGTCCCATGTGCTTGGGGGATTTCTTTTAGGGTGTATCTGCACGGGTGATTTTCCCCACATGAGTTTTGTGCGTTCTGAGATGTACAGAAATCCCACGGGAAAAGAACCCATTACTATTGAACGCTTTCCAATCCACTGTCTGACGTCTTCCTACATTCTCATTGAAGCTTGCACAGCTCCAATGTCAGAAGATGTCCGACAGGGTATTCTTACCGTCGATTGCCAGCCACTCTGGCCTCTCTGGCGCACACACACTGGCTTTAGCCAGCACATGGCACCGTTGTATAACAGCAAATTGAGAAAGCCTTTCAGGAAACTCTGAATGCGAAATTGGATTGGAAGGGGTTAATGGATGCATTGCAGCTCTGCGAGAAGAAAAATGCGAGAGCAAAATTGCCCTATTTTTGGGCAATTCTGTTGAAGAATCAGCCATTCTTACCTATGGGGATAGAATAAATTCACATCGCGCTCACATGTACATACGACTGTAATGTGTTTTTGCTCCCATTGGGAATAATGGGTGATTTTCACAGGTGTTTTTCCTGTGTGTGAAAATCGTAGATGCAGCAATGTGAGTGCGACGCAATTTTTTCACAATACACATCGCACTCGCATATAAATCGTGGGTTTGTAAGTGTGATGTCGGTCTAAGTTTCTCAGACCGATATTGCACTCGCCCGTGTAAGTGCACCCTTATGGAGGGGGGTTAATGGGAAGATCTTGTTATCCTAGGACTGCGCTATTTCCCAGCCTACAACCACAGCAGCAGCATCCAGAGCATCTACATTACAGCGAATGTTATCATCAGCATGGAAGGGTCTTCACCACATAAGGCCCAGTGTTCACGGGCGGATTCGATTTGCAGAATACACGCAGGAGACCCGCAGTTCCAGCCACCCATAGGGAAGCATGGGTGTCCACACTTCAATTTACACATGTGGATTTGTTTTCCGGATTACGCATGCTCTATTTAGGGGAGATTCCTTGCGGACAGCGTCCATTAAAGTCAATGGAAGCCATCCGATCCGCGGCCCGTCCACAGTTGAAAGCAGGAGTTTAAAAAAAACCTGTACTGCACATGTGCAACGGCCGACACTTCCGCACACATCCGCAGTACAGAAAAAAGCAGACACAGACAGGTACGCAGGGTGGCCGGCAGGGTTGGATTCCGCTGCGGGTTCCCACATGCAGAGACTGACCCGCCCGTGGACATGAAGGTGCTCTTACATAGGATGACTGTCCGGCAGTAGCGCCCGTTACAGTGACTACCACTCCCCTGCTTTCACACAGCTGCGATAGTCGTTCACTAAATGAAGGAGCCGGCTAGAGATCTCTTCTGGCCGTCCACCTCCTTTCACATTGAACAGGCAGTCTTTCAAAGATGATAGCTGCCTATTTACACTGAGTAAAGGCCCTATTACACGCAAAGACAATCTTTCAAACAATTGATAGATTGTCAGTTTTAGCTATCATTTTACATAAAGTGTTAATAGATACTAATGTCCATTAACACTTCTTTAGCTTCATTTGCATGTAAAAAGCCCTCTGGGAGCTGTTTGCAGAGACAGCATGTGGTCTGAGCTCTGCACACAGCTCCATTGTTCTCGCACAGGCTATCCGCTGAATACAATGTAATATCCAACTCCCGTGGAGAATGCAGCACGCGGTCGCTGTTATCTCTAAATGATGGATTTTAAGCTCACCTTAAAATCATCGTTCAGCCGAAAAGTAAACGATGGCAGCATTTACACGCAACGATGATCGCTCACATGCCATTGTTTGAATGAATTTTGAGTGATAATCGTTGCGTGTAAATGGGCCTTAAGAAGTTGCAACTAATGAGCAATTTCTCGCTCAGTATCTTCTTGGGTCCTGTTTTTACATGGGACGACTGTGAGTTAAAATCTCTCGTTTGGGCGATCAATTTTTCAGCCGATAGAGTCAGCCATGTAAAAGTAACCTAAGGGTCTATTTACACCAAATGGTTTCTTGTTTGAACGAGCAAACGCTGTCAGTTCATTCGCGCTCGGGCAGCCTGTTTATACAGCCAGATGCATTGTTGGTTCCTTCAAATGAGAAATCGTTGAGTTGTTCACATTCGCTGTATAAGTGACTGAGAGGACCGAACGATCGGTATGTAAATTGAACGATTAGTCAACGAGCCAACGATGATTTTCCTTCTTGCATAAAATGAATGATAAACGAAACGCGAACGATTTATCGTTCAGTCATTGGCTGCATTTATACTGAACGATTATCATTCATTTTCGCTTGTTTGAATGATTTTTTTGAATAATAATCATTCCATTTAAAATAGCCTTAGGTTGGGAAGAGACATCTGTCATCAGCACCGCTGAGGGCCATTTACACGTAACGATTGTCACACAAAATTCATTCAAACAAATGAAACCGCTCGATGATCGTTACATCTAGATGCACAACCATTGTGCACGATTTGCTTACTTTTCGTTTGTCGCTGGCTTTTACCCAGCATAAAAACCGTTGTTGGTTCGCTCGCTTCTCACTGCGTCTCAGAATGGAAAGCACTGAGCGAGTAGGGAGCGATACTCAGTGCGGATCTGCTCTGTCTAAGCATTCTGCATGAGCGCAAACAACTAGCGGTGACGTTCAGCCGGCAGTCGTCCCGTGTAAACAAGGCATTACTCTGCAGCATGGGGTCCTGTAATGATGGGAGTCAGAAATTGGGTGTGAAATACGGAGATTAGATTCTGGGCTCAAGTAGAAAGGGGTGATGGGAGTGATATATAGTGTGTAGGATACAGGGATTAGATTGTGAGCTCCCACGGAGAAGGATGATGGGAATGATACATTGTGTGTAGGATACAGGGATTAGCTTGTGAGCTCCTAGGAGAAGGATGATGGGAGTGATACATTGTATGAAGGATACAGGGGTTAGATTGTAAGCTCCTTCTGAGAAGGATGATGGGAATGATACATTGTGTGACATATAGAGATTACATTGTGAGCTCCTAGGAGAAGGATGATGGGAGTGATACATTGTGTGACATATAGAGATTACATTGTGAGCTCCTAGGAGAAGGATGATGGGTGTGATACATTGTGTCACATATAGAGATTACATTGTGAGCTCCTAGGAGAAGGATGATGGGAGTGATACATTGTGTGTAGGATACAGGGATTAGATTGTGAGCTCCCACGGAGAAGGATGATGGGAGTGATACATTGTGTGAAGGATACAGGGATTACATTGTGAGCTCCTAGGAGAAGGATGATGGGAGTGATACATTGTATGAAGGATACAGGGGTTAGATTGTGAGTTCCCTCTGAGAAGGATGATGGGAATGATACATTGTGTGACATATAGAGATTACATTGTGAGCTCCTAGGAGAAGGATGATGGGAGTGATACATTGTGTGTAGGATACAGGGATTAGATTGTGAGCTCCCACGGAGAAGGATGATGGGAGTGATACATTGTCTGGAGGATACAGGGATTAGATTGTGAGCTCCCACGGAGAAGGATGATGGGAGTGATACATTGTGTGTAGGATACAGGGATTAGATTGTAAGATCCCATGGAAAAGGATGATGGGAGTGATACATTGTATGAAGGATACAGGGGTTAGATTGTAAGCTCCCTCTGAGAAGGATGATGGGAATGATACATTGTGTGACATATAGAGATTACATTGTGAGCTCCTAGGAGAAGGATGATGGGAGTGATACATTGTCTGGAGGATACAGGGATTAGATTGTGAGCTCCCACGGAGAAGGATGATGGGAGTGATACATTGTGTGAAGGATACAGGGATTACATTGTGAGCTCCCACGGAGAAGGATGATGGGTGTGATACATTGTGTCACATATAGAGATTACATTCTGAGCTCCCAGGAGAAGGATGATGGGAGTGATATATAGTGTGACATATAGAGATTACATTGTGAGTTCCTAGGAGAAGGATGATGGGAGTGGTACATTGTGTGACATATAGAGATTACATTGTGAGCTCCCACGGAGAAGGACGATGGGTGTGATACATTGTGTCACATATAGAGATTACATTATGAGCTCCCAGGAGAAGGATGATGGGAGTGGTACATTAGGGAAAATTTGCTAAACTCTGCACTTCCTGGATATATGAAGAGGTGCACGTCTCTTCACCTATTGGGAACATCCCAGCTCCTCCGTGCGCCTTCTCAGAAATGTACGCCACGTCCAACCTAGAATACAATTCTGGCCAGTTTCTGGCATAAATGTACATATATCTATTGATCCCTTTTTGGAAAGGGGTGGGGCGGGCGCAAGCAGTCACAAATTTTTGTGCAAATACCCGTTTGTGCAAAAAAAGTGACTTTTTATGGCAGAAAGTGGCCTAAACCCCTTTATTACTGTGCCCCCTTGTGTTTGAGATTCAGAAATTAGATTGCGAGCTCCTGAGGACAGTGATGGTGGGAGTGATACACTGTGCCTGCAATACAGTAATTAGCTTGAGAGCTCCTGAGGAGGGAGGAGGATGGAAGCAATACATTGTGTCAGGGATAGGGAGATTAGATTGTGAGCTCTTGGGATACATTTATGAGATATGGTAATTAGATTGTACGCCTTTGGGGACAGAGTTGATGAGGTTTTTTGCCATTTGTCTGACATATTACATGGTCTTCACTTGCGCTCAGTTAAACATTTTATGTTTTTTGGGGACATTTCCTGTTCCTATAGTTAAAATATAGATCTCCACAGATATGGGGTAAATATGGGATAGGAAATGTATCCGTTGTGAAATGAGAATAAAGTACATTTTTCTGTTGATTTTCTGTCCACTGTGGTGGAACGCAGAATAGAAAACGTACAGTCAGGTGCTGCTTGATTCGAAGAAGGTTTACGTGACAAATTAACCCTTGTTTTCTCTTCTAGCGATGTCCGGTCATGCACCAAGTCCAGTTGCCTCCCTATAATTGGTCCCGAGCAGTGACTGATTAGGGTTGCCCCTACTATCTGATCCTCATTGCTGCACCAAGAGCTCCCGGGAGGTTTGCCATCATAAGCATTTAATCTCTGGCTCGTTGGCGACTACAACACTATTTTGACCTCATCTTTTGTTGGCGTTGTGGCAGTGGCAGTGCAGGTGTTAATTGTAGGGCACTGCCCCCCTCTCAGTGCTGATTTGAGTCTTCCTGCCTCTGATTAGGCCTATTCAGCTGCCCGTCTGATTACTGGAGAGGGGGCTCCGCTGATTAGCACAGAGGGTCAGAGATGCTAATTATCACAGTAATTACTGACAAGTCTGGTCGCCCTCACAGGACCTCTGTCCGTCTGACCGTCCACATTAGGCTGGAGAACCGCACCATAGAAATGATTGTGCTGAGAATCAGTTGAGGAAAGTTTCTGAAAGTTGTTCGGTAGTGGAGCATTACCTCCTGAAGATTAATAATGTTACTATTTAATATATAGATTTAAAGGGGTTGTCCAAAGTAATATTTTATGTCGTTTTGGGACCCATGCCCAAAACTATATGAGACCAATGTACTGACTGTGGCGCCAGGGTGCCGTGGCACAGCATCTGGCAGGTGATGACACCAGGTCTTCTGGCTTGGCGTGGTCCCGTAAACCTGGCACATGGACTTCTAATGTATATGACGTCCCTGTTGGGTTTCCTATTGGCTTCTACGGTCATGAGGGTAAACAACCCACATGACCACTACAGACCAAGTAAACAGAGCATTGGAGGACGGGGGCAGCGGAGAGGTGAATCTTGGTGGGGTGGTTTATATATGAATCCCAACACCTACCAGTGTTTAATAACTCAGAAAATGCCTTTAAAGGGGTTATGCCAACATTAAAAGTTATTCCCTGTCCAAGGATAAGTTTCTTATTCATGGGGGACCAACCACCATCAATCCTGAAAATAGGGGTCCCTAAGGTGTGCAGCAGCAATTAAATATGCGCCCTGCTGCTCCATTCACTTAAGACCTCATGCAGACAGACAAATTTGAATTAAGGAATCCAGAGCGGGCGTCCGCCTGTGGATTCCGCAGCAAATACTGACCATGCAGATAAACGGAAACCAATCGCGGTTACTGCTCGTGGTTGAAAAATCGTGGTGTCATGGTGGATGATGTCCTGCGAAGATGTGGGAAGGTACAGTTGGCTGTCATGATACATAGAAGGATGCCAGATAGAGTGGAGAACTGTTGCAGCCGTTCGGAGGTTCCCACCTTGCTTTCAGGCCAGACCAGAGTTTAGCAGTATTCCTACCTCTCCTGGAGATGAGGGGTGTGGTGGTTGCAAGAGTAATGTCAGTCATCACCTGGTGCTGAGTAGCTCTGCTCCTATTTAAGCAGTGCTAGCATTGACCCCAGTGCTGGTCAATGCTTCAGTTGCCGCTGGATAGCTGCTGAGGAACACATCCTGGTTGAAGCTCCTCCGTGCTAGCTAAGTTCCTATATCTGTTTTGTTTGGTTTTCTGTTTCCCTTTCTTTTTGTTCTAGGGCTCCCTGATAGGGACTTGTCAGTGGCCCAGGCACGAGTTCGGGTCCGCACCTATCGGAGCGATCGGCCCGCCGAGTAGGCAGGGCCCCCTCCCGGGTTAGGGGTTTATGGGGAGAGGATTTCCCGTAGTTTTATGTTTCCTTTGCACAGTTGTGCCATTTTGTTTGTTTTGGATATTGCATGTCCGGTTGGACGCAACAAGAACATTGCATGATCCTCACTGGGAGAGTTATAGAAGTTGGGTGTTGTTTCCACCCTTGACATTGGGGTGTAGCAGTATGGCACATTGAGGAGTTTGCTGAGACAGTCCAGCAGGAGGATGATGCAGTGCAGTAGTGCATGTGGGCTGAACTACGGACAATAATCCTGGCACATATGGCCACTGCTGGAGCTGCCTAGAGTCTGGGAGGGAGCAATATAAGGTTTTATATAATCCCACTTGAAGGTCAATCCACATGATTTCCAGCGTCAAAATCACGTTGTCTCTTCAAACATTATTGTAATAACACTTGACGAAAACCTGGATAAGATTAGAGCCAGTTGCTGTGGAATTGTTGTTATGTTCACACATAGCAGAAATGCAAATTTTCTGCTGTGGAAAATTCCACTGCAAATCCACAGCATTTTGACTTGAAATCAGCTGCGGATCCGTTTCTTACTTCAGCCTGCCATTTGTGATATAGAGACTGTTAGGCCGTCAGGCAAGTTGTTCTGTGCGTTTGGCCTTAGATCTATATTCAGCATCCAATTTTTTTATCCACTGTATAATCCCCATGCAGGCCTTGAGTAGTTGGAATGCAGTTATAAAGGTTTATCACCTTTAACCCCTACCTGTTGATATTCACATTTAGAAACGGCCATTGCCTCACCTTCCCTGGACAAGAGCCATGCTGTGATGTAAATACCCCCTTTTCTTTCTTCGCCTACCTGTATTTGTTTGGGTAGTATTAGCATGAAGATGCTGAGTTGTATGACCATGCACTTGTTAATGAAGTCTTAGAAAAACCATTCACCTAGCAGAGGGCTGCTTGTAGACACGCCAGAGCCAAAAATTCAGATGAGGGAAAATCTTTTAATGAGGGTTAGTGAGGGTCCTAGCCTTATCTGAAATATATATTCAGAATCGGGCAGCCCAGCTGAATAAAACGCACTGACACACGTTTCAGTAGAACCCCGGAACCCCCTCGAACTACGTATCCCCATACTTGGTTATAATTCACGTGCCATGCTTGATATCAATGAATCATGACCAGAAATATGGCAGGCATATATTCCCGATTGGAGGACCTTGTGCGGAGACATGACCAAAATGGGGAATTATGATTTTTCAGAGCTCATACGAATCCAGCCCTCCCCTCTCTGAATGTCCTAAAAGGCTCCGTGAGGAAGTGTGTTCTGGGAAAATGTTAAAACTAAGGGTCGCAGAGAGATCCATTGTCAGACCACGGAGATATGCAGCTGCATATGGACTATCCCGTTTTTACTTCTAGGAAATCCACCAATCAGACCCTTTTGTATCCCAAATTCTGGTAACTTACTTTTATTTTCTCCTGCATATCCTTATACTCCCGTATAACATCTTTTTCTGTATATTCTAGTACATATATATATATCTGTACTGCTAGTCTTTTTCTAGAATTAATCGACAATTTATTAGTTAAGCCTTGTCCGTTTTAAAACGAATCATATTTCCGAAGATTGTGTTCATAATCCATAGTCTGGGTCCCAGCTTCCCTTAACAGCTGGTGGTGGCAGCATGTATATGTGCGTGGCATTGTAGAGCACTGGAGTGCATTAGACTGGACCAGTTGGTGATTTGAGCTTTCACTTTGAATGCTTGCAGAAGCCCGGGAAAGCTGGATACAAATCAGCCTGTATTCTAACGACTTCAAGCTTGCAATCTCACTAGAATGATTGATTGAGGCTCTGCCGTGATGGTTGGTAGCTGCAAGTGCGCTCGGAATAGTCGATCCGTGAGTAGTTGTGACAGAGGCGGGATTGATAGGTATCGTCCCAGTCCACTCCGCACGCACGTGACACCATTCCTCTCAATTGGTGATCAGCAGCCCCCACTGCAGCGTACAGAGCAGCCCTCACTTGTCAACTGCTACTAAGCACTGTGACTGCTAGTCAGGTGATGTGGGAGTAGGGCATATCACCTGACCGGCATCCACGCACTTAGTTGCAGTTGGCTGGTGAGGGCTGCTCCGTTTGCTACAGTGAGGGGCTGCTGATTGCAAGGTGAGAGGAACGGCAAGCCAAAGTCAGTTGCAGATCTGCCCCTCTGCTGTCCTAGGATGATTCAGGCATTCAGAGACATTCTGACCTAGAGGCAGAGATTATAGAGACTGTGTCTGCAAATCTGTCAGCCTTTGAGCATAGGGATCAGCCAGTGAAGACAGACCCTCTTTCACATCCTAGTACCCCTGTTACTACTAAAGCTCAGTACCTAACAACAGGCAGTGGATTGTAGAAGGGCTGGAAGGGAGTCTCCTAGTGACCGCCACTTTAATCTTGATTTATAGTGATAATACAGTGATAAAACAATAACATTTTTAATAGAAGTACATTACAAGATTGATGAGACACATAGAGGCTAAAAGTTGTCTGAGAAGTTAGTGCTCCTTAACATCAGTTTGGGGTACATATACATTATTGCTTAAAGTGGTTTACCAGATCAGCATAGGTCATCAATACCTGATCGGTGAGGATCTACCACTGAAGATCCTCGCCAATCAACTGTTCGCTGGGTCAGTGTATGGAGCTGGAAGCACATAAGGCTTCATTCACACGAGGGCAGTTCGGTTGCAATAAAAACCGCACCAAAAGTGCATTTGCAATTCTGTTTTTTTGCCACATTTTACTACAAACATAGTAAAAACGCGCATGGTTTAACCAATGCACTTTTTGGTGCGGCTTTTATTGCAATCGAACTGCCCCGCGTAAATGCCGCCTAACCGTACACTTTGCAGTGGCCCAGCATGGTATTGCAGGCACAAGTGAATGGAGCTGTACCTGCAATACCACGCCAAGACGCCTGCATGCAGGTAAATGGCACATACTGTTCATTCTATGCTGTATAGAGAAAGTGAGATAACTCCATAAATGTGAACACTTAAGACCCACTAGGGAACTTTACAATATGATCGTCTGATCGCTTATGTGTTGCTATAGTATACTCAGACAATCTGTTACTTTGACAGTCTAGTAGCGAAGCCAGGCTTGGGGGTCTTTGTTAGACACCAACCTAGTATGACAATCCATTTGTACACCACAATTGCATTGTGAGGGTGCTGATGGGGTGAGAAAGCCCCCTTCCTCTAATTACTTCACCTTGGTCGCTATTGACCTCTGGATCTAAGGGGTTATCAGTGATCCTGGCCATTGCAGTGAGAGTCTAGCTGTTCATCACCTCTGGGCTCCTGAAGTGATGGGACGAGCACAACTTTTCAGCCTGCATTATCACCGTAAAGTAATAGTAAGTCAAGGTGCGCCAACTATCTCATCACTACTAAGTACTATTATGTCAAGGTGTAGGATGGCCAATGATATGGCCAAAAGTAGTGCCAATGTGCTTTTAGGAGGGTTGAACCATCCTCAACATGTGATATTAGTTTACCTTTGTTGTAACTTTTGTAGCCATCATTGGAAGTTTTGCTGCTGCCCCATCTGTGGGAGGAGTGTAAAGAGGCAATCTTGTCTGCTCGGAGTCATAATGGCAATGGGGGGGGGGGGGGTCAAGCATGAAGTCATCTACAGCCCAGACAGTGCAGGGAGTGGATGTGAACACTGGGGAAGAGAGAAGGTGCAGTGAGCCCTGCAGCAGGAAACTCCGCTTTGATATCGGACAGCTCCCCAGTTGAAGAAGCTGCGCTGTACCCCCTGAGTGGTGCACTGAGGACATCTAGTGGCAAGATAAAAAATTGAACTTGCAGATCTTCATGTGTGTGCTGAGATTGCCTCCTTTCTCTCCTACTTACCATTGAGGATGCTTTGTCAGGGTGCATTCACATATGCTACAAATGCTACCAAAATTATGCAAGATTTACAATACAAATAATGTGAAGGAGATTACAAAAATCTTTCAATGGTGTGGAATAATTCCAAAATTAATCTGCAGCTTTTGTAAAAAAAAAAAAAATAGGACATGTCATGACGTTATCCCGCACCGCGATTCGGAAAAAGATCGCTGATGTATATGACCCCATTCAAAAGAACGCGCAAGTCTCGCGCGATTTTCATGGCTATGTGAAAGCGACCTTAGGGCTAATTCACACGACTGTATCCATAAAACACTGCAGGAGTCCCACAGCGTTTTACCAGTCTCTCTGAGCCGGCAGAGACCGCATAGGGCAGCAAGTGCACTGCGCATGACCGCATATCGTATGCGGTTATGTGCAGTGTGACTTTGTGTTTTTTCTTTTTAATTCCCTGCTAGTGGGGTTGTGTATACAGAAGTATAGGGCTCACGCTGCGTGGTACGCCAAGAAATAGAGCATGCTGCCATCTTTTTCTCGCTCGAATCTACACGTAGTGTTTACACGCTAATGTGACCAAATCAATAAAAGTCCATTTACTGTCATTGACTCCATTCACAGCGTGCCGTAATATGTGCCGAAATCACGGTTGTGTGAATAAGCCCTTTGGGTGGTTTTGCATACAGAAAAAATGCCACTGCAGTTTTTTATGCAGTTTTCTTGAGCCAAAGCCAGAAGTGGATCCAGTAGGAAGGAGAAGTTCTCCCTCTATACTTCTTAGTCCTTTTTTATTCACTTCTGGCTTTCGCTCAAGAAACTACATAAAACACTGCATGTGAAATCATCATATACATCCAGCCGGTTCCCTCATTCCGTACCTGAGGATCCATCTACGGCCCTTCTTCTAGTCCGTCCAGCTCCTGCATGCATTGCTTCAGTCCGCCCTGTTCCAAGTCTTTACCTGGTTTGACCATAGGACCCTTTTACACGCAACGATGAATCATTCAGATTCACAAATCCAGCGTGAATTATACTAAAACCGGTGTTGGAAATGCTGGGTTTAGTACATTTCTCCCTATATTGTTATTTGATGCTCGGCGGCACAATATGGGTCCTAAAGGGAGTTGGCATAAATTAAGTGATAAAGATAGTCATTTTCCATATTTTTATTGTTTGTTAGCTAGCAGGTTATCAGCAACACAACATATATAATATCCTATAATACAAGTAGGACCTGCACCCCGGGACCGTTCTGCTCCCAGTGGATCTGTCAGTACAAGATACCTTCAAAAGCAAGTTGTACAAACTGTAAGAGCGGTGGAGGCAGAGGCAAGTTGGGCAGTGTATTCGGGAGTCTTCCTTCGAGATATGAGCGTAGAGCACAGCGGCACAAGTGCTGGAGAGAGCGCGGACTGCGGGAGATCAGGAACACGGACTGGAAGAAGAGGGGGCTTTTCTGAAAAGATTAATATAAGACAGTCACGAACAGGGACCCTCTACAGTCCCCAGCTGTAACACTAAACCCTCTACTCCCAACACCGGGACTAATCAATACATGAAAGCCTTCTCCAACCCAGAAGACAACTTGTGAAAACCAAAGTATATGCAAATGCTAGCAAAATGGGCAAGGGAGAGCTGCGCCGCCTGAACAAAAGTGGGTGAGGGCAAGTGTACGAGTGGAGTTGGCACACAGCTGTATGGCTGGTCACCATATCAGAGGGGTAAAAAAAAAAAGGTGTATGGGTTAGTACCCATAATTGGGGTGGGGGTCAATACCGAAAGTCATTGCCAGAATGCTAGGCGAGCGGTAGGAGTGTACTGCTGCACAAAAGGAGGGTTAAATTACATTGTATACCCCCTGATATGGTGGAGCCCCCCCAATCTATATGCCCTAATTGGGGTCACGCTCACAAACAGATGGACAAACCTGCTGTACTTCCTCAGGGACGACCTCAGCCCAGTCCTCGGTGCCTCGCAGTTTACTGTACGTGTTTAGCAGAACTTCAACTGTACGTGGAGAAGAGCAGCAGTAGCGGAGGACCTGGGAGGAGAGGGGAGAGGTCAGAGATCGGAGGGGCAAGGAGGGCACCAGCAAATATGGTCTGGCATGAAGATTCTCATGGATGGTGGATTTGTGAATCTTGGATCTTTTGCTACATTCGATATCGCATATGGTTTGCCGATCTCTCTCATATGCTACAATTGGCTTCAGCTCTAATGATGTACATTTACATGTGTCAATTCTTCCAGATTGTGATGTGATGGAAGTTGCGCTTTACAGAGGCGCCGCACTAAAGTCTAAGTTTAATCGTCAGACTATCAACTGTAGCTACACACAAGGATTTGGGGAAATTACTATCCAAAGATCTGTGATCACGATGTCATCACACGTGGTCGTGTCAAGTATTTACATGTAAGTAACAATCACAATTTGTGTGTAATCACAGTGTGCTGCACATAAGGCCCCCTTGCAATAGGCAATGAATAGAACCTATTGATTTAATGGGTTTGTTGACATGTGCGTATTTTACCTGCGCATTTCGGTCCCCCACCCCCCAAAAAAAAGAAATGTGCACCCAAAATCCCCACTTAAGATCCACTAGGGAACTTTACAATATGATCTTCTGATCGCTTATGTGTTGCTTTAGTATACTCAGACAATCTGTTAGAGCCTGACGTTGACACAGTCTAGTAGGCATATAGCCAAGCCAGGCTTGGGGGGTCTTTGTTAGACACCAACCTAGTATGGCAATCCATTTGTACCCCACAATTGCATTGTGAGGGTGCTGATGGGGTGAGAAAGCCCCCCTCCTCTGATGACTTCACCTTGGTACTGTGGTCGCTATTGACCACAGGATCTAAGGGGTTATCGGTGATCCTGGCCATGGCAGTGAGAGTCTAGCTGTTCATCACCTCCGGGCTCCTGAAGTGATGGGACGAGCACAACTTTTCAGCCTGCGTTATCACCGTAAAGTAATAGTAAGTCAAGGTGCGCCAACTACCTCATCACCACAAAGTACTATTACGTCAAGGTGTAGGAAGGCCAATGATATTGCCAAAAGTAGTGCCAATGTGCTTTTAGGAGGGTTGAACCATCCGCAACGTGTGATATTAGTCAATGGGGATGCACAAATGCACGTGGAATACGCTAGGAGGTGCGTGAAACACTGCGTAATTCCGCAAGAAAAGAACACATTTGGAACTCATTAGACTAATTAGCTATTTGAATTGGTGCGTCTTTGTTTTATGCTTTAGCGCGCTTGTCTGCATTATGGGAGTGTGTATCGCGCATGCGCAGCAGGCTGCCAAGTATTCAGCATTCCCTGCTAGGCTGTGAACGCTATATCACTGGTGACCTGTACACTGCCCTGCAGGAAGGAGAATGCCGGCAATGTAGGCTTCGTCAAAGGAAGAAGGGGATCTGGCTGGCTGGAGGCGATGTGACCTTGGGGACTGGAGCTAGGAGTAGATCGGGGAGGTGAGGATCTGGTAAGAAGGCTGCCTGAGAAGGAGTAGGTAAGTATAGTATTTTTTTATGACAGAACCCCTTATATACATTAAAAAGTAAGCCAAGGGGAAGGGTGCAGCCGGGGGGTTACAAGTTGTCCACTGAAGAACTAAGTGACATAGCTGAACTACTGGGAAGTGTGAAGGCACCCTTATAGTTGGGCAGACATTGGATGGACTCAGACCCTAAAATACAAGTTTTTCACAGGGGATGCCAGCCTTAAATGGGAACAATATCTTCCCATCTCTTCTGAGGCCAACATGTTGTTAAAATGCATGCTGGACAGCCATATCAGATGTGGCAATAGCTTGTGGGCGTCTCTCGTTGTACTGGTGAAGAAAATAGATGAATGGAATACTTGTGTAAGAGTGCTAATTGCTGGGCTGCACTTGCAGGTGAAGCCCGGCAATTATCAGGAAAATGTGAGCACAAGTGGCCACCGCTTTTGCTCATGTAATAGCAGCCTAAAGGCCCTTTTATACACGATGATTATCGCCAAAATGGCCACACGACTGGACGAACTGACAATTTTCTTTGCAGAAAATTACAGTACAGATAATGCCTTGAAATCATCTCTGTTGTTTGCTCAGGTGGGCACATGTTTATGTGAGGGATTATCTGGCCTGCAGGATTCCGTTGTCTTCTCCCAGCATGAGTAAAAAATGTACTCATTTTGTATGCAAGTCAAACACACGGAGTACATTGTTTACTCCCCTCAAGTCAGCAAGCAGCTCAAAGTACTGAACAATTTCCATTCAAATGGAACAAATTTTGAATTGCCCAATGACTATTTTTACGAGGGCTAAAAACCAGATATAAATGACAAGTGAGTGAATAGTGCACAATGCCTGCGTTTACATGTAACGATTATTGCGTAAACTTGTTCGTTGTAATGAAAAGGGCCTTTACACTGCAGCTTGGCTCATTCAGATTGGCTGAACCTCATTAAGAGGGTGGAGCTTGAGATCCAGGTGAAGGGAAACTTTGACAGGTTGGGGGTTCATGTTACCTTTCTGAGGGCTCCTGGCCACACCCGGATGGCTCCGTGATTCAGCAGTGCTCGCACGATGAGCTCTGGCTGGTTCTGTAGCTTGTATGACGTCACCTGTAGGATGTTCTGCATGGCAGTATTCCCACTGTAACTCATGGCGTTCACCTCGGCCCCCTGCTTCAGTAGCAGCTCCACTGTCAAAGGATTTGCGCTCTTACATGCCAGATGAAGAGGACTTTGCTGGTCATTGTCTCGAGTGTGGATGTTGGCGCCACTATCAACGAGCCTCTGGCACACATTATAGTAACTGTCCAGCTGGTCAGTAGTCTGGGGGTGACTGCAAGCAACACCTAATGGCGTGTTCCCCTGGGCATCTTGCTTATCCACAGCAGCTCCATACCGCAGGTAAAGGTCTACATGTCCCAGTAGCCCATGGCAAGCTGCCACATGTAATGGCGTGAGGTTCTCATCCTCCGACTGGCTGCTCACGTGGCCTCCATATTGTAGAAGCAACTTGGCACAGCTGGCAGAGAAAACCAAAGAAAAAAATGGCAGAAAGACTGCAGGTAATATCTACACCATTATCTGTACTCAGAGAGTTATCACTGTGTTATCTGTGGTGTTACATAGGACTGCGGGTCACATCTACTACATCATGTGTCCTCAGTTATCACTGTGTTATCTGTGGTGTTACACAGGACTGCAGATAATATCTACTACATTATCTGTACTCAAAAGAGTTATTATTGTGTTATATGTGGTGTTACATTGGACTGCAGGTAATATCTACTACATTATCTGTACTCAGAGTTATCACTGTGTTATCTGTGGTGTTACACAGGACTGCAGGTAATATCTACTACATTATCTGTGCTCAGAGTTATCACTGTGTTATCTGTGGTGTTACATAGGACTGTGGGTCACATCTACTACATCATGTGTCCTCAGTTATCACTGTGTTATCTGTGGTGTTACACAGGACTGCAGGTAATATCTACTACATTATCTGTACTCAAAAGAGTTATTATTGTGTTATATGTGGTGTTACATTGGACTGCAGGTCACATTTACTCCATTACCTGTACAGTTATCACTGTATTATTTGTGGTGTTGTATAGGACTGCAGGTAAAATCTACTACATTATCTGTACTCAGAGACTTATCACTGTGTTATCGGTGGTGTTACATAGGACTGCAGGTAACATCTACTACATTATGTGTCCTCAGAGAGTTACCACTGTTTTATCTCTGGTGTTACATAGGACTGCAGGTAACTTCTACTACATTATGAGTCCTCAGAGAGTTATCACTGTGTTATATGTGGTGTTACATAGGACAGCAGGTCTACTACATTATCTGCACTCAGAGAGTTATTACTGCATTAACGGTGGTCTTACATAGGACTACTATATTATCTGTTCTCCTGATACTAATCATTAATGTCATCTGATAAGTGGATCTTGAACTTACAGGTAGGACTCCTCTGTCTTACAGTGGTGGAGCGGGAAGAAGCCATCTTGGGACTGTATGTTGGGATTGGCACCGTATCTGAGTAGAAGCCTCACACATTCATTGTGGCCATTCTCACAGGCTCCATGAAGTGCGCTTTCTCCACCGGGAGCAAAATCCACATCTGCCCCCTTCTTGAGGAGGAGCTGGAGACACTCGCTGTACCCACGACTCGCCGTAACGTAGAGAGGACACGTGAATTCTTCCTCATACGTCAGAGACCAGATCCCTGGGGGGGGAGAAGAAGGGGCCTCTGCTCAGCACATTAGGGTTACTTATTTATGGGGACGAAGACTCATCTCGTAACATACTCAAGGCTGTGGGGTTGTAGCGATAGTTCCTCCATTCATCCACATCACTCGTATCAAACACCGAGTTGGGGTGAATTAAGTCTTCTGGCTCCTCTAGCAAATTCTGGACTGTCTCTGTGTGACCGGATAGAAGAGCGAGCCAGTAGTCTAACGCTGAGCCCACGGCCTTCCGAGTCACAATCACCCCAGACATGTCACCATGGAAGGGCTCTGAATTATCAGTCTCCTACTTTCTCTGTGTCTGTCTCTTCTGTGCCTAGTTCTCTCTTTTGTGACTGTGTCTGTCTCCTCTGTGTGTATATGTCTCTTCTTCACTGTCTGTCTGCTTTTGTCTATTGTATGCCTGTCTCTTCTCTTTCTGTCTGTCTCTTCTTTGACTGTCTCTTGGTTCTCCCGTCTGTGTCGTCTATATATAAAAGTGTCCTCATGCCTAATTTAGGCGTTTTCCGTGACTAGTGGCAGGCCTGACACATAGCATGCAGCACGCACACGGGAAGGGATTCATATAGCGTAGCACAGGGACACAGCCCCATCGAGGCTTCGAGCCCCCCGTATGTATAGCAGTCACACTAGGGGAGTCATACTCAGAGCTTTAGTGTTGTAGCGATAGTTCCTCCATCCATCCACGTCACTTGTATCGAACACAGAGTTGGGGTGAATGAGCGGATGGGATTCCTCCAGTAGATCCTGGATCGTGTCCAAGTGACCAGATAGAAGTGAGAGCCAATAGTCCAAGGCCGGCCCCTCCGCCTTACGGGTCAAAATCACCTGGGACATGCCCTTGTTTCATTCTGTGGTTTCTCTGCTGTGAAGCTTCTCTCGCTCGCTTTCACTTCTATATTTGGCAGGTTTGGACTGGACCTGTTTATAGATTGCCAAGTCCATGGCGGAGTTTTATCATCCATCTGCTTCATGTCCTTGATACAGTTCTGACAACTTTCTGTTGGCCGAGGGAGGAGGAGAGAGCTGGCGAAGGAGCTCCTTGTAAACAGGATCCGGTCTCATTACAAGGAGCAGCTTCTACTCAAAATGCAAAAAGTGTCAATACGAGAAAGCCAGAATGTTCAGTTATTAAACGTTATTTTGTGTCTTATCTGTGATTTGTGTATTTGCTATGAAGTCAAGCAGCTGGGCGACCGTCCGCTAAATGCAGGCATTCCATCACTTTGGCAATGAGAATGTGTCATATAGATGGAGCAAGCATCCACCCTCAGCAGAACGCTAAGGCTGGGTTCAAACGGGGCAGATTTGCTGTGAATTTCCCTCCACACAGAAAATCTGCAACATTTATAGTAGGAGCAAAGTGGATGAGATTTTGAAAACCTCGTCCACAAGCTGCAGAAATTGACGTTCAGTACGGAAAAATTGCCAATTTTATAGACGTTTCCGCTGCCGAATTTACCTCTCCTCAATGAGGGGGGAATACGTGATAAAGCCTACTTCAAAATCCGCACCAAATAGTGTGGGTTTTTAGGCAGGCTTTCCGCTGCTGATCTGCTGCAAATTAACCCCTCTGTAGACCCAGTCTAAAGGCCCATTTACACGCAACGATTATCGTTCAAAATTCCGTCAAGTAACCACAAATGAGCGATCGTTGTTGCGTGTAAACACTGCCATCGTTTACTTTTCAGCTGAACAATGACTTTAAAGTGAGCTTAAAATCCAGTTTAGCCAGAGAGTAGATAACACAAACCGCACACTGTGCTCTGCACAGGAGTGGGAGATTACATTGCCTCTATTGGCCTCTGGCTGGGCAGCATCCCTATAGGCATTTCAATCACCCAGCCTGCACCTATGGCCGGTGGCGGTAGCCGCTGCTGAGTCTGTGACCGCTGACCTCTCCTCTCGGGGTGTCTGCGCTGTCAACAGGACAGAGCAAGGGGATGCCTGTGGAAGAGGTCAGTGTTCACGCACTGCTGCTCCCGGACCAAATCTGCACGCTTGGGCTGGGTGAGTGGAATACCTGTTAGGTTGTCGGCAGGCCACATAAAATGAGGTGGTGGGCTGCATTTGGCCTAGGGGCCCTTAAGTTTGACATATGTGCCTTAGACCCAGAGAGAAGAAAAGCAAACTAAGCAGAGCAGAACTTAGAAACAAGAAAAGGCAAGATACAAATCGGGAAAAGGCAAACTACAAACTGCAAGGCTAACAAAGAACTGAAAATAACCACAAAACTACAATAATAAGAAACAAAGCTAGTTTAGGAACAGGAGACTAGAAGCATACAATGAATACCCAGATTTATATGTACACAGCTTACACTATAACCAGTAACACATTGCAGAAGCCAGGAATTACTGCAGCAAAGTAAAGAAAGACTGGGGGAACCACTCGGAGTGGTGGGAGATCTAACACTCCAACAGAGACAAAAATCAACAGGTGTAAGGTCTGGGGAGCATGGAAGCCAAGAAAGAAGTTCACAACCTGCACGGCCAATCCATCTGTTTGGTAGTCGCTTATTGATCTCATTTCTGACTTCATTGTGAAAATGATTGAAATTTCCTGTTCCGACTGCAGCAGAAGCCATATCTGTAGAGTCCAGGCACGAAATCCCTGGGATTGCTTCCTTATAAAAAAAGAAGGTGCCGGACACTTTCCTTCAGGTCATAGCACAAAACACATTCACATTCGGGGAGTTGGGCATATATACACCACGTAAATATATTGGTTTCCCCCCAGATTCTGACACTGCGTATGTTGCCCGAAAAGTGGGAGGCGGCTTCATCACTAAACACTAACGATTCCATGAAACCATCACTTTCCATTATAGTTTGCATATACTCGCAGAAAGAACGTCACCTCTCTTTGCCGTCCGGTTTCAGGGCCGGTAACAATTGCGATCAGTAGGGATAACACCGCACAGAATCTTCCACAGAGTTGGTGACGGAATGTCTAATTATCTGCTGGCTTTGACAGTGGCTTTCTGAGAACTTTGCATGAAACTTGCAGGACGCGCTCCGCTGTTTCCACGGTTACTGGTGGATGGCCAGATGATCTTGGCTTACAGATGTAAAATTGGAGTACCACTTATGAACTGTGCACCCATTCGGTGAATCTTCACTAGACTTTGTTCGAAAATGACATTGCACACTAATAACACTGGTAAACACAATTTTTGTCACAAGAAACATTGATGGTGTTTCTAATGTAACTTTTCATGCTGAATTCAAAAGTGTAATCAGAAATTTTCTATCACCCATGGTTTTTGCGTGACAGCATTATCGTTAAATTATATTTTTTGTGTATACGTATTGGGATATACAGTAGAGATGAGCGAACGTACTCGGTTCGGGTGTTTTTGGACTTGAGCACCGCTTTTTTGGGGGGGCGGCGTGGTGGGGCGGTGGGTAGCAGTGGGGAACAGGGGGTAGCTCTCTCCCCCCGCCCCCCCCACTCCCCTCTGCAACCCCCCGCACCCCCCGAATCTTTTCGTCCAAGTAGTCAGTTACTCGGAAAAAGCGGTGCTTGGGTCCAAAAACACCTGAACCGAGTCTGTTCACTCATCTCTAATATACAGTAATCTCTATCGAATTTTTATTACAGATCGTGTGCACAAGACGGTGTCAATATGCCAAGGCGTTGTGTAAATATTCCATATTCTGTTACATCTGTGGGGAATTAACTTTTAAAGTTCAAAGGCGAAACTTTACACCGCTCATCAAAAAGTGCTATGAACTTTACTTTGGATGTAAAGTGAGTGACCAAGATAAGACTTGAGCTCCTCGTCAATGTTGTGCAACTTGTGTTTGGCTTCTTACAGGGTGGATTAGAGGTAAACGTCATATGCCTTTTGTGGTTCCAATGGTATGGAGCGAACCAAAAGTCCATTCTTCAGACTGTTATTTCTGTTTGACGACTACAGGTATTACATCTAAATCAAAACATACCGTTAAATATACAGATTTGCCTTCTGCTAGGAGAACCAGTTCCTCATAGTGATGATTTATCTGTGTCACAGCCTTCAGAAAATGTGACATTTAGTGATGATAATTCAGATAGTCATGAGTAGAGATGACGAGCACCAAAATGCTCAGGTGCTCGTTATTCGAGCCGAGCTTTTCGTAATATTCGAGTAACGAACCCCATTGAAGTCAATGGGAGACTCGAGCATTTTTGCAATGGACCTGCCGGGTACCAAGTTTTTTTTTTTCCGGACGAGCATGTTTGCTCATCTCTAGTCATGAGCAAGAGTCAGATGACACAAATTTTGAAGCAGGTGCTTCATCTGAACCTCATTTATTAACCCAGGGAGATTTGAATGACCTCGTATGTGATTTACATTAATCCAAAAAACTGAGTTATCTTTTAGGTTCTAGGTGGAATCTGCTTCACGAAGACACAAAAGTATGCTTTTTTTCCGTAAACGGCAAGATGAATTTAAAGACTTCTTTTCACAAGAAAATGATTTAGTGTACTGCAATGATGTTGGTGTAATGGAAACGCTTGGTCATGAACATATTACAGCAGAGTGGCGCTTATTCATTGATTCTTCGAAAGTTAGTTTGAAAGCTGTTCTCCTTCACAACGGAAATAGGTTCCCATCAGAGCCAGTAGCACATGCAGCCAACACGAAAGAGACTCACGAAAACATGAAACTGCTTTTGAAAAAGATAGAGTACGACAGATACAGTTGGCAAATCTGTCTCACCTTGAAAGTCATTGCTCTCTTGGTTTACAGCTTGGATATACACAATGTTGTTGTTTTCTGTGTGAGTGGGATAGTAGAGACAGGGAAAGGCATTATATCAAAAAGAACTGGCCGAACCGTGAAACCCTTACTCCAGGACTTACAAATATTGCACATCCTCCACTGGTCGAATCTGAAAATATTTACTTACCACCATTACATATTAAACTGAGATTAATGTAGAACTTTGTCAGGGGAATGGATCGAAATCCTGCTGGATTAGTCTAAGTGATGCAAAAATGAAAGAAGGCATTTTCGTTGGACCACAGATTTGAGAATTGCTGCAGGATGGAAATTTTGAAGATCGCTTAAATGAAGTTGAAGCAGCAGCACTGAATTATTTTAGAAACGTTTGCAAGAACTTGTTAGGAAATGTCAAGGCCAAAAACTACAGTGACTTAGTTAATGAACTCTTGGGATGTAACACGTCTCTCAAGATCCATTTCCTCCATTCACATCTGGATTTCTTTCCGGACAATCTTGGTGCAGTTAGCGATGAGCATGGTGAGAGGTTTCATTAAGATAGCTCAAGCATGGAGAAGCAGTACCAAGGCAAGTGGAGTCCCAGTATGCTTGCTGATTACTGCTGGACACTGGAGAGGGATGGACCACAAGCAAAATAGAGCAGAAAATCCTCTGTCACTGCATTTTATGAAAAGAAATATATTTTTTTCATGTTGGCCTAAGTATTAAAATAAACATTTTCCAAAAATTTCAAGTGGGTGTCACTCAGAAACCTTGTGTGATAGAAGAAAACAAAGTATATTTGTAATCACCACAAAAAGTTACATTGAGACAACATATTCCTTCATTTGTGACAAAGAAATCATATTTTTTTGTAGACCAGTGTAATAGACTGGTGGACGTGAAAAATCAAGGATACAAAGTCAATCGAAGCCATCCAACCTGTGGCCCTTCCACATTTGACATTGTTGACGATGACGCGGGAAAAGCAGGAGTCTAAAGAAAAAAATCTGTACTGCGCATATCTGATGGCGAGCCGTGCGAACATCCGCAGTACAGAAGAAGAGACAAAATGACAGGTACGCACGGACGCCAGCCGGGCACAGGGTCGGATTCTGCTGCAGACTCCCACATGTGGAATCCGACCTGGTTGTGTGCAGCTGGCCTTCGTTTGGGATAACATTTTGAGGGCCTCCAGAACCAATTGCTGCTCTACCATAGAAAAGTTCTCAAAGTACAATCTTGTCAACTTACAGTACAAGGTTTGTGACCCGTAACCAATTGTACATATGTTGCTTTCGCTCACTCACCAGTCTGTTGACTGCTCCACATCAGGTCATGGCTCCGTGTAGGGACCAGCAGATTTGCAGATCCCTCTGCACTTAGAAGCCCTTGTAGAGTTTCTAGGTCCCCAGTGAAGAGTGCCACCTGGAACAGTGGGTCGGTGCAGAGGCGAGGGGGCTGCTGTTGTGGTTTGTCTACTGGCTGGTGTCTGTGGAGTAAGGACTTCAAAGTCATACGAGACAGTTTTCTCCGAATTTCCCACCTCTCCTGCTCCTCGATTTCTAGCTGAAGAGAACGTAAAGCACAACTCGAGAAGGGGAAAGAAAAGGCCATATCACACTCCTGGGGTTACACTGCGGTGTGCGGATCCTCTTCGTCACCTGTATACAAGTGTAAGACACAAGTCACAATATGGAAACATGAAATGTCTGGAGTGATTGTCTCTCATCCACTTTCACATTGTGTTTAAAATATCTTATTTCCGATCATCTTTTGTGATTATTCACCATCTCTACCCACTCCGGTGCAGTCTGTTGTGTATCCATATAACCTACCCGTAACACGAGCACCTTCTATTCATGTCCATCCTCTGCTCCAAGATATAAATATCCCAAGAATGTGCTGCCTCACGTCCCGCTGCGGAGTCCAATCTGGTGGAGCCTGACAAAGATGCCAGTGTGGAGTATAGGTAGATGCCAGTTATCCCCAATGCATAAAGGGAGCAGTGGGAGCCATCGGCAACAGGGTCTGCTTTTATGATTGTCCAGTGCCGTGGTCCGTATTACAATAGTAGTCACTGCACATGGCAACGGCTTCTCCTGGGGAGCCATATGAATACTATCACTTATAGTATACATGATAAATACACTTGGCCACTAGAGCTCCCCTGTAATACCATACACCTTGTAGGTTTGATTCTATAACTCTACACTGCCGGGTCTGGCTCATGCACAGCTACTTACTCTCGGCCAGTCATGACAGAGGTTGCATCACCGTGCATGCATTGGATTCCCTAGTGCAGAATACTTGAAATGCAAGATGTCTCCGAGATTCCACTGGGCATGTTTAGAGGGAGGAGGGGTAGAAGAGAGACCAGACCAGAAGGGGAGGGGAACGGCTTCTCATTTGCATACCGCGTGTGAATCGTGTCAACGTTGATTTTTCTGGATTGGCGCATCTATTGATGGTAAGGTACAGTTATGATCGCCACCTAGTCCCAAATTTTACAATACAATTCTTTTGCACTAATTTCCATAGCGGGGTAAAAAAAGTTCCTTGTTTTGTGTTTTTCTAGTATTCCTGTTAAATTATCAATTAGATATGTATATTGCTTCCCACAACATGTGGAAATCTTTTTTCCCCCCTCTTTTTTGAACGGTGCCCGTTCAATATCTTGACACATGCAAGTAAAAATGTAGACTCTGTGCTGCAGAGGAAAGGAAAAACTGTCAAAAACAATTAGTTTACACTGTCAAAATAACGTGACAGATTTCCTGTAAGACAGAAATAGGAAACATCTGACTTAATAAATCCGAGCCTTAATTTGGTACAATGAGTAGTGGTAGCCACGGTAAAAGCATTTATTTCTAGCATTGATCAGTTTTCCTTTAGTCCTTACAGAAGCACAATAATGCGTGTAGTCTGCATGTGTCCTGGTAGTGCATGTGGAATTTTTTAGTAAATTAAACAAATTAAACCCATTCCCCCTATTCTATCATAGTTACATAAATCCATCTCACTGGTTTATTATAAAAGTATTTAATAGAGCAAGAAACTTGTGCTGCTGTTAGGACTAATGGAGAACACATTAACATTAGAAATTGACATTTTCCTTATGTCCTACTCAGCAGTACAGGAATGGAGATTTAGCAAGTAACAACCCTATAGGGTGGCCCTCTTGTACTATGAAGTTTCGAATAAACCACCCAAAGGCCATTCTTTCCAAAATCTAAGAACTCAACCTTTAATGGTTGAAAAAGACCAAGCGTGACATCCAAGAGACTGCAATACAATTCAAATCCAGTGGGTCTAGAGGTGGATTTTTATTTTGGGATATAAATGGCACTCTATTTTCTCTTCCATGTGCTTCCAAGGTCTTTGATCCTCACAGAAAAGAGAATATGTTGATTTCTAACAATCTTTTTTCCCATATTCCAAACAGCAGCACAATGATGCAGTTAATTCTTTCCCTATGTACTATTAAAACCAATTGAGTCAAAACAAACAAAAAAAAACCTAAACACTAATGAACTAGAGCCCTGAGCCTGTAAGGATTTCTAGCAACTTCCACTTTGCATAAAGTGGTAGTAAGCTTGTGCTGCTCTTTAGACTAAGGAGAACATTAACTTTAGTCATCAACATTTCTCTTACGTCCTACACAGCAGCACAACGATGGGGATTCAGCAAGGTCATTCCATAGAGGGGGCCTTCTGATATGGCAGAATTCAAAATAAACTACCCAAGAGCTGCAATCTTTGAGAGCCTGACGTAATTTAGGAAGTCCAGCATAATAAAACAAAAATCTGATCTAGTTCACACAGGACAAGAACAATAATAGTTACTAGACTCCTGGAAATGGGTTGTTGATCTAGAGATTTATTCTGATTGCTCTTTGGAGTCAGGAATGATTTGTTGTGCTTATGGGGCAATTGTCATCTTTCTGTGTTCTTTGCATTCTTTTGACTCAACTCGTTAGGAATATAGGTTGGAATTGATAAGGTTTTAAACAAAAAAAAAGCCCCATCAACTATGCTAATAGTCCTCCTCCTTAAAAACAATTCTGTATATACATACAGAGCATACTATATATGAGAATAGCTTCTAGCACAGGCCAACTTTTAGGTGATAGCAAAGTTGATCTTCATTTTTGCATATGAGCAATATGGCAGCTCAGTAGCTTTCTAGCAGCATTGCGGTCCTGGGTTTGAATCGGACTGGAGATAAAAGATGCCTGGGGTTTCAATATTCTTCAACTAAAACTGATATCATCAATGGTTTTCCAATGTAATTGGCCCTAAGTGCAGGACAGGGACTGATGTAACGACCATACAGTGTTGCACAATAAGATACTATATAACCAGTTTAATAGAGGAACTCCAGTATTGGTCAATAAGACAGGAAGGACTTACTAGGCAACAGGAATTACCAGACCCTGCACATTCCAGTAATGGAGGGCATTCTATGGATTTCCATATAAAGTGATAGAACAGACATGCAGCCACGTTACATTCACCTGCGTGGCTTACATTAGTATCTGCTCTTTAGTAGGCTAACCAGTCATCATCCTGAAACTTTCCCCAGCAGGGCGGAGGGAGTGAAGACCAGCAGGCAAGTTTCTGGTTTTATTTTGTCCTTTCAGTTACAGATAAATAAATTTTTTTTAAAAATAAAACAAAAGAAAGAAATTTGCTGATCAATGATGAGAGTGCAGATGCCCCCTGAAGCCTCAGGCGCTGCAGTGCTATCCATGTCCCCTCACACAGAGACTAATTGTCCTTGTACAGTGAGTTCAGGGGTGACAGGGCGGCGGTATAGAGCTGTGCACACACAAATCTGCTGCTGATGACTATGGTACGGTTTTATTAGCCATAGGAAAATGGAATCTATCTGCTCGTGGTGGAGTGAAACGGCTCAGTTGCCCCTTCGTGGCGGCTCGTCGTCGGTGGTCAGTCTGGCCTTCAGATGTTGTTTGTAGGATAAGATGTCTCCGGGCCACTTGGTGACGGCTTGTTTCTCACACACCCAGATCTCCCGAGCCACCTGCCGTAAGATAGACAACCCATTAGTATGTTCCATATTCCATGGACAGTTCTCACACGTCCGCGACCCTCATTTATCAAGATAGGAGTTTCCAGCATTTGTCTCGATATAAGCTGCACAAAGTAAGATGTGCCGAGTTTTAAAGCCCCATTTACATGCAAAGATGATAGCTCAAAATACAGTTTGAGTGACAGTTTTGAGTGATCACTTTGCATAGCTACTAATGGGCACTAATGCCTGTTAGTAGCTTATTAGCTTCAGTTGCATGTAAAATGAGCCTCCGCACACTGTATGCAGATAACAGCGGGTGGTCTGTTATCTGCATACAGCTCCATTGTTCTCCCACAGGACAGCAGCTGAAAATGTTATCAGCGCTCCCGTGGAGAATCACAGCATGCGGGTCCCTGCTATTAGCTGGCCGGCAGATGGTTTTTATGCTGAACTAAAAATCATCGTTCTGCCGAAAAGATAACGGTGGTAGCATTTACATGCAACAATTATCGCTTAAAAGACAATGTTTAAACTAAATTTGAGCAATAATCGTTGTGTGTAAATGGGCCTTAAAAACACACCTCTTGATAAATTTGGCGCATCCTACAGTAAACACTAGAAATCAAAACTACGCCAGTTATGAGCTGCCATAGATTTGCACCAATTTTTTGCATAAAGTATGGTAAATTACGACTCTGTAAGATCATGCCCTGTAAGACACGCACACTTTTTGGAGAATTGTCGAGAGGAATGCAAGAACCTAAAAGGTTGTGACATTATTCCAGAGAACTAGAGCAAGTGTCCTTGAGGACCTGAGACCAACACCTCACCTGCTGGATCAGCCGAAAGTCGTGGCTTACGAGCATCATCCCTCCTTCAAAGTCATTGATGGCATCGGCCAGGGCATCAATTGTCTCGATGTCCAAATGATTGGTAGGCTCGTCCAAGAAGAGCATATGGGGATTCTGCCAAGCGAGCCAGGCAAAGCAGACGCGGCACTTCTGTCCATCAGACAAATTACGAATTGGACTCACCTGAACAACAAAACAAAAGGGAAAGCATAAATTAAAGAACCAAATAGATCAGAGCTAGGAAGGAAAGTGAAGGCAGGACTTGAATATGGAACGCCCAAGTGCTGGTAATAACTCTGTGGGCACAAACCGGGGAAAAGGGGAGGGTTGCAAAATGCCTGGAGAAATACCAAAACACCAATCATATCAGTCTATGGAAGAAGAGCCAAGAGACAAAAGGTCAAAGTATATGATGAAACCCCACATGGCGTAGGCTGGAATATGCTGGTCGAAGCCCCTTCACACCAGGGAGACATGAAAAGGAGCGTCAGCCTGCTAACTCTGCAGTAACACCCTGTGTACACCCTTTCCTGCCCAGCAGTAAATGGAAGTCTCTGTAGTTGTTCAGCACTTACCTGCTGTTTCCCCGTAAGTCCATATCTGCCAATAATTTTCCTCATTTCCTCCTTTTCCTTTATCTCGGGGTAACATTTCATCATGTACTCCAGAGGCGAGAGGTCGAGGTCAAGCTGTTCAGTCAGATGCTGGTGGTATCGACCAATCTTCACGTGAGAATGTTTCCTAATCATCCCATCTGATGGCAGCAGCTACACAGACAAAAGGAGAGCGATTCAGTGAAGACAAGGGTAGGGAGAGCAGCCATAGCACACCAACTGGTCCTTACCTCCCCAGTCAGCAGCTTTAATAAGGTGGATTTGCCAGCTCCATTAGGACCCACAAGGGCCACTCTGGTGTCCAGGTCTATTCCAAACTCCAAGTTCTTATAGATGAGAGGCTGAATTGATGGAGAAAGATGAATGTTACATGTTGCCTTTCCTTGGTATAGCTCAAATCTACCAACTATATGATCCTTACCCCGTCTGCGGTGTAGCGGAAGCTGACATTCTGCACCATGATTACTGGGGGAGGAATCTTTCCACAGGACGGAAAGTAGAAAGACAGTGTCTGAAATGCAAGAAACAAAATCACGTGATTGTGGCAGCCCTTTCCTTGAAGATGCTGGAGGACCCATAAAGTGATGCATCAGAAGGACAGTGACTTGGTGAGGCCATCAGAACCCCCACATACCTTGTCATTGACCACTTTTTCGGTCAGCCCTGATGACATCATCTTCTGCAGCGTCTTCTCTTTGCTCTGTGCCTGACGAGCTAGCTTAGCGCTGCCGTGACCAAACCGTGCAATGTAATTCTTTATGGAGAGAATAAACATTTTTTGTCAATTGCCGCTCTATGATAAAACAGCCCCCGCCCCACCCCCCAACCCCTCCACAGGGAGGTGAACACTCACTTTCATGTGTGCTATCTGATCCTGCTCCCAGTTAAATCTCTTCATTTGATTTTCCTCCAGCTCCATACGAGTCTTCACGTACTGATCGTAATTTCCCTGTAAAGATGAATAGAGATGAGCGAGTCCGCACAGAGAGGCCATGATATGATGGAGCGCCGCACAGATAAGTCACTTACCGTATAATATTTCAGTTTACGGTTGTGCAAATGCATGATGTTTGTACAGACGCCATTGAGGAAATCCTGAGAGTGTGATATGAGGACCAGGATTCTGCGGAAACTGAAAGCAAGAACACAAACAAATGAGATGCTGCTGCTGACAGGAGACTGTACCCTCCCGCTATACTGGAGACCCCCATAGCAGAAGCTTCTACTGACAGGAGACTGTACCCTCCTGCTATACTCAAGACCCCAGAGAAAAAGCTGTTGACAAGAGACTGCACCCTCCTGCTATACTGGAGACCCCAGTATAAAAGCTTCTGCTGACAGGACACTCCCCCCTCCAGCTATACTGGAGACCCTATAACAGAAGTTTCTGCTGACAGGACGCTGCCCCCCCTCCTGCTATACTGGAGACCCCATAACAGAAGCTTTGGCTGACAGGACACTGCCCCCCTCCTGCTATACTGGAGACCCCATAACAGAAGCTTCTGCTGACAGGACATTGCCCCCTCCTGCTATACTGGAGACCCCAGAGAAAAAGCTGCTGACAAGAGACTGCACCCCCCTGTTACACAGAAGACCCCAGTATAAAAGCTTCTACTGACAGGACACTGCCCCCTCCTGCTATATTGGAGACCCCATCCCTCCTGCTATACTGGAGACCCCATAGCAGAAGCTTCTGCTGACAGACGACTGCACCCTCCTACTATATTGGAGACCCCAGGATAGAGGCTGCAGCTGGCAGGAAACTGCACCCTCCTACTATATAGGACTCCTTAACGATCGCACGCCTCTGCTCCAGAAACTAGATTATAAGCTCTTCTGGGTCTTACTACAAAGAAGCCAACAGAGATCCCCAATACTCACGACTTCAGCTCCTCCTCCAACCATACACAGGCTTCCAGATCCAGGTGGTTGGTTGGCTCATCAAGTAGTAACATGAATGGGCGGATAAATAGGGCTCTGTGGAGAAGAGGGCACCATTACCAGATGTCTCGTGTGACGGACACTAGGCAGCCATGTCCCAGATCATGCCTTACCTAGCCAAGGCGACACGCATCCTCCAGCCTCCACTAAAATCCTTCAGCTTCTTGCGCTGCATGGCAGGGGTGAAGCCAAGTCCATGTAGGATCCGAGATGCCCGCACTTCAGCCTTGGATGCATCCAGCTCCTCCAGACGTTCGTAGAGCTCCAGCAGCTTTTCACACTCCGCTGCCGAGAAAAGTGAAGAGTCAAGCAGAGAGTAAAGGAAAACATCAACAAGGGCACAAAATCGGCACAAAATCTGCCCAAGCCTCTTACCATCCTCATGTGCCAGACGCTCAGCTTCCTTCTCCAGCATGGTTCGCTCCGTGTCCACCTCCATCACACACTGCAGAGCCGTCTTGTCACTGGGAGGCATCTCTCGAGTCAGATGATAGATGTCAATGTGCTCTGGGATCGGAACCTCGCGCTTTCCCACTGCTGACAGGAGCATAGACTTCCCTGTAGAAGAACAAGCCACAGAGTCACAAAAGTCCTAGGCACGAGAACTGTCTGACAGACAATATCTTTGGCCTTGTGCACTGCACATCTTCATGACCCAACAGACACGTAGCACAGAGTTCAGTACAAGGCCCGGGTCCATTCTTGCTCCCTATGGAGGTTCTCAGTGCAGATATGAGCAGAGCCTCCCTCCTCAGATCATACAGTCAACAGTGGGGATCCTTGAATACAGCATCCACTTCTCACCTGTCCCGTTGAGACCAATAAGTCCATATCTGCGTCCTGAGTTCAGCTCCAACGTGGTGTCGGTCAACAGTTCCTGTCCATGGAATGTCAATGACATATTGATGATGTGAACATCTGTGCTGTTCGGATGGGAGGCCAGAACCCCAGTGACCGCCCGGGCTGCGGCCTTACGAAGCTCGAATTCCTCCACCTGACGGGTCACATCATCCACATCTACGGAGAATAAGAGTTAGCAAAGAACTAAAGCCACAGGAAGATTACCATTTATGAGAAAACTCAGGAAGAAACCCAAGAAGATCAATAATGCTCCCACTATGTAAATGGTCTCCTAAAACCCTCTGTGCTACTGGGAAGCTCCTTCCACTATGTAACGCTAACAAGATCAGCAGACTCCTCTCTCCTGCTCGGGGGACCGCTAGTCAATATACTACCCAGAAGGGACTGACCAGGGGTTGCTGTGCCATTCACTGGCTGATCGGCATCCTCAGGAGCAACGTCCCCATTCTCCTTCTTGGGTCTCTGGCGAGCTTTGGCAGCCTCCTTCTTCTTGGCAGCTTTCTTCTTGGCCAGGTCAGAAGGCATGTCTGCAGATCAGGAGGACACACGATTCAGGAAGCCTAAAGGGAGAAGCAGAAGAAAGGGGATGAGCGACTTCATAGCTGCTTCCTGACAGCAATCCACATGTCTCCAGCAACACCCAGAAGCTCCCAGCATTGTGCTACTAAACGTTCCACAGACAACCCAGAAAACTGCCCCCAGTGAGGGCAGCCCCCCCAACCTCCCACTCATCCTTCCCTCTACATCCTCTGATCGCCTCTAGCCATCTGGTCCCAGCAGCCCACCCTTCTCCATCTCCCCAGCCTCTGCATATTCCCAGTGGCCTCATTTGTGTATTAATCCCATCTTCTCAGCCTCCTCATCGTTTGCGTAGCCTCCTTCCAGTGTTCCTGGCTTCCCGGTCTCCTCTCCCACACTCCATATTCCTGACTTCATCTTCCCTGCTCCATCTCTCCACCACCTCCCCACCGTATTCCTGGCTCCACATGTGTAGTCTCATTTTTGCAGCCTCATCCCCACCACTCCTCTCCCACATTCTGTATTTCCAGCCTCATCTTCCCAGCCGCCTTGTCTCCACAGCCTCCTCTCCCTCTTCTGCGTAGCCTCCTTATCTTTCCAGCCTTCTCATGCCCTCTCTTACCTCATCTGCTTAGTCTCCTTGTCACCCAGCCTCCTCTCCCCTGGCCTCCTCCATCCATGTAGTACTCTCAACCTCATCTCCACCACCTTCTGCGCAGCCTGCTTCTGGTATTCCTGTCTTCCTAGTCTCCATCGCCTCCTCTCCCACACTCATCTCCCCAGACTCCTCTAGCCCTCCATATCCCCGGCCTACACACACGCGCGGTCCTCTCTCCCCAACCTCCGGTACCTACTCTCGGCCTCCACACATGCGCGGGGGCCCCTCTCCCCAACCTCCGGTCCCTACACGCGCGGGGGCCCCTCTCCCCAACCTCCGGTCCCTACACGCGCGGGGGCCCCTCTCCCCAACCTCCGGTCCCTACACGCGCGGGGGCCCCTCTCCCCAACCTCCGGTCCCTACACGCGCGGGGGCCCCTCTCCCCAACCTCCGGTCCCTACACGCGCGGGGGCCCCTCTCCCCAACCTCCGGTCCCTACACGCGCGGGGGCCCCTCTCCCCAACCTCCGGTCCCTACTCTCGGCCTCCACACGCACGCGGTCCCCTCTCCACAACCTCCGGTCCCTACTCTCGGCCTCCACACGCGCGCGGTCCCCTCTCCGCAACCTCCGATCCCTACTCTCGGCCTCCGCACGCGCGCGGTCCCCTCTCCCCAACCTCCGATCCCTACTCTCGGCCTCCACACGAGCGCAGTCCCCACTCTCGGCCTCCACACGCGCGCGGTCCCCACTCCCCAACCTCCGGTCCTTACTCTCGGCCCCCACAGGCACGCACGCAGGTCCCCTCTCCCCAACCTCCGGTCCCTACTCTCGGCCCCCATACGCTCCCGGCCCCCTCTCCCCAACCTCCGTTCCTACTCTCGGCCTCCACACGCTCCCGGTCCCCTCTCCCCAACCGCTGGTCCCTACTCTCGGCTTCCACACACGCGCGGTCCCCTCTCCCCAACCTCCGGTGCCTACTCTCGGCCTCCACACACGCGCGGTCCCCTCTCCCCAACCTCCGGTCCCTACTCTCGGCCTCCACACACGCGCGGTCCCCTCTCCCCAACCTCCGGTCCCTACTCTCGGCCTCCACACACGCGCGGTCCCCTCTCCCCAACCTCCGGTCCCTACTCTCGGCCTCCACACACGCGCGGTCCCCTCTCCCCAACCTCCGGTCCCTACTCTCGGCCTCCGCACACGCGCGGTCCCCTCTCCCCAACCTACGGTCCCTACTCTCGGTCCCCTCTCCCCAACCTACGGTCCCTACTCTCGGCCTCCGCACACGCGCGGTCCCCTCTCCCCAACCTCCGGTCCCTACTCTCGGCCTCCACACACGCGCGGTCCCCTCTCCCCAACCTCCGGTGCCTACTCTCGGCCTCCACACACGCGCGGTCCCCTCTCCCCAACCTCCGGTCCCTACTCTCGGCCTCCACACACGCGCGGTCCCCTCTCCCCAACCTCCGGTCCCTACTCTCGGCCTCCGCACACGCGCGGTCCCCTCTCCCCAACCTCCGGTCCCTACTCTCGGTCCCCTCTCCCCAACCTCCGGTCCCTACTCTCGGCCTCCACACACGCGCGGTCCCCTCTCCCCAACCTCCGGTCCCTACTCTCGGCCTCCACACACGCGCGGTCTCCTCTCCCCAACCTCCGGTCCCTACTCTCGGCCTCCACACACGCGCGGTCTCCTCTCCCCAACCTCCGGTCCCTACTCTCGGCCTCCACACACGCGCGGTCTCCTCTCCCCAACCTCCGGTCCCTACTCTCGGCCTCCACACACGTGCGCGGTCTCCTCTCCCCAACCTCCGGTCCCTACTCTCGGCCTCCACACACGCGCGGTCCCCTCTCCCCAACCTCCGGTCCCTACTCTCGGCCTCCACACACGCGCGGTCCCCTCTCCCCAACCTCCGGTCCCTACTCTCGGCCTCCACACACGCGCGGTCTCCTCTCCCCAACCTCCGGTCCCTACTCTCGGCCTCCACACACGCGCGGTCTCCTCTCCCCAACCTCCGGTCCCTACTCTCGGCCTCCACACACGCGCGGTCTCCTCTCCCCAACCTCCGGTCCCTACACTCGGCCTCCACACACGCGCGGTCTCCTCTCCCCAACCTCCGGTCCCTACTCTCGGCCTCCACACACGCGCGGTCCCCTCTCCCCAACCTCCGGTCCCTACTCTCGGCCTCCACACACGCGCGGTCCCCTCTCCCCAACCTCCGGTCCCTACTCTCGGCCTCCACACACGCGCGGTCCCCTCTCCCCAACCTCCGGTCCCTACTCTCGGCCTCCACACACGCGCGGTCCCCTCTCCCCAACCTCCGGTCCCTACTCTCGGCCTCCACACACGCGCGGTCCCCTCTCCCCAACCTCCGGTCCCTACTCTCGGCCTCCACACACGCGCGGTCCCCTCTCCCCAACCTCCGGTCCCTACTCTCGGCCTACACAGGCGTAATCTAATCTCCAAGGCCTCCACATCACCACCTCCTGGCCTCCACATATACATAGTCCAATGTTCCCAACCTCCATCACCTCCCGGCCTCCACGTATATGTAGTCTTACTCCACCATCTACACACCGTATCCCCAGCCTCCTCTTGCCCTTTTTTATCTCCACGTCCCTGCCGCTTCCTCTCCGTATGTCCCTCCGGCCTCCACGTCCCCGTGGCCTCGCCACCATCACCACCTGCCCGGCCTCCACTTCTTCGCTCACCCTCTCCCTATTCCCGGCCTTCTTTCATATATCTCAGGACGCAGCTCACCTCTCTACGCGTCTCCCGGTATCTGCCTCACACTCTTCCCCACGTGTCGCCGGCTCTCTGTCCAATCAGCGCTCTCCTTACTGAGATGTCAGTGGGGTGAGCGCAAAGCATTATGGAAGATGTAGTTTTCCAATAGCATTTACCATATGAAATGCTCAGGCTCGCAATACATTTCCCAAAATGCGCTGCGACAATCGTTCTCCGGCTTCCCGGTAGGAGGGGGCGTTCCCTTACTACGTCATACAGCAAAAAATAAATGGAGGCGTGTGCACGAGCCTCGGAGTCACGTGACGTCCCCGTGTGAGGTAATACAGCGAGACTGCGGGCGGCGGGAGAGGAGGTGTGGCTTATATAGAGGGCGGGAAACAGGTGAGGCCTGGGAAGGGACAGGAAGATGTTACGTCTGAGAGGTTTTATTATTCTAGGAGGGGCTCGCCTCACGGTTTTAACCCCTTGAGAACACACCATTTGTAATTTTTTTAAATTTTTGTTTTCTTCAGCCCACTTGAAAAACAATCATAACGTATTTTTCTTTGTCCATCGATGTGGATGCTGATGGTTTGTAATTTGTCGAACAAGTTGTATTTTTCAAAGGTACTACTTAATGTACTGAAGAACTTAAAAATGGGGAAACAAAAAAATGCAATGGCACCATTTGGGGCGAGGGGCACACATAAGGCACACACAGTGGCACCAACTGTATCCTTGGTTCTGATGATACCAAATGTATATACACTCAGTGACAAGTTGTCACTTTGCTGCAAAACTCGGCATTAAAGGGGTTGTCCCGCGGCAGCAAGTGGGTCTATACACTTCTGTATGGCCATATTAATGCACTTTGTAATGTACATCGTGCATTAATTATGAGCCATACAGAAGTTATAAAAAGTTATTCACTTACCTGCTCCGTTGCTGGCGTCCTCGTCTCCATGGTTGCCGTCTAATTTTCGCCGTCTAAAATGGCCTAATGGCCAAATTAGACGCGCTTGCGCAGTCCAGGTCTTCTTCTGTTCTCAATGGGGCTCCGTGTAGCTCCGCCCCGTCACGTGCCGATTCCAGCCAATCAGGAGGCTGGAATCGGCAATGGACCGCACAGAAGAGCTGCGGTCCACGGAGGTAGAGGATCCCGGCGGCCATCTTCAACCGGTAAGTATAGAAGTCACCGGAGCGCAGGGATTCAGGTAAGCGCTGTGCTGTTCTTTTTTTCAGTCCCTGCATCGGGGTTGTCTCGCGCCGAACGGGGGGGGGGGTTGAAAAAAAAAAAAAACCCGTTTTGGCGCGGGACAACCCCTTTAAAGTTGTGGTGATAAGATGAACGGCCTATAAAGAGGCTCTCAGAGCAGGGGCGTAACTAAAGGCTCAGGGGCCCTGATGCAAAAGATGAGCTGGGGCCCCCCCTCTATCTGTATCTGTACCCGTACCCATACCTAAACCATGCTGCACAGAGACATAACTTGAAGCTTCTGGGTCCCAATGCAAAACCTATAACAGGGCCCCCAACTATAATGGTTTATTCATAGTACTGGGCTCCCTGTATGGAGAGGAGAGGCCTTATGGGCCCCCTAAGGCTCCTGGGCCCGGGTGCAACCGCATCCCCTGCACCCTCTATAGTTACGCCCCTGTCTAAAAGGCTACTTGACCTTTTCTTGGCTTGTAGATGCAGAGAAGAAAGGGGGAAAAGGACTTGTTTGTATAACACTAATTCAGGTAATTTATCTATTACCCCCCACCAAGCTGGGTACTCATTTTACCGACCTCAGAAGGATGGAAGGCTGAGTCAGCCTTGAGCCGGCTACCTGAACCATGAACTTACAACCCTCAGGTCGTGAGTGAGAGCCAATAGGACATGTATGGAAGCATCTGGGACACCAACTTCAACAGCCGACTAGTTTGCACAATCTAGAGCACATGTCAAACTCAAGGTCCACAGGCCAAATCTGGCCCATCATGTCATATTATATAGCCCGCGAAGTCTGGATGCTGAAGAGCCTCTTCTAGATCAGATGGTCTTGAGTTGTGCTGGGATGACCCTCTGGTGGACTGTGGACTCATTTCTAGCCTGCCGCTGGGCACTAGGATCGCAGCTGACGTCGGGTGTATGCAGATTGAGCGCTGTGGCTGTTACTGCAGCCCCTCAGCTTTTGGTGTGCACTCCCGTCTGCTTCTCCCGCTCAGCCTATCCTGCAGTACAGCGCTGCTTGCCGAGACTCAAACCGTGAGGCGGCTTGTACATCCCGGCTGGTCCTCACTACCATCCTGCAGAGGACAGGCTGTTCCAGCCTGCCTATCCGTATCCTGTGAACCTGTTGCACGGACCAGAGAGGATGTTGTGTTATACTGCTGCTTAACCCAGTGAGTTCTGCCACGTAATTTCCAGAATTTTTCATTTTCTCTGACTACCTGGCTGTGTCTGTGTTGGGGGATTTGTGCCCTAGGTTTTCTGGCCTAGAACCTTGCTGTGGTCTATTTGTCCCCCCGTCCCCCCCCCCCCCCCCCCCCACCTTATTATATACATTAAAATAGTCTGAAAATTGCAAACGGCTCTTTAAAAGCCACCATAATGCTGATGTGGCCCTCAGTGAAACTGAATTTGACAACCCTGATCTAGACGCTCAGCCAGAGCAAATGTGGACCGTGTTATGGGGATTGTAATATGGAACTAAGGTAAATCTATAAGGTGTGTTTCCATATTTGTATTATTTTCTTTTGGGCAAATACAGGTCAGTATTTGCCCAATAAAACATAATAAAAATATGGATTCAAATATTGCTGAAAATTTGATGACACAAGTATATGTCTTTTGAAACCTGTCTGTAATACTGATCCGTATTATGGATGTGTTTTTTATACACTTGTCTGAAACCAGCCTTTAATAACAGTATATATATATATATATATATATATATATATATATATATATATATATATATATATATATGGGATTACCACGTCCGTACAAGTCCGATCTATTAAATTAATGCATTAGTTATCATGGTGAATGCATAGAATCATAGAATAGAATCATAGAATGGTAGAGTTGGAAGGGACCTCGAGGGTCATCAGCTCTAACGCCAGCTCAGTGCAGGATTCACTAAATCATCCCAGACAGATATTTGTCCAGCCTTTGTTTGAACACTTCCATTGAAGGAGAACTCACCACCTCCCGTGGTAACCTGTTCCACTCATTGATCACCCTCACTGTCAGAAAGTTTTTTCTAATATCTAATCTAAGTCTCCACCCTTTCAGTTTCATCCCATTGTTTCTAGTCTTTGAGAATAGGGCTGATCCCTCTGCACTGTGACAGCCCTTCAGATATTTGTAGGCAGCTATTAAGTCTCCTCTCTGCCTTCTTTTTTGCAAGCTGAACATTCCCAGATCCTTTAATCGTTCCTCATAGGACATGATTTGCAGACCGCTCACCATCTTGGTAACTCTTCTCTGAACTTGCTCCAGTTTGTCTCTGTCTTTTTTAAAGCGGGGTGCTCAGAACTGGACACAGAATTCCAGATGAGGTCTGACTAAGGAAGAGTAGAGGGGGATAATTACCTCATGTGATCTAGACTCTATGCTTCTCTTAATACATCCCAGAATTGTGTTTGCCTTTTTGGCTGCTGCATCACATTGTTGACTCATGTTCAGTCTACGATCTATTAGTATACTCAAGTCTTTTTCACATATGCTGCTTCTCATCACAATTCCTCCCATATTGTATTTGCTTTTTTTTCATTTTTCTTGCCTAGATGTAGGACTTTGCATTTCTCCTTGTTAAATACCATTCTGTTAGTCGCTGCCCACTGTGCAAGCTTTCCTAGATCTTTTTGAATACTCTCTCTCTCTTATCTTGTATTAGCTATCCCTCCTAGCTTTGTGTCGGCGGCAGATTTGATCAGTTTCCCATCAATTCCCTCCTCCAGATCATTTATAAAAATGTTGAACAACACTGAGCCTAGGACAGAGCCTTGTGGTACCCCACTTGATACATTCTTCCACTTGGATGTGCAGCCATTTATGACCACTCTTTGAGTACGATCACTCAGCCAGTTGTGAATCCATCTAACAGTTGCCTTGTCAATCCCATATTTGCTCATTTTTTTCAATAAGTATGGTATGAGATACTTTGTGAAAAATGCTTTACTAAAGTCAAGATATACTATATCTACTGCATTTTCCTGATCAACCCAGTCAGTGATTCTCTCATAGAATGAAATTAGATTCATCTGGCATGACTTGTTTGTTACAAACCCATGCTGGCTCTGGTTAATTACTCCATTTTTATCCAAGTACTTGCATACATGCTGTTTAATAATTTGTTCAAAGATCTTTTCTGGTATAGAAAATTCAGGCTCACAGGCCTGTAGTTTCCTGGATCCACCTTCTTCCATTTTTTGAAGGTAGGGACAACATTTGCCCTTTTCCAATCTTCTGGGACTCTTTCTGTTCTTCAGGAGTTTTCAAAGATCATGGCTAGTGGCTCAGCAATTACCTCTGTTGCTTTCTTAGTAGTATTCTAGGATGTAATTCATCTGCACCTTGAGACTTGAATTCATTTAAGTTACCTAAGTGTTCCCTCACCATCTCTCTGCTTATAGACAGCTTGCATTTTTTATTCCCCCAATAGTACAGGGAAGATCAGTTGATGTTCCATCTACTTTCTAAGAGAAAACAGATACAAAATAGGAATTTAAAAGTTTGGCCTTCTCAACATCATTCTTAACCAGTTCACCATTTTCATCCTGTAATCATCCAATAACATCTTTGAGTTTTCTTTTGCTTTTGATATACCCCCCAAATCATTTTTTATTGCTTTTGGCCTCTGTTGCAAGCCGTTAAAAAATATATACACATTGCCGGAATTGCACTTTTTTAGTCACCTCGTCAGCAAGAAAAAAATTTAATGAAAAGTGATCAAAAAGTCAAAGGATCGTGTAGCAGGAAAGCCCAATATTTAGTCAAAATCCATTTGATGCACTCAGTGGCGATGCTAGGGTCTTAAAAGATGAAGGGCACAAACCCCAAGGCATATGTCACCTCCTGCAAAAAAAGAAATAAAATAAATGACATACGCATATAATTATATGACATTGCTGCCATTATACCAGGACCACATACTGCCTCTATACAGTAATTATCTTCATACCGTGCTTCTGTGAAGGTAATAATTAGAGATGAGCGAACACGTTCGGCCCCGCCCCTTTTTCGCCCGAACACCGAACTTTGCGAACACTTCAGTGTTCGGGCGAAAAAGTTCGGGGGCCGCCGTGGCAGCGCGGGGGGGGGGGTGCGGCGGGGAGTGGGGGGGAGAGGGAGAGAGAGAGAGGGCTCCCCCCTGTTCCCCGCTACTGCCGCCCGCGCCGCCGCGCATCTCCCCGCCCCCCGGCGGCACCCGGACCTTTACGCGCGAACACTGCAGTGTTCGGCAAAGCCGGTGTCCGGGTGCGGATGTGTCCGTAACGGACATGTTCGCTCATCTCTAGTAATAATATTACATGTGCCCCTTGGAAGGCAATAATTTACTCTTAGGTTTCCCACTGAGTAATTATCCTCCCCATACAATATTGTTACCTTATTAGTAGTCTCTCTCAGTTATAACGGCTCTTAGTGCCCCCCTCCACTCAGTATTTGTGCCCCTTAGTTAGTGCCCCCCTTTTACTGTTCTTAACACAGATATAGTGCCTCAATAATAATAGTATTTACCTAGCCCAATTCACACTGCAATGTAGCTCAGTGTCTTCATACCTGCTTATGGGATGCTGGGGCAGGATCTCTGCGCGGGCCGCAGTGATGCGATGACATCATCAGGTCAGCCTGTTCAGGAGACCCATCCCTCTGTCTCTAGGGCCCAATGTGCATGGGCAAATTTGAATTGCAGAATCCGACGATCCGCAATTCAAGCCGCCCGTAGGGAGACATGTGCGCCCACAGCTGAATTTAAGCATGCAGATTTGATTTGTGGAAATGCAGGAGTTTAAAAAAAATCTGTACTGCGCGTGTCCGACAGCGAGCCGTGCGGGCCATCCGCAGTACAGATAGCTAGGAAGAAGAGGGGTCCGCGTGGATGACGACGCCTGCTAGCACAGATACAAGTGGTCTCCCACTGCGGTCTCGGGCAGATTCCGTGCGGGATTCTGTAGGCGGTATTTGTGCATGCTGTGCGCATGACTGTCAAAACGAACGGCCGCTGGCGCTGCATTGAGGGATGCTACCTGCACCAGCCAGAACTGAACAATGACTTCAGGAAGTTAGAAGGGGGTAAGTCCACTGTGAGGTATATTCCTGCTGCTGCACCACACCCATGCTGTGCTAGGCTATGTGATTTTTTTTTTACAGCACTGAGCAGGTGAGAATTTCTGGGCAATGCCCTTATGAACTGGGACACAGGTCCCAGATCTAAGTGCCTAGCGACGCCCTTGGGAGCACTCATATGGGTGGCTATATTTAGTACTAACATTACCTAAATAACCATTATTAGGAAGGTCTGTCACATCTGTAACTGGTGGCCATATACAATCATTCTGCGACAAATCACTGGCTCGTCTTGCTGACGCATAAGGTAAATACTAGCATGGTTGTATTTATCTTGTGTTTCCTTGGCCGACCACTTACTCTATGGTACTCAACGTTGCCCGTTTCTTTGTGCTTGTTCAATTACTCAGTCTTGCTGTACTCAGTCGTGCCGATCGCGGCTATTAACCCTTTAAATGCCGCTGTCAATTCTGACAGCGGCATTTAAATCCCCCGAACGCTGTTCGGGGGTCCCGCACGGCCCCCCCCCCCCCCGCGGTGATCCGGGGGAGCCGTGCAGGTGTCATGGCAGCCGGGGGCCTAATGAATGGCCCCAGGGCTGCCTTAGCAGACTGCCTATCAAGCCATCCACACAGGGTGGCTTGAAAGACTGCCTGTAAAAAAGCAGTATGACGTAATGCTATAGCATTACGTCATACTGCAGGAGCGATCAAAGCATCGCATGTTAAAGTCCCCCAGGGGGACTTCAAAGTAATGTAAAAAAAATAAATCAATAAAGTTTTTTTAATTGTTAAAAAAAAAAAAGTTATAAAAGTTTAAATCACCCCCCTTTTGCCATATCCATTATTAAAAAATCAAAATCATAAAATAAAAATATGTATTTGATATCGCCGCGTCCGTAAAAGTCCGATCTATCAAACTAGTGCATTATTTTTCCCGCACGGTGAACGTCGTCTGAAAAAAAAAATAAAGAACGCCAGAAATACACTTTTTTAGTTACCCTGTCTCCCAGAAAAAACGCAATAAAAAGTGATCAAAAAGTTATATGTATTCCAAATTGATACTATCGGAAACTACAGGACATCCCGCAAAAAATGAGCCCTTGCTCAACTACGTCGACGAAAAAATAAAAAAGGTATTGTGCGCACAAAATGACCGCAGAAAATAATTGAAAAAAATTAAATATCTTAAAAAAATAAATAAATAAAAGTACTACAGGAAAAACAATACTATATAAGTTTGGTATCGTAGCAATCGTACTGACCCATAGAATAAAAATATCAGGTCGTTTTTGTTGCAATTTGTGTGCTGTAGAAACAGGACGCACCGAAAGATGGTGGAATGTCGTTTTTTTCCCATTTCTCTCCGCTAAGAATTTTTAAAAAGTTTTTCAGTAAATTATATGGTACAATAAATAGTGCCATTGAAAAATACAACTCGTCCCGCAAAAAACAAGCCCTCATACAGCGACGTCGATGGATAAATTAAGGAGCTACGATTTTTTAAAAGGGAGTAGGAAAAAACAAAAATGGAAAAAAGCAAAAAAGCTCCGTCACTAAGGGGTTAATTGACAAAAATAAACTCTTATCACTCAGTTTGAAAGCGTTCTTACTTCGCAGAATTTTTTCTATACCTGGCTAAAACCTTTGTGCAGTAGTGTAAGGGGGTGCGGGGGCTCAGCTGTCAGCTTGGCAGTTGCTCAAACGGGGAAACTGAGAAACCAAGGATCCCCGTTGATTACCCCTTTACATGCCGCGGTCAATGTGATAAATGTTGTGGGATAAATGAAGACTAAAGTTCATCCAACAAAAAAACAAGCCCTTATAAAACTCCGTAGATGGAAAAAAAATGCTCTCGCTCTTGGAATGCCGCAACACGAAAGCAAATCTTTAGACAAAAAAGTGTTTTTTGTGTATAAAAGTAGTAAAACAAAAAAAGAAATAAACTTGGTATTGTGAATTGTGCTGACACAAAGAACAATGTTATCACATTATTTATTCTGCATGCTGAATTCTATAAAAATTAAACCCAAAAACAAATGGCGGAATTTTTTTTCTCAATCCCCCTAAAAAAAAAATGACTAAAAGTCATACATCACAGGGACCCAAAAATGATACCGTTAAAAAATACAATTTGTCCCACAAAAAACAAGCCCTCACATGGCTATGTCTATGGAAAAGGGCCTCTGTCAGCACCTTGAGTACCATAAACTGTGTTAGGGCTCAGTCAGACGGGCGTTTTTTCGCGCGATTTGCGGATCGCATGACGGATGCACATCCGCAAATCGCGTGACCGGTGCGCGCAAGTCGCCCGCAAATCTGCTCCTAGCCGCGTTTCATTAGAAACGGGCCGGAGCTGTCCAGCGCATTGCATTCAATGGAGCAGGCAATACAGCCGTCTCCATTGAAAGCAATGCGCTGCGGGCGAGCCCGGGATGAATTGTCGGTAAGGGGTTAAATATATAAGCCCTTACCTGCAATGCATCCTAAAATGTGTAAAAATAAAAAATATATATGTACTTACCTTCTCCCGGCAGCTGGAGCTCCGAGCGGCCGTCCTGCAGTGGGTGTGAAGGGGGTGTGAGTCAGACCTGCCCCCTGATTGGCTCAGCGCTGAGCCAATCAGAGGCATGCCTCACTCACACCCATTCATGAATTCATGAATGGATGTGAGTCAGACCTGCCCCTGATTGGCTCAGCGCTGAGAGGCAGCAGTCACTCACCCATTCATGAATTCATGAATGGGTGTGTGAGTGAAACCGGCCTCTGATTGGTCAGGGCTGTGACCAATCAGAGGCAGATCATTCAGCAGGCGGGGATTTTAAAGCCCCGCCGGCTGAATAGTGCCGAGAAGCAGTTCAGGAGAACTGACAGCGGCCGCGGCTGGACTCCGGCTGCAGCGGAAAGGTGAGTATACAATTTTTTTTTATTTTAACACATTTTAGGATGAATTGCAGGGAAGGGTTTATATATTTAACCCCTTCCCGACAATTCACCCTGCGCACGCCGGCAGCCCATTGCTTTCAATGGAGCGGCTGTATTGCCGCTCCATTGAATTCAATGGGCAAACATCGTTCTTCTCTGCCACAGCTGTTACAGCTGTGGCAGAGAAGAATGATTTGTCTTCTATATGTTCTCAATGGGGTCGGCGCTGCTGTCGCCGGCCCCATTGAGCGCATATAGAGAAGAGAACCGGAATCGCAGATCGCAGATAGGTGCGATCTGCGATTTTTTGTTCTATAATTTATCGGACGAGCGCATAAAAAGCGCTCATGTGTCCGATACCATTGCGAAGCAATGGTTTTATAAAATCGCCGGACGCATGCGCATGCGCAAATCGCGGCTAAAAACGCCCGTCTGACTAAGGCCTTACTCAGAGGTACTAACAGACCACTTGGTACTTTTAATTGATTTTACTTTGGTCTTTTTGTGTATCATGAAATAAAATATATTTTTACTTCATTTGTTGCTGTCTTGGATCTTGTGAGTGCCTACTGTGAGCCCATACACGCATACCTTGTTCTGCTTTATTGTCAGGACTCGAACCCGGGACCTCTTGCGCTCCTGTCAGCAGCTCTCTTACCTGGGCTATCCAGGTTTTGGACAGTTCTTTGATGAAACCCAGCCTTGTTCTTTGTTTCCTTGCTCCACTTCCTGTCTTCCTCTCCTGGCTCCACCAAGCCACTGATTAGGACTTCCTATAAAAGCCTGCCTGTGCCTCAGATCCAGTGTGAGATTATTGTGCTCCACCACCTTGGTAAAGCTCCTCTCCCTCTTCTGCAGTTGTACTGACACGTACTGCTGCTGACCTCTGGCTTCCATTTGACTACGCTTCCCTCTCTTCCCATTGTAATGCATACCGTGACTTCCCAATAACAACTTCCAGCTATCTTGACTACTCTCCAGTGACCAGCACGGCTACTACACCTGCGGCTCCAATCCAGCGTCTGTTAGACATAACATTTATATTATATCTGCTGAGTACTGATCATCAGTTCTGGCCAGAGAGCCGCTAAGCAAGCCAAGGTCAAGCCCTACTGTATGACTATGGATGGCGTAGGAATTGCAGCCGCGTGATATGATGAAGCACGCGGAGTACAGAGAGGGATTCCAGACACATTTAGGCCATCCTGTGGTTCACAGACGAGACGTTGCTTTATCTGTATGGTCACCTGAAAAGAGAAACACGTGGATCTGGGCCACAACTAACCAGCATGACATCTGAGAAAAACAACTGCATCCTGAAAAAGTTGGCATGTGGTGTGCGTTATCATCAGCTCCATGTTCTTCTATGACCTCATCAACGCTGAACGTTACCATACAAAATTTGTGATCCAGCTGGATGAGGAGGAGCTGCAGAATGGTTACTTCCAGCAAGGCAATGCACCTTTCACACTTATGTATACTACCATGTTTAGGAAAAGCTGGCTGGCGTATTATACGGAACAAGCACTGCTACCTCTTGCATCCTTCCTCATAGATTGTAAGCTCTTGTGAGCAGGGCCCTGCATGTAATATGTGGTTTTATTTATGTCCCCTTGGATTTGTAAACTGCTGCGAAATGTGTTAAAACTATGTAAATAAAAACTTACTGTACCGTAAAGTACCATCACGGCTGTGCTGTGATCACTGGAGGTAACTGCACTGTAATCACTATCACTGTGTAGAGCTGGTATCTATTATATAGAGCAGTGATTCCCAACCGGAGTGCTGCGGCAGAGGTACCAGGGGCGGTTGGTCATTCAGTCCATTGGCAAAAGTCCCGATAGGCTGGTCACATTCTGGGGTCGCCCGCAGTACCAGCAGCTGCTACAGGCATCCCCTTAGCTTCCAGTATAAGTGGTGGCCAGGTAAGGCTATAATTTAAAAAATTAGTGTGCTTACCTTTTTAGCGTTTCCCCAGTCTGGTCCTGCTTGACTTCCGGTTGCACGGTCATGCGGTATGTGACTGCTGTAGCCAACTGGACACAGCCATCACGTGTGACCATGCAACCGCAAGTCAGGAAGGACTGAAGTGGAAGGAAGGATCACTGGAGCGGAGCAGCTTAGACTGCAAGGGAGGTGAGTGTGTGTGTGTATATATATATATATTAATCATACAGCATAGGAGGGACCAAGGGGGATTATTACTAGAGATGAGCGAACGTACTCGGATAAGCACTACTCGTCCGAGTAATGTGCTTTATCCGAGTATCGCTGTGCTCGTCTTGAAAGATTCGGGGCGCTCCGCTGCTGACAGGTGAGTTGCGGCGGGGAGCGGGGCAGAGCGGGCGGGAGAGAAAGAGAGAAAGATCTCCCCTCCGTTCCTCCCGGCTCTCCCCTGCAGCTCCCCGCTCCGCGGCGCTCCCCGAATCTTTCAAGACGAGCACAGCGATACTCGGATAAAGCACATTACTTGGACGAGTAGTGCTTATCCGAGTACGTTCGCTCATCTCTAATTATTACTGATGGGGACAACAATGGGGAGGTCTACAAGGGGCAGCATTATTACTGACAGGGCAACAAGGGGGCGCACTATCAATGATGGGGCAACACAGGGCAGAATTTTTGATAATGGGGCAACAAGGGGGGGGGGGGGTGGCATTATTATTGACAGGGCATCAAAAGAAGCATTTTTAATGATGGGGACAATATGATGGAGCATTTTTAACAATTGGACGGAGGCCACAGAGGGAGCGTAGCTATTACTGGTCCCACCGAGAGGGGGCGCTATAGGAAACACTGGAGTAACGGAGGTTGTGATTAGCTATGTCTCGCCACGCCCCTGCCCACACCCTCTTTTTTAGGGTGATATAGAGGTATCCCAGACATGTATCCAAACCTGACGCATTATTGATATTCTGCATCAAATATGTATATATATATTATTTTTTCTTGGGGAGGGGGGGGTTGATAATTCCCACCCAGTTGTAGGAGTTAAAGGGATTATCAAAGCAGAAAAGTGTTATATATATATATATATATATATATATAACTAGTCCAATCCTGCTGCAGTCAGCCATGGATCACGTGTCCCATGCAGGGACTGCAGATATAAGAATATTAAACTGCAGCAACTGAAGACTCCAAAGGTCTTCTGGTGTTTATACACGCCTGACTCACAAGGCGAGGGGAGTAAAACTGCAAGGCCCGGTTGGAGGTCAGGATCAAGAGCACAGCGTCATCCAGGAAGAATACATACAATCCAGGCAGCAGGAGACCCGGCAATACTAAGCATGATTAAGACCCATTGACGGGTCGAAACGTCGCTGGTGTTTCTCTTATTATGGAGGAATAAGGCATACAAGTTTTTTCTTCCTCTCCTGCTCCCTGGATTGTCTGTATTGTTCCTAGTGTCCCGTGCAGGGAGGCTGCTGCTGCTGAAGGAGGGATGGGCTTCTGTGGTTTACTACCCCCTCGACGCTGCTTTCAGCAGTGCTCGCTGCCCGGATCGCATATTAGGATCTTCATCAGCACTTTGGTCCTATTCAGCAATTCCAGCAACCTGATTGGTTCTGATTCACAATTCCAGCAACCTGATTGGTTGTTTGGGTTGTCTGTCTCACAATTCCAACAACCTGATTGGTGAATAGGGCCGAAGTGCTGATGGAAGATGTAAATACGCTGCCCCAGATCCCCCTGTAGGAGCCGTGTGGCCCCGCAATGCCAGACTTCCCATCGTTCAGGACTAAACTGGTTGTGAACACTGCTGGAGCTCCTCCCAGCAGCTAGAGGGCGCTGATGTATCCGTTAAGGACGCGGTGTGGATCTCTGCTCTACTCAGCAGGTAACCCGTCTGTACTCTCCATACACCCTCCTGCCATTATGGTTGCCCCATCGATGACGGAGCTGAGCTACGTCACCGTTTTAGCCCATGTGACCTCAGAGCTCTTCTAGCTTTTCTTCCTCTCTATGGTTTTCGGTTTCGTTGTCAACGAGCTAGATTAGACCAAGCGGGGGGCGGGGCTAAGCGGTGGCCACGTGACCTGCAAGTCAGTGTTATTATCTGTGATGCGGAGGGCCCGGGAGCGGGTAGGACGGTGGAGGTGAAGGAGCCGGGGGAGCAGGTCAGTCCCTCACCGCTGAACGTAATGGCAAGATCTGTTCATCCTCTAACTGGCCGGAACATTGTCAAGTCACTGACCGTTACATGGCTGTGTGCACACAGGGGTTACACTCATCATTGTCCCCATTTCCTATAGGTGTGGTTGCACCCCTTCCATTTTTTTGTGGGGCCACTGATGCGTGTGGGTGTCCGCCCGGCCGCAGCGGGGCCGGTGCCGCGCGTGGGTGTCCGCCCGGCCGCAGCGGGGCCAATGCCGCGCGTGGGTGTCCGCCCGCCCGCAGCGGGGCCAATGCCGCGCGTGGGTGTCCGCCCGCCCGCAGCGGGGCCAATGCCGCGCGTGGGTGTCCGCCCGCCCGCAGCGGGGCCAATGCCGCGCGCGGGTGTCCGCCCGCCCGCAGCGGGGCCAATGCCGCGCGCGGGTGTCCGCCCGCCCGCAGCGGGGCCAATGCCGCGCGCGGGTGTCCGCCCGCCCGCAGCGGGGCCAATGCCGCGCGCGGGTGTCCGCCCGCCCGCAGCGGGGCCAATGCCGCGCGCGGGTGTCCGCCCGCCCGCAGCGGGGCCAATGCCGCGCGCGGGTGTCCGCCCGCCCGCAGCGGGGCCAATGCCGCGCGCGGGTGTCCGCCCGCCCGCAGCGGGGCCAATGCCGCGCGCGGGTGTCCGCCCGCCCGCAGCGGGGCCAATGCCGCGCGCGGGTGTCCGCCCGCCCGCAGCGGGGCCAATGCCGCGCGCGGGTGTCCGCCCGCCCGCAGCGGGGCCAATGCCGCGCGCGGGTGTCCGCCCGCCCGCAGCGGGGCCAATGCCGCGCGCGGGTGCCCGCCCGCCCGCAGCGGGGCCAATGCCGCGCGCGGGTGCCCGCCCGCCCGCAGCGGGGCCAATGCCGCGCGCGGGTGCCCGCCCGCCCGCAGCGGGGCCAATGCCGCGCGCGGGTGCCCGCCCGCCCGCAGCGGGGCCAATGCCGCGCGCGGGTGCCCGCCCGCCCGCAGCGGGGCCAATGCCGCGCGCGGGTGCCCGCCCGCCCGCAGCGGGGCCAATGCCGCGCGCGGGTGCCCGCCCGCCCGCAGCGGGGCCAATGCCGCGCGCGGGTGTCCGGCCGCCCGCCCGCAGCGGGGCCAATGCCGCGCGCGGGTGTCCGGCCGCCCGCGGGTGTCCGCCCGCCCGCAGCGGGGCCAGTGCCGCGCGCTGGAGTCCGGCCGGACTGATGGTTGGGGTGTAGTGTGTGCACTGGTTCCTCTGATGGTTGGGGGTGTAGTATTGTGGTGGGTGCACTGGTTCGACTGATGGTTGGGGTGTAGTATTGTGGTGGGTGCACTGGTTCGACTGATGGTTGGGGTGTAGTACGGTGGTGGGTGCACTGGTTTCTCTGATGGTTGGGGTGTAGTACGGTGGTGGATGCACTGGTTTCACTGATGGATGGGGTGTAGTACGGTGGTGGATGCACTGGTTTCACTGATGGTTGGGGTGCAGTACGGTGGTGGGTGCACTGGTTCCTCTGATGGTTGGGGTGTAGTGTATGCACTGGTTTCTCTAAAGGTTGGGGTGTAGTATGATAATGAGTGCATTGGTTCGACTGATGGTTGGGGTGTAGTACAGTGGTGCGTGCACTGGCTCCAGTGATGGTTGGGGTGTAGTACGGTGGTGCGTGCACTGGCTCCAGTGATGGTTTGGGTGTAGTACGGTGGTGGGTGCACTGGTTCCACTGATGGTTGGGGTGTAGTAAGGTGGTGGGTGCACTGGTTCCACTGATGGTTTGGGTGTAGTAAGGTGGTGGGTGCACTGGTTCCACTGATGGTTAAGGTGTAGTAAGGTGGTGGGTGCACTGGTTCCACTGATGGTTGAGGTGTAGTAAGGTGGTGGGTGCACTGGTTCCACTGATGGTTGAGGTGTAGTAAGGTGGTGGGTGCACTGGTTCCACTGATGGTTGGGGTGTAGTACGATGGTGGGTGCACTGGTTCCACTGATGGTTGGGGTGTAGTACGATGGTGGGTGCACTGGTTCCACTGATGGTTGGGGTGTAGTACGATGGTGGGTGCACTGGTTCCACTGATGGTTGGGGTGTAGTACGGTGGTGGGTGCACTGGTTCCACTGATGGTTGGGGTGTAGTACGGTGGTGGGTGCACTGGTTCCACTGATGGTTGGGGTGTAGTACGGTGGTGGGTGCACTGGTTCCACTGATGGTTCGGGTGTAGTACGGTGGTGGGTGCACTGGTTCCACTGATGGTTGGGGTGTAGTATAGTGGTGGGTGCACTGGTTCCTCTGATGGTTGGGTGTAGTATGGTGGTGGGTGCACTGGTTCGACTGATGGTTGGGGTGTAGTACGGGGGTGGGTGCCCTGTTTCCTCTGGTGGTTGGGGTGTAGTGTGTGCACTGTTTCCTCTGATGGTTGGGGTGTAGTGGTTCCTCTGATGCTTGGGGTGTAGTGTGTGCACTGGTTCCTCTGATGGTTGGGGTGTAGTTTGGGGGTGGGTGCAGTGGTTCCTCTGATGGTTGGGGTGTAGTGTGTGCACTGGTTTCTCTGATGGTTGGGGTGTAGTATGGGGGTGGGTGCAGTGGTTCCTCTGATGGTTGGGGTGTAGTATGGGGGTGTGTGCACTGATTCCACTGATGGTTGGGGTGTATTACGGTGTGGGTGCACTGGTTCCACTGATAGGGTGTAGTACAGTGGTGGGGGCACTGGTTGCACTGATGGTTGGGGTGTAGTACGGTGGTGCGTGCACTGGTTCCACTGATGGTTGAGGTGTAGTTCGGTGGTTCGTGCACTGGTTCCACTGATGGTTGAGGTGTAGTTCGGTGGTTCGTGCACTGGTTCCACTGATGGTTGGGGTGTAGTATAGTGGTGGGTGCACTGGCTCCTCTGATGGTTGGGGTGTAGTGTGTGCACTGGTTCCTCTGATGGTTGGGTGTAGTATGGTGGTGCGTGCACTGGTTCCACTGATGGTTGGGGTGTAGTAGGGTGGTGCGTGCACTGGTTCCACTGATGGTTGGGGTGAAGTAGGGTGGTGCGTGCACTGGTTCCACTGATGGTTGGGGTGTAGTACGGTGGTGCGTGCACTGGTTCCACTGATGGTTGGGGTGTAGTACGGTGGTGCGTGCACTGGTTCCACTGATGGTTGGGGTGTAGTACGGTGGTGCGTGCACTGGTTCCACTGATGGTTGGGGTGTAGTACGGTGGTGCGAGCCACTGGTTCCACTGATGGTTGGGGTGTAGTAGGGTGGTGCGTGCACTGGTTCCACTGATGGTTGGGGTGTAGTACGGTGGTGCGTGCACTGGTTCCACTGATGGTTGGGGTGTAGTACGGTGGTGCGTGCACTGGTTCCACTGATGGTTGGGGTGTAGTAGGGTGGTGCGTGCACTGGTTCCACTGATGGTTGGGGTGTAGTAGGGTGGTGCGTGCACTGGTTCCACTGATGGTTGGGGTGTAGTAGGGTGGTGCGTGCACTGGTTCCACTGATGGTTGGGATGTAGTACGGTGGTGGGTGCACTGGTTCCACTGATGGTTGGGGTGTAGTACGGTGGTGGGTGCACTAGTTCCAGTGGGGTGCAGTATGGTGGTGTTTGTGCTGGGTTGTGTATAACGATGCTTCTCTCTTTCAGGCAGGCGGTAATGGCTGAGCGGTGATGTTGCTTCTGTCTCCTGGAATCACAGGTAATGACGTGCTTCATGAGATCGTCTCCCTCATGCTCTGTGTACGTAGAGATCTGCTACACCTCTCATATTTGGGGTCACACAGGACCCTGCACTTGGTGGTGACTCCATTATTAGGCCTGATTTAAATTGGTGAAGTAAACGGTCAAACAGGCAAGTGAAGGCCCATTTAGATGAAATGATTAATGTTGAAACGAGTGAAAGAGAACGAATCAGTCTGATTGCAGCCAACGACTGAACGACGAACGATAATGGTTCACCGTTCGTTTTTGATTCATTTTCTGGAGGCATAACAGCCATCGTTGGCTCATTGGCTTATCGTTCGGTGTAACCGGTGCTCATGCAGTCCTTCTCAGTCACTTATACTGCGAATATGAATGACTGAATGATTTCTCGTCTGAACAAACCAACGATGTATCTGCCTGTATAAAGCGAACTCTGATATAATCTATGGTGTAAAAGGATCCTAAGGGAACGCATGTCCTCTCCACCAATGTAAGCACTGTAGCTTTCTGCTGCAGGTAAGGTGCCACGATGTTTGGCTACACCAGTGGTGCAATGTGTGGAGTTGAGGGTTCTCTTTAGCACCTTCTGTGAGCCTCAGATTTTATGTGGCTTCTATTTTTCCTTCCTTTGTCACTTCATGTTTTGATAGTTCTTCATGTTGGACTTGTCAATAGTCTCTCGCCTTTCTTACTGGTGTGCCTTCATAGTATTATATTTCATGTTCCTCCCCTACAGGATGGGTCCTAGACTTTACCCGTTCCTGCTGGGGCTGCTACGCCCAGCACTTCCCCTCATCCTGGGACTGTCCATAGGCTGCAGCTTGAGCCTCTTGCGGGTCTCCTGGATCCAGGAAGAAGAGAATCCCTGTATGGACAGTCTCATCGGTATCCATGGACTACAACATGGCCAACAGGATGCCCCAATACATGACCTGAAACCCCGAATTATTCCATATAGTCGCAAGCCACATGCTCCACACAAGAAGGTTCTCAGGTAAGTGCGAATACTGTCATGGCGCCATCAGTAGTGTATGTGAGGCGAGTGGTTGCGTCTAGATTTTGTTATTGATGTGACACCAACTGATGTTCCCGCAGGACCCGCTACATCCAGTCAGAGCTTGGATTTAGAGAGCGCCTCTCAGTGGTGGTCTTGTCTTCTCGCTCCACACTGAACTCCCTTGCTGTGGCTGTGAATCGGACTCTTTCACCTCATGTAAGCCGCTTAGTATTTTTCACAGGGGCCCGAGGCCCTAAGATACCCTCAGGAATGGAAGTTGTGTCACATGGAGATGAGCGGCCTGTATGGGTGATATACCACACCCTGCGTTACATTGAGATGCACCTTCTAAACACATATGACTGGTTCTACGTTTCCCAGGATGATACCTTCACCAATGGCTTCCACCTGCAAGAATTTGTCAGTCACCTGAGCCCTGGGCCTGTGGTGTACATTGGCCAACCCATGGAGTTTATAGGAGGCCAGGAAGGTTGGAGATACTGTCATGGAGCCTCTGGATATCTTCTCTCCAGGGCTCTTCTCCTCAGCCTGGGACCACATTTGGATTTCTGTCGCTCTGATATCTTGAGTTCCAGACCAGATGAATGGTTGGGGCGCTGCCTGCAGGACACTCTGGGCATTGCGTGTGTGGCAGAGTTTCAGGTAATAAATGTATTGAAAGACTCAGGACTCTGGCCTACAATCATGAGTGTAGATATGGGTCTAATACAATGTGTATGCATACAACGTGCCTGATAAGTGAGTCCATAGCCATTGATCACCACCTCTCCAGTCTACTGTCCTAGGCCAGCCAGCTCCCAGGCTTGGCCGCGCTCCTGGGCCAGCCAGCTCCCAGGCTTGGCCGCGCTCCTGGGCCAGCCAGCTCCCAGGCTTGGCCGCGCTCCTGGGCCAGCCAGCTCCCAGGCTTGGCCGCGCTCCTGGGCCAGCCAGCTCCCAGGCTTCTTTCCTGGACTAAACCATTTCAAGAGATTCATTATTCTTTTTTGTTTATTTTGGTCTAGGGTCTGCGGTTTGTTTCTTATGATCTTCCTAGAAATACAGATGTAGAGAATATTGACGAGACCCTGCTGGGACCTGCACTCTCGGTTCACCTAGTGAAGGACGGTATGGTAATGTACAAGCTTCAGCGTAAACTCAGCCAGATAAGACTGCATAGGACTTACAGTCGGATCCAGCGGCTCCAGGTAACAAGGGTGCTGCTTCTTGCTCCACCACTTACTAACCCCTTTCTTCTGCCTCAGCTCTCCATTCTTTTTGTGTATTCTAATACTTAATACATATCTTTAGCATGTATTGTAGAGGATACAGAACACAGATACAGCTCTATACAAATAACCAGATTTATTTTATTTATAACTGGACTTGACTCATTTTGGAAAAATGCTCCTCAATTACTTAGAAACCCCCTATAATTATATACTTTATTATACAAACATAACATTTTTCTGCTTTTCTAAGACATCTGGAAAGCCAATATTTACTTTCTGCAATACACTTTTTGTTTTTCTTTGACTAGCAAAAACATTTTCCGTGCGCTCAATGCCTTTTCCTCGAGTCTGATCTATTGGTGAGCTACTAGAGATGAGCGAGCGTACTCGGATAAGCACTACTCGCTCGAGTAATTGGCTTTATCCGAGTATCGCTGTGCTCGGGTCTAAAGATTCGGGTGCCGCTGCGGCTGACAGGTGAGTCGCAGCGGGGAGCAGGGGAGAGCGGGCTGGAGAGAAGGAGAGAAAGATCTTACCTCCGTTCCTCCCCGCTCTCCCCTGCAGCTCCCCGCTCCGTGCCGGCACCCGAATCTTTAGACCCGAGCACAGTGATACTCGGATAAAGCCAATTACTCGAGCGAGTAGTGCTTATCCGAGTACGCTCGCTCATCTCTATGAGCTACCCAATATTTTTTTTGCCTTCCTTCTATAATTTCACAATTACTTGCGAGGATCACTATTTTAATTGACAACCACAAGGGGCAGCGCTGAAAGGGATCAGTATTGGTAGGTGTCAGGGTTACTAGAAAAGACCACTATATTGGTGGGGATTAAAGTTACTGGTGAGGTCCACATGGGTCACTATGAGATGGGTAAACAGTTACCAGTGAAGACCATAGGGGGCAGCATTATGGATGAACATTGCAGGAGTATAGGTTAATCCTATTTGGTTTAAGTCTGTTTCATCCTTACTAACGACATGACTGTTTTTGTTGCAGAGCGAGATCCGAAATCTTTCATCCTTCACACCGGATGGAGACTCGGGTCTCTTATGGCCCATTGGTGTGAATCCACCATTCAGTCCAACGTCTCGTTTTGATCTGCTGACTTGGGAATACTTCACAGAGATGCACACATTCTCCTGCCCAGATGGAGCCCCTAAGTGTCCTTTGCAGGGAGTGTGGCTACTGGATGTTCAGCAGGTCTTGGAAGAAGCCGTGAATCAACTCAATCAGCGCTACCATCCATGGCTGCAATTCAGAAAGCGTCGGCTGCTCAATGGGTACAGACGCTTTGATCCCACAAGGGGGATGGAATACATGTTGGACCTTTTGCTAGAAGCTACTACTGAAAAGGGTCATGCTGGGTTAATAACTAAGCGCCTAAGCCTTTTACGCCCCCTAGGTCTTGTGGAGATTCTTCCTATGCCGTATGTGACAGAAGCCACAAGAGTTCAGCTAGTATTACCTTTAATGCCTTCTGACACTGGCCACGTTGCAGGTTTTCTCGATGCCTTTGCAACAAACCTCCTTGACCCTCAAGAGAATGTAGCCCTAACTGTACTACTTGTATATGACATGGGCTCATCTGGGCAAGAAAAAGATGTGTACGAGGAGGTACGTGCCATGTTAATGGAGCTGGAAAAGCGCTATACATTCCTACGCCTGGAGTTGTCCAGTGTACGCACAGAGCTACCATCTCAGGTGCGCCTCATGGAGGTTGTGTCTAAAAAACACTCAATGGACACTCTCTTCTTTCTTATGAGTGTGTGGAGTGAGGTGACGACAGAGGCATTAAACCGTTGCCGAATGAATGCCATTGGTGCTTGGCAGGTGTTTTCTCCTGTCCACTACCAGGAGTACAGCCCTGACATTTCACGTCACGGCTTCTCTATTCCACAGTATGCAGAATTCCTGCGTGATGGACATTTTGACCGACTGTCGTCTTCGGAATTTTGTTTCTATAACTCGGACTTCATGAGAGCCAGAAGCCGGATGGCAGCGGTGGTGCAGGAGGAAGAGGACGAGGATAATGGTGACATAGAACTGCTGGAATTGTTTCTTCGTCATTCGGAGCTCCATGTGTTTCGAGCATTGGAGCCGGCGCTAGTACAGAGATTCTCACTTAAAAAGTGCAACACCCACCTGTCTGGTGAGGGCTATCACCGATGTGTGCTCAGCAATCTAGAAGCTCTTGGCTCCCGGGTTCATCTTGCTATGGCTCTGTTTGAACAAGATCAGACTAACAGTACATAGACTGCTGCAACGTTGTGACATGAAAAACTTTACATATCCCAAAATATGTCACATGATGGTTTTAATGATATCGATGTTTACTGTGGTTCTTTGTAAATATGCAAATAAATATATTTATACTGTATGAAGTCTTTGTCAGTAGTGTATTGTGCATGGTATCGACGACTGAATTCTTCATCACGTGTCTCCTCCACATATTGCATATTCCGCCCCGTAGTGCATAAAGTAATGACCTGCTCAGTGTTATAGGTAGAAATGGAATTTATTGAATTGTCACATTGTGACTCTACACACAGCAGCTACGACAGTAATATACAGTGCTGAACACAATTCTATCTACCCCTCCCACCCCCTTCCCTCCTCGAACTACCTAATGGTGCAGGGCTAAACTGACAACTATTGGATGCACACCCTGGAGGTCTTCCCTAGTGGGAATATTTGTTACATGACGTGTGTTGGTGCTGAATTCATGGACCATGCCAAGCAGAAGACAGCCATAGTTTGGGTGTAGTGTATGGGTTTGTGGATTACTCCATGGCAGTGCATTACAGTGGCACAAAACGTTGTACCAAGACAGTGGATACCAGGTGTGAAACCTTTCTTGTACCCTGACCGGACAGATAAACTAGCTATTAGTCCTTTCTATGGCAATAGTGATCAATAAACCAGCGGACTGCGTCCGTCCGGCTTTGCCCTGGGACGGGGGTATATTATCTGCAGTTGGTTTTCTCTGCCGTCCTTCCGATGCTCTGGTTTTAGGCCCTGTTTTCAGCCGTCCAATATTCGGCAGCAGTTTTCTAACTACTTATTGTAAACTACCCTATTCTGATTGTCCAGTTCTAATCACGTGAGCAACTCTACCCAATCAGAGAGCAGGAATAGTGCATTAGTAGTCTAACACTATATGAATGCACTGTGGGGGATTAGGTAGTCTGAAGGTTGTCCGCTATCTTGGACGACTGAAAACAGAATCTGAAACCTGTGGCTTGAAGGGACAGCAAAGAAGAACAATTGCAGGTAACATAGCCCTCTCCTACTCTGGTCCTGGGACATAATTCTGTCCTGAAACCTGAAGGTTTCTTTAATACATCAAGGGTCTGTTAAAGTTATACATTTGTCATCCCCAAAAATTCCAAAAGACCTTTCAAAACTATTCAATGTCTTTGGTATCTACAACTGGGCTTTGAGCTCTATGACTTAACTAATGTGTGTATGACACTGCAGTATAGCGTTACTGTATAAAAACAAAAAAAAATACTGATGTTGGTGCCTGAATGGGACCTTCCCCTGCCTGACAGCTCAACCCCATCGCCCTTGACTAAAGCCAGAACTTGGTCCAGAAACCACCTGTGGTCCTTAATGTATATCGCAAACATTGATCACAATGATAATGGTGAACAGTTATTGGCACTTGCTTTAGAAGGTAGGTCTTCCGACGCTGCATAACAGGGTGGAGTGTATGAGCCACCATGGGTTCATAACAGAAAATGAGCCCCAGGACTATCTCTAATAGGCCTTGAGTTCTTGTCCTGTGTATGTACCGTGAGGGAGCAGTAAGGATGGAGAAGCCACGTATCAGCCGAGAACAGGAACACTGACATCAACGGGGAGAGGAGGCGATTATGTGTTCCGGACACCAAGAGACTGCTCCAGCTCCTGTCGTCTTTGTTGGATCTGAAACAAAGGTCAAGACAGTTCAGTATGGAGTCTCCATTCCTTCCCTGCCCCAGATGGACAGTATTAATAGCAGGATTATTAATAAACCTACTCCATAATAAATGGACAGTCAGCACTGCAGTGTCATCTTATCAGGAAGGATTAAACCTAGCAGTAAGCAGCATGTACGGCCCACAGCGACCCAGGGCACCACGTGAAATACATCCCAACGAGAGGTTCTAGATTGGCCAAATTACCACTTTTTTTTAATACAATTTAAATGACAGGGTAGAAGAGGCCTCATTTACCCAGCAGATTCTGATGATTAAAAACACCCTTCATCAAAAAAGTTATGGCTGTCAGGATGGCGGCAGAATTTTTTCCCCAAAACATTTTATCTTTTTAAGGGCTTGTTCAGACTACCGTATATCGGCCGAGGATTCACGCCCGTCCGATATACGGTGTCCCTCTCTGCAGGGGCAGGAAGAGCTGGAAGCAGTGCAATGAGCTCTGGCCCCCCTCTCCACTATTTGCAATGGAAGGAGGTGGAGCTAAGTCCTGGAACTTAGCTCCACCCCCTCCCATTGCAAATAGTGCTGAGGGGCGAAGAGGGGGCAGGAGCTCAGTGCACTGCTCCCAACTCTTCCAGACTCCTCCCCCTGCAGAGGACACCGTATATTGGCCCGGCGTGAATACCCGGCCAATATACGGTCGTCTGAATAAGCCCTAAAGCAGTACAGCAAAAAAACTACTATATAAATTTGGTGCCGTCATATTTGTACTGAGCCATAGAATAAAGCTTTGTCATTTTGGCCGCAGTGTGTATATGTCATACAAACAAGCCCCCCCTCCACCCCCTATAGGATGGTGGAATTTCATTTTTTCCCCCCCATTTCACTCAACTTATAAGTTTATGAAAAGTTTTTAGCACATTAAATTGAGCCACTGAAAAATACAACTCGTACTGCAAGGCAGCCCTCAGACAGCTATGTTGATGGATAAATAAAAGAGTTGAGATTTTTTTTTGAAAGCGAGGAGGAAGAGAGCGAAAATGAAAAATAGGGCCACATCCTTAACCCCTTAGTGACCAAACCTGTTTGCGCCTTAATGACCAGGCCAAATTTTGGAAATCTGACAGGTCACTTTAACATAGAATAACTCCGTAAAGGTTTTGCATATCCAAGTGATTCTGACATTGTTTTTCACCACATGTTGTATTTCATATAGGTGGTAAAAATAGACCGATAGAATTTGTGTATATTTATTAAAAGACACCGTTGGAGGCCTTAGGTAAGTAATTTCATCTCCCCTCATGGATCGCATCTGTGACGGGAGGTGAAATTTTAACTTTTTTTTAAACTTTTACATGATCACTGTTATTCATTAGATAGCGGCAATCACGTAATCGCCTACAGCAGGACCCAGTGAAATCTCCAGGTTCTCAGCTATGTTTGGTAGCCAGGAGCAGAGAGATATTAAATTACCCGGGCAATCGGCGGCTTTTGCGCATGCGTCCGCCATTTTAGTGACGGGCGCATGCACAGAAGCTGCGGTGAGGTCTGCAGATAAATCCAGGTGCCTTAGGTACCTAATTTTATCCTCCCTCACGGTTATGATTCGTAAGGGCAGATGAAACAAACTTTTTTTTTTTAACTTTACATGATTACTGTTATCCATTTAATGTTATCCTGATATCTCTCTGCTCCCGGCTACACATGCTGGCTGGGAGCATAGGGATCTTAAATTTCCCGGGGCATGAGCCCTTATATTCAGAGAAGACAACATAAGGTCCTGGAAGGACCATATCGTCATGAGATGGGGGTGAGTTTTTTAACCTTCCATCATGGATCGGATCCGCGAGAGGTGCAGCATTGCTGTCACCCCTCTCATTGAATACACATCTGTTTTGCAGGGTAGCACCCCCACCGTTTAAATCCGCGACTGTCAAATTGGTCCGTGGACCCACGGTGTGCACCTCCCACTGATCCCCTTTTCTTCAGACATGCCCACATACACTAGTGTTTGGTACCGTAGGAACTTAAGGCCGCCTCCTAGATTTTAGGATCCAGGCCATTGGGTCCCTTGAGGTAGCATACCATCACATTAGTTGAAGCCATCCATAGTTCTGTGTGACTATATATCTGCTCATGTTTTTAGACACACAAATAAAAGTTACGTTTTAGATCCTCCCTGTGAATCCCAGTCTCTTAAAGATCTGTAAGCCCCCTGTGAATTCTACTTTCCATCGTTGGATCTCAGCCTTGTCTGACTCTATTGAGAATGTTTCTTCAGTTCTTCTCTTTACTGTCAGACCTCTTGTGTTGGGTTCCTGTGTGAACGGACAGATACTGATCCCGCTGCAGGAGTTTCTCTTGGGCTCAGGTAGAGACTGTGACTGCAGAACCTTCATGTCGTGTCTCCTCAGTAGAAAAGTTCTTGGATTGTTGTCTTCCTGCAGAAGTCAATGACCTGTCAGCTACAGCTTCTGGACATGTGAGTGGATGTCCTCCGGTGTCTTCTTGTCCAGTGCAGAATACATAGATCCCTCTGTTTTACTGGATCTAATGTAACCTCTGTTGTCTTTAAAGTTCCACTTCATCCAGAAGACATTTCCACATGGCTTGTGGTCCTCCAGCGGTTTATTACAAGCGTGTGCCGAGCATAGATGTTCCGTTTGGGCAGCCATGCTTTTCTGTTCTTTCTTATTGTGGAGTCCTGAGCACTGATCTTGGCTTAGGAAGCTGATGTCTCTGGAAGATCTTCTGGAAGCCTCTATTACTTCTTGGAAGACTTACTGTTATGCCTCAGGGAATGATTTTGGCGGGGTCGGTTTCTGAGCAGATTTATCACTTCTTCAAGACTTTAAAGAGATTGGCTTGGAGCCTTGGGAATGTTTAATAACATGGATTACCTGTGATGTTATCGCTTTATATCCATCGATCCCACACGTTGAAGGTTTGCAAACTCTATCCAGGTTTTTACGGCAACAAAGTACATATACAGCGGAGATTAATTTATTGTCCAAGCTATGGATTTCTTGCTGAAATGTAATTGCTTCAGCTTTGACAGGAAGGTTTTCATACCGGGGACCTCTACGGGTGGGAAATGTTCTTCCTTTGCAAAAATTTACATGGCGATTTGGGAAAGGGCTTTCTTGTTTTCTGAATGTAATCTTTTTGCCCCTATATCAGGTCCTTTGGTCATTATATAGACTATCAGCACCCGCTATGGGGGGGGTGAAGAACAAATGTGATGACTTTTTCGTTTACCGTATATTCCGGCGTATAAGGCGACGGGGCGTATAAGACGACCCCCCAACTGTCACCTTATACGCCGGGAATACAGCGGAGCACAAAAAAAAAAATCATTACTCACCTTCCCCGGCGTTCTGCGGCGCTGCTGCAGGATGTCGCTCCCTCCTGGTCCCCTAAGAAAGAAGTTTCCTGCATCGCCCGGAGCAGTGAGTTTAATTCAGACGCGGGTCTCCTGCAGATCCGGACGGCTTCCATAGGCTTCAATAGAAGCCTGTGGGAGCCGTCCCCGCGGGAGACCCGCGCCTGAATAGAGCATGTCCGGAATTTTTCCTGCACGCGGGACCCGCACCTGCAGGGAAAAATGACATCCGCAGGTATTTAACTACCTGCGGGTGTCTAATGCATCCCTATGGGGCGCGGATCCGCGTGCAGGAAAAACGCTGCGGATTTAAAATCCGACTTTGCCCGTGGACATGAGGCCTTAAAGTTAGGATTAGAGAACATCTGGTGGGCGCTAACAACCCCAACGCTACTAATCTTGTCATGATGGTAATATATGTACCTTTTGCTTTTCAGGGTATTGAGAGAATTAATAGCCCACGAAGAGGCGGAAACCATAAGCAGCTGCTGCATAGCAGAGAAACAAGGTGGATTATTTTTACTGCACATGAGAATTCCATATGGGCTCAATATACTCCAGGATTCTAGTATCGTGATTGAAGTATCTTTTTTGTATTACAATTTGTAGCAAAGTTATGATGTTTAAGATAGCTTTGTGTATTCAATGCTCTTGTGTTTCTATCTGTGATTGGTTGATTATCATGTGACGTTGGAGCATATATTTAAATTAGTCAACTATATATGGTCTTATGCTGTGAAGGATAATTTTCCGATATGCTACACGTATCTGTCTCCTGGTACTTATTTTTACTACTTGCATGTGTTTGGAATAGAGATGGGAGTTTTTAACAAAGCAACGGGCGATGCTGGACCCTTCTGTAGAAACTACTTAAAACTTCACTGTTTGCAAATACAGTTGACATTCGGAAGAGGGCAAATACTTTTTTCAGAACTGTAAGATGCCTCTTTATGGTTGCATTCCTGATACCCTTTAGTAGCATGCTTGTGCAGGTAGAGACTCTGTCGCCATCTTTTTGCAGTCCTCTCTCAGAGCAGCATATGGTAGTGCCTGTCACATGGATTACAGTGATATGTCTGCTGTCTGGATCTGTGCAGTAGTTTTTGAGAAACTCGCCTTTTATCAGTAGCAGCACATGCATAGAGGACTACTTATAGTAAGCCTGGATATTCATGAGCTGCAGGCTAGCCACACCCATCCCGCACTCCAGTCACTGATTGACTGCTTTCTGCCTATTACTGTGCATAGTGAGAACTGCCAATTATTAGCTGGGAAGGAGGGCGGGGGGAGATAGCAGGCTGAATATGCAGGACTAGTTGTGTGTCTGGCTGCTACTAATTAAAGGGGTTGTCCCGCGCCGAAACGGGTTTTTTTTTTTTCCCAACCCCCCCCCCGTTCGGCGCGAGACAACCCCGATGCAGGGGTTAAAAAAGAACACCGGAGAGTGCTTACCTGAATCCCCGCGCTCCGGTGACTTCTTACTTACCTGATGAAGATGGCCGCCGGGATCCTCTCCCTCGGTGGACCGCAGGGCTTCTGTGCGGTCCATTGCCGATTCCAGCCTCCTGATTGGCTGGAATCGACACGTGACGGGGCGGAGCTACACGGAGCCCCCATTGAGAACAGAAGAAGACCCGGACTGCGCAAGCGCGGCTAATTTGGCCATTAGACGGCGAAAATTAGTCGGCTCCATGGGAACGAGGACGCTAGCAACGGAGCAGGTAAGTGAAAACCTTCTTATAACTTCTGTATGGCTCATAATTAATGCACAATGTACATTACAAAGTGCATTAATATGGCCATACAGAAGTGTATAACCCCACTTGCTGCCGCGGGACAACCCCTTTAAATGCAAGTTTCTCCAAAACTACTGCACAGATCCACACAGCAGACATATCACTGTAATCAAGTGTGACAGGCAATCCCTTATGCTGCTCTCAGTGAGGGCTGCAAGAAGATGGTGACGAAGTCTTATGCCCCATTTAGACGGAACGATTATCGTTCAGTGAATTGTTCAAACGAACAAAACTGAATTATAATTGTTCAGTTTGAATGCTGATAAACAACGAGTGAGAATCATGAGGTTCTCATTCGTCGTTCACTTTCAGCCGGTTTTGGCAGCACTTATTGTGACATTTAAGCACTGGTCGTTCAGCGTTTCCCATAGGAATGTGAAACAGTGAATTGTACGTGCACGAAAACTGCATGATTCTCAACAACAATCTCTCTTGGGCTAAATGGGCTGCCAGAGCGCAAACGGGCTGGTGATGACATCATCAGCTCGTTCCGAATGAATTGCAAGAGTCGCGGCCTGTGTAAAAGGGCCATTAAATGTTTTGAGCAAGTGTGAAAAATACACAATATTCGGCAGGTCTCACCTTACAGTAAAAGTAGCGGCTCACAGCCTCCTGGGACCAAGGCTCTTGGTAGAAGTCGGCTCTCCTCTCCTGTTCTGGGTTCCCAACCACATCTGTCATAATCTAGTGAAAGTGGGAGATCTTTTAATGAATCTAGCTCAGTGAGAGAAGTGACCCAGGAAAGTTACCGACAGGCTTGCACTAATTTTACAGCCATTTTCCAGACATAGCTGGGGAAGGCTAGAACAAAAACCAAAAATGTTACCTTGAGGTCTCTGCTCTGGGACAATAGCCAGTCCTGGATATAACCCTTTGGATCTCTACAGAAGCTCAACATGAAGTCTCGTTGTATTTTCAGTTGGTTTATTGATTCAATGGTCTCATGGATCTAGAAAAGAAATAACTCATCAGTGTAGATCCTGATCCTCAAACACCCCAACAAGTCATGATGTGAGAATCTATCATTTGGAGAACACCTGTGGTAATGCCCGGGTGCACTAAGGACATCCTAAAAACACACATTTCTTATGTATCACATGAGACCTGGAGAACACCGGAGCACAAGATCGTCCCTTATATCCAGAGGGAGGTGGCATCTACTAGACAGGTTAGCAATTAAAGCTCTGGTATGTTCATGCTGATGGAGGGAGTCCTTTTCTGATGAGTAACAGACTTCAGACCTGTCAAGAATATTCTGTCTTAAAGAATTAAGTTGCTATAGACACAAGATGGAGAACTGCCATTGGAATGGCCAATAAGAATACTATCATGTGTGGCCAAATACTGAGTGCAAAACTCAAATAGTGGCTGCTCTTTTATGACTAGTTGGATCATAAACCTGAAGTGATGACACGTACGGCCCAAAATCCAGGTCTGTAGAGGAATTTCTTGCCGGATTGTCAGTTTATCGGTTTGATGAAGATGCATGACTGGTTATAATTCTGAAGAACTTGCAAAATCATCTGATATCTAGGATTGCTAGAAGTGACCGCATTTACTGCAAACATCTGATTGTATCAGCAATTTGTGTCCACTTTGCCCCCCACCATTAGAATGACAGTTATCATGTCCATTCCGCTCCTGACCCTTAGGATTACAGTTACAATGTTCACCCTGCTCCCCACTATTACGCCGGTGTCACACAAGCAGATTCCAATTGTGAAATCCTGGATCAGCATCCGCACAGAGGATCCGCAGCAAAGCGTGGACAATGAAAAGCATGTACTTTTGCTTTTTCACTCACACTCGCGGGTAGGAATTGTGTATTCTGCGAGCAGAGGAAAAATCGTAGCACTATTTTGCCAAAGTCATTTGCAATACAACAAAATAAGGTACGCAGGGTCACCAGCAGGGCTCACAGCTGGAATCCGCTGCGGGCCTCCCGCATGCAGAATACAGTCCGCCCGTGTGAGCCTGGCCTTAGGATTACAGTCACTATGTCCACCCTGTTTGCACCATCATCAATGTTATAGTCACCAAGTCCACCTTGGCTCCCCTAAACGCAGGATTACCTTATTATCCAGTGCGGCGATCTCTTGCTGGTTGGCAGTTGATAAGAGAAAGCTACTCATCTGACTCTTAAGCGGATCTTCCACTTCCACGTCAATGTCATAGCAGGCAGTCTTCTTTTGGTCTGTGGGATCCACGCTGTAGGGAATAGCAGGTTATTCATTGGGAAGTTAGACATTTGCTGTCCATTCAAGGAATATTCTCTCTTCAATTTTCCCCATTTTGTTACGTTACAGCCTTAGTGCTCATTCACATGGGTGTATTGTCACCGCGTATTACGCACGCGTATATCCCGTGCGTAACACGGACTTTCATTCACACCTGCGTGTGGGTACTGCGTATCGATACACAGAAGAAATAAAATCGCAGCATGTTCTATTTCTCTGTGTATGAAACGCCATTTCCCTTGTATGAAGAGCTGTCCATACGCATGCATTGCGCATGGGCAGCGCTTCAATATGCATCCCCGCTCTGTTCAGAATTTTAAAAAATAATAAATAAAATTGCACTGCGCATGTCCGTGATTGCATCATTCTCGGGCATGTGCAGCGCCACATACATCCCAGAGGTGGTCTCTGGCTGCAGGGCGTATGGGTGGTAATGTGTAGAACTGTGAGAGACTCGCAGTGTTGTACGCATACGTCTGTGTGAACGAGCTCTTATTCTGTCATGGATAATATTCATCTGCACAAACTTGTCCATGATGATGGGAGACTGGGGGTCATCTACCAGAGGACCAGATAGTGCAAACTGTACAGGCCGGACCAAGTAGTGGGGAGACCTGAAGTTCTTAGACAAGCAGGAACCTTCTCTCATTCACTTCTAATGACTTGCGCAGCAATCTGGCACGGTACCTGATGATGTGGTTAATGACAATGGGGTCCGGCGGCAGCAGGAGGTTTGTAAGCCTTTGTGGGATCTCTGAAAACTTTAACCGAGGACAATCAAATATCTGTGAAATGACAGGAAAGAAAATCAATAAAATTAAGGACTAATGCCAAGAATCTAAGCGAGGAAGGAGGCGAGAATGTTACTTCAGAACATATAATGAGCCCCTCACTATAACTGCATGGTGACATACGGGGGATACGGGCAGCCCACCTGCTGGAAGTATTTGTCTCCACTGATATACTCCTTGTCATGACAGTCCTGGAGTTTGTTGGTCTTTATATACTGCCAGAGCGCCTGGATGATGACCGCCCGCGTCTGCGTGTGAATCCCCAGCAGACGAGCAAGACGAGGATCAAGCTTGAACTGCGGGGGCTGTGGAGACAAGGAGACAGCAAGGTCAGCAGGGAAGAACCCGGCATCTTAAAGGTCAGGATATCTGTGTGTCCTGTATGTGTGAGGAGTCCTGGCACTCCTCAAGGAACCGGGCAAAACTAATCCTACCGAATAAGCCTTACAGAATGTCAGGAAATTACCGTTTATATCACTGGTGTAAATCCTAATAAAACACTGTAAGAATACATTATTACTGCCCCACATACAGCAGAGGAGAGCTGAGCATTCCGCCCCCACATACAGCAGAAGAGAGCTGAGCATACCGCCCCCACATACAGCAGAGGAGAGCTGAGCATACTGCCCCCACATACAGCAGAGGAGAGCTGAGTATACCGCTCCCACATACAGCAGAGGAGAGCTGAGCATACCTCCCCCTCATAAAGCAGAGGAGAGCTGAGCATACTGCTCCCATATACAGCAGAGGAGAGCTGAGCATACTGCCCCCACATACAGCAGAGGAGAGCTGAGCATACCGCCCCCACATACAGCAGAGGAGAGCTGAGCATACCGCCCCCACATACAGCAGAGGAGAGCTGAGCATACTGCCCCCACATACAGCAGAGGAGAGCTGAGCATACTGCCCCCACATACAGCAGAGGAGAGCTGAGCATACTGCCCCCACATACAGCAGAGGAGAGCTGAGTATACCGCTCCCACATACAGAAGAGGAGAGCTGAGCATACTGCCCCCACATACAGAAGAGGAGAGCTGAGCATACTGCCCCCACATACAGCAGAGGAGAGCTGAGCATACCGCCCCCACATACAGCAGAGGAGAGCTGAGCATACCGCCCCCACATACAGCAGAGGAGAGCTGAGCATACCGCCCCCACATACAGCAGAGGAGAGCTGAGCATACCGCCCCCACATACAGAAGAGGAGAGCTGAGCATACCGCCCCCACATACAGCAGAGGAGAGCTGAGCATACCGCCCCCACATACAGCAAAGGAGAGCTGAGCATACCGCCCCCACATACAGCAGAGGAGAGCTGAGCATACCGCCCCCACATACAGCAGAGGAGAGCTGAGCATACCGCCCCCACATACAGCAGAGGAGAGCTGAGCATACCGCCCCCACATACAGAAGAGGAGAGCTGAGCATACGGGCCCCCACATACAGCAGAGGAGAGCTGAGCATACCGCCCCCACATACAGCAGAGGACAGCTTAGCATACCGCCCCCACATACAGCAGAGGAGAGCTGAGCATACCGCCCCCACATACAGCAGAGGAGAGCTGAGCATACCGCCCCCACATACAGCAAAGGAGAGCTGAGCATACCGCCCCCACATACAGCAGAGGAGAGCTTAGCATACCGCCCCCACATACAGCAGAGGAGAGCTGAGCATACCGCCCCCACATACAGCAGAGGAGAGCTGAGCATACGGGCCCCCACATACAGCAGAGGAGAGCTGAGCATACCGCCCCCACATACAGCAGAGGAGAGCTTAGCATACCGCCCCCACATACAGCAGAGGAGAGCTGAGCATACGGGCCCCCACATACAGCAGAGGAGAGCTGAGCATACCGCCCCCACATACAGCAGAGGAGAGCTTAGCATACCGCCCCCACATACAGCAGAGGAGAGCTGAGCATACCGCCCCCACATACAGCAGAGGAGAGCTGAGCATACGGGCCCCCACATATAGCAGAGGAGAGCTGAGCATACCGCCCCCACATACAGCAGAGGAGAGCTTAGCATACCGCCCCCACATACAGCAGAGGAGAGCTAAGCATATGGCCCCCACATAAAGCAGAGGAGAGCTGAGCATACCGCCCCCACATACAGCAGAGGAGAGCTGAGCATACCGCCCCCACATAAAGCAGAGGAGAGCTGAGCATACCGCCCCCACATCAAGCAGAGGAGAGCTGAGCATACCGCCCCCACATCAAGCAGAGGAGAGCTGAGCATACCGCCCCCACATACAGCAGAGGAGAGCTGAGCATACCGCCTCCACATACAGCAGAGGAGAGATGAGCATACCGCCCCCACATACAGCAGAGGAGAGCTGAGCATACCGCCCCCACATACAGCAGAGGAGAGCTGAGCATACCGCCCCCACATACAGCAGAGGAGAGCTGAGCATACCGCCCCCACATACAGCAGAGGAGAGCTGAGCATACCGCCCCCACATACAGCACAGGAGAGCTGAGCATACCGCCCCCACATACAGCACAGGAGAGCTGAGCATACCGCCCCCACATACAGCACAGGAGAGCTGAGCATACCGCCCCCACATACAGCACAGGAGAGCTGAGCATACCGCCCCCACATACAGCACAGGAGAGCTGAGCATACCGCCCCCACATACAGCACAGGAGAGCTGAGCATACCGCCCCCACATACAGCACAGGAGAGCTGAGCATACCGCCCCCACATACAGCACAGGAGAGCTGAGCATACCGCCCCCACATACAGCAGAGGAGAGCTTAGCATACCGCCCCCACATACAGCACAGGAGAGCTGAGCATACCGCCCCCACATACAGCAGAGGAGAGCTGAGCATACCGCCCCCACATACAGCACAGGAGAGCTGAGCATACCGCCCCCACATACAGCACAGGAGAGCTGAGCATACCGCCCCCACATACAGTACAGGAGAGCTGAGCATACCGCCCCCACATACAGCACAGGAGAGCTGAGCATACTGCCCCCACATACAGCAGAGGAGAGCTGAGCATACCCCCCCCACATACAGCAGAGGAGAGCTGAGCATACCACCCCCACATACAGCAGAGGAGAGCTGAGCATACCGCCCCCACATACAGCAGAGGAGAGCTGAGCATACCACCCCCACATACAGCAGAGGAGAGCTGAGCATACCGCCCCACGTACAATAATGGGAGAGGTTTCTGCATTAATATTTCACTTAAAAAAAATTTTTTTTAAAAACTGTAAATAAAAACTCAGCATTTTCACATGAAATCTCTATTACTGCACGCCTCATGTGATATACTGGTTACATTCCTTCCCATCGAGGGCGCCAGTACGTTGGTATTTGGCTGTATATACAAAGGCACTGGGATTTTGCGGATCAGTCACGTCTGACCGAAACTCATGTAAGGCCAATGGAACATTTACGAGCAGAAGCCACATGGGATCCGGGCGCTTAATGGTTAATATGGTTGTTTTTTTCCCCTCTAGTAAGACGGTGCTTGTATAGCTCACCTATGCTGAGAGGACATTTCAGGGTCCATTGGGGGATCCTTCAGCACTTTCCAGAACATCTGCCAGAAGAATTGGGTGGCCTGCTGACAGCACTGAAAGATCTGGAGCCCATAAGAGGAAAAGCGGGACCCCGGCCTCCAGATGTTGGCTGAAAACTGGACGTCTTCCTCGCTTTCTCCCCAAAGTAGGCTACAGTTGCGGTTTTGGTTTAAGCAGGTTGTCTCTCGCTTCACGCGGGTGGATAGTGTTTCAATAAATAAATTCAGTTTTGGACTTAAGCAAAATAGTATGTAAGGCCAAAAAAAAGACACATGTCCATCCAGTGCAGCCTATTACCCCCTCCCCTCCCACCATGTTGATCCAGAGGAAGGCAAAAAAACCTCAATGAGGTAGAAGCCAATTTTCCCCATATAAGGGACAACATTCCCTTCCGACTCCAATCTGGCAATCAGGATAATCCCCGGATCACCAACCCTGCTGAAGTAATCAGTGATTATAACATATAACATTGTATCACTCATGAGACGTCCGGCACGAGAGGTACTGATCCTAATTAGGTATCCTGGTAGTAAAGGAGGCATGTGCATGGGGAATTGGGTGCAGCCAACCCAGTATTCGTACAACCCGTGGGTTGACGTACAGTAAGGCCGCTCTCACACATGAACGCCGCAAAATGCAGCTATTTTACTTTCACTTTCGGACGCAGGGAGCTGCGGCTGACAGTGTGTTTTTTTAGCGCACCCCATCATTGTGATGGGTAATGAGGTGCGGCGTGGAGTGCCGCGATGGAACGCATGCCTGCAAGGCCCTATTGATTTAAATGAGAGTGTTAGACCACGGTTAACGCAGCGTTCAAAATGCCGTGTTAATAAAAAGCGCCTGTGTGAGAGGCCTGAATGTAGTGATGAAGGTAAAACATAAAAGGGGAGTAAGGCCAACCCTTGGATGGACATGCGCATACACAGCCCGGGTCATGAAAAATCACAGTTTGTATTTGATAAGACCAGTTTAGTAGGCGCAACGCGTTTCGCAGCAGTACAATGCTTCTTCTTCAGTATTGATGGCGGCTCACTGGATACAATATACATAAGAGTGTTGGGCCATTTGCACTGGACGCTCTGTGAATATGGCTTAGTTCTTTATTTTACACCACCCCGGCAAACTACTTTAATCTTCCCTGCAGCTGGTGGAATTGGTGATACAAACGATCCTGTTTTGGCATCCCCTTCACTTTCCCCAATTATAAAAAAGTTAATTATTTCTTTAACCCCTTAGAGACCAGCCTATTTTTCTCATCACATTGCAAGAGACATAACTGGTTGAGATAGCTCACCCATCCTTTATACTAGGGGACACTTATCTTCAAGATATTCAGGCTGACTCATGTGAGCAGCAGCACTCATAGGGGAGGGAGTCTGCCTCCTTAGCCTTGACACAGATAGCAGCTCCTGTAGTTCCATCAACAGGTCACAGCAGCACTCTGTACACTGCCAATGGAATTCTCCCCTGTGATCATGACTGCTGCTCCTGAGCCATTGTTCCTAAAATGATGCAGATGAGTTGTGTGGTTAACGACGCCCCCTACATGATAGGAGGGTAATGTGCCCTTTGCATGGATCGATCGGTTTTCTTCATACAGAAAGTGAATGACAAACGAGACGCGAACAAATACTTGTTCGACATTCAGTCGGTGCTTGCATTTACACCGTACGATAATCATTCAGATTCTGGATCGCCGGAATCTGAACCATTATTGGCCCATGCAAAAGGCCCTTTATTAGCATGCAATAAGCTACCAAAGGTAATTGGACACCTGAGCAAGAACCAAAAGCAGTATTTACGTTAATACTTAATATGGCCTCTTTTGGCCCTAATGACATTAGATACTCTCCATGGCATACTTTCTTCTAAGGTCTAATACACTTCAGCTGGCATTTCCCTCCATTCATCCTGCAAATGTTTGGTGAGTTCTTTCATAGAAGATAGACATTGTTCGTATTTCCTGATCCAAAGTTCAGGTTTGTCCAAAAGATGTTCAGTAGGGTTCAGCTCTGGAGTGTGTGCAGGCCAGTCCAATTCTGGAACATCTATATCATCAAACCAATGTAAAACAGCCTTGGATTTGTGTCAACGTGCGTTGTCTTGTTGGAAGTATTGCTGACCATTCCCAGAGTATTGCCACATTGTTGGCAGCACAGTATTGTCTAGAGCAGTGTTTCTCAACACCATTTCTCAGGGATCCCCAACAGGTCGTGTTTTCAGGATATCCTATAGTAAGAAGACCTGTGGCAATGTCTGAGGCACTGACAATAATTCATCACATGTGCAATACTGAGGAAATCCTGAAAACATGACCTGTTGGGGTGCCTTGAGGACCGCAGTTGGGAAACACTGGTCTAGAATGTCAAGGTATGCCTCTGAGTTCATGGTTCTTGCCACTACAACCAACGGACCAAGAGCATGCCATGTAAAACATCCCAAGGCAAAAACGGAACCACTACCATACTTAAGGTTGGCTTCACACGACTGGGTTGGATTCTGCATGCGAGAACGTGCAGTGGATTACGGCTGTGAAGCTGGTCGCTGACCCCGCGTACCTGCGGTTTCTGCCTGCGTATGACAGCGGCGACTTGCCATCAGTCATGCGCAGTACAGATTTTTTTTCAAAATTTTTATTACCCGCGCCGTCGCTTAGTGATCATGCAGGTACCCATGGTCCATACGCACTGTTAATTGCGCATGGGCTGCGGGTCTGACAGCCTCTATTGACTTCAATGGAGGCTGTCTGCGCGGAGTCTGCAGCAAAATAGAGCATGCTGTGATTTTTCCTTAGCTCACGGAATAGGTAATTTGTTTCCGCGAGTGTGAGCGAAAAAAACGAACGTACATGCCTTCCCAGCGGGATACCAGCTGAAAGGTCCGAGAACAAAGGACTGTCAGCGCTCCTGCTGTTTTTTCGGAACTAGCAGTTCAGCGGGACACAGCGAGAACAAAGCAGCTGTTTGCATATACAAAACAGCTGCATTGTTCTCCGAGCCATCGTGGCGGTGTCACGCTCCGCCTGCATAACTCTTAAGTAGCTAATTAGCTGATAGGGTTATGCGAAGATGATCGCTCAAAACTGTCACTCAAACTGTCGTTTGAGTGAATTTTGACCGATCATCGCTTTGTGTAAGTGGGCCTCTACTAATTGGTACTAATAGGCATAAGTACCAATTAGAAGATTATGCAAAATGATCGCTCAAAAGCCACCTTTAGTCTAAATGCACCTTTAGTTATACAGACAGAGTACATAATTTTATGCTGTGTGACCCATCGATAAAGGTTGGCACTATGGTGTAATGTGATGCGGAGATACAAGTGAGACAGTATAGTGCACTGTGAATGAGAGATACAGATGATTAGGCTTTTAGGAGCACTTTGCAGTGTGATTTTGCAGGACTGATGGAGTAGACTGTTATCAGTTGGGTGTAGTGTAATACACGGATACAGATGGAGTAGCGGTAGTGCAGTGCATGTTACTCCATGAATACATTGGAGTAGAGGGAATGTGTAGGGATGCAGTGTAATGTAAGGGTCACCTGGTAGTCCAGCATCAGTAGTAGGGTGCAGCGCACACTAACATCTCCTGGTCGCTTCACCTGGAAGCCGTCTGTCTCCTGAGTGCTCGGAGTCCTGTGCCACTGAGAGGAGGAGATCATAAGCTCAGAGCTGATAGACTGTGGAATGAATTAAATACAGGACTACCTGCCCACAATATTGTAGATCTGAGGCTACTAATTCCTACAAAGACAGGGGGCCCTTTAAATGTTTAATTAAAAAAAGCTAAACTGCTTAATATATACTTTAAAAAGTTATGCTAATCATCATTTACCCAGAGTGCTGGTGTCCCTCGGCCCATACCTGGAGCAGTGGTGCTCCTCCAGTGATACTGAAATTGGTGATCCCCCCCCCCCTCAACCCATACCTAGAGAAATGGTGCTCATCAACCCATACCCAGAGAGATGGTGCCCCTCAAAACTATATCTAGAGAGGTGGTGCCCCTTAACCCATACCCAGAGAGGTGGTGCCCCTCAAAACTATACCCAGAGAGGTGGTGCCCCTCAAAACTATACCCAGAGAGGTGGTGCCAGTCAAAACTATATCCAGAGAGGTGGTGCCCCTCAACCCATACCCAGAGAGGTGGTGCCCCTCAAAACTATACCCAGAAAGGTGGTGCTCCTCAAAACTATATCCAGAGAGGTGGTGCCCCCTCAATCCATACCCAGAGAGGTGGTGCCCCTCAACCCATACCAAGAGAGAAGGTATCCCCTCAATGTATGCACAATAAAGTAGTGCCTCTAAGCCTATATCTAGAGAGGTGGTGCCCCTCAACTGATACCCAGAGAAGCGGTGCCCCTCAACTGATACCTGCAGAGGTGGCACCACTAAACACATATACAAAAAGGTGGTGTCCCTCAACCTAACCCAGAGACGTACTCTAATAGGACCCAGAGAGTTGCTGCTTCTCAACTAGTTCCTTCAACCTGTAACCAGACAGGTATTGCCCACAAACTATACATAGAGAAGTAGGCCACTCAAACTTTAAAAAGAGATGGGGGCTCTTAGTACAGGGGGTGGACAAAAATATGGAAACAATGTATGAAATGCATGCCTTAAATTACATGGGATTATAAATCATATTTCAATTAGACAAGAAGAGACCAATTTTAAGTGGAGGTAATATGACACAGATGGGTCCGGGCCAAAGTGAACATCTGCCCCAGCAACAAGGTTCCATTGGTCAGGGTTTTGTGCTACTCAGCTGCTGTTACCAGCTGGCTCCCAAAACCAGCCAGAGCAGGGTAAGAGGTAAAGTAACACAAATTTGGTGGGAAACCTCTCAGCCAAGTAGGGGTCAAAAGGGCAGCTCAGTGCTAATGATTAAAACCGATGCATTTCGTAGGGTGTTTCCATATTTTTGGCCACTCCCTGTATGTGTCTGGAGAGAAATGGCTCTCTACATGTCTCACACACATTCTATGACAGCACCTTATCTTGACAATCAAACGCACCTCCACCAGGTGATTGTCTGGTCCATATAAATCTTTGTCCAACTCAATGACCAAACTCTTGAAAAATGAGGAGAATTTCCGTTTCATCTTACTGGGCTGTGAGAACAAAAATACAACATCACATCAAACTCATTCCTCTTCACCATAGAGAAGCATAGTATGGAAACATCATAGAGAAACATTGTAGAGAGATGTCATAGAAAGATGTTGTATAGGGATACGCGTATCAGAGTGGCATAACCTATTCTGACCTAATCTCCTGATTCCCTCCAATCGTATCTCGCCCCTATTCCTTAAAGATTGGAAGCTCCTATGGTCTGGTCTTTTATGACCCTTTTACACGTCACGAACAATCGTTAGATCAAGCGATTGCCATGATAATTGTTATATGTAAACGTGTGCAGCGAGCGAACAGTAAGCAATAAATCGTTAATTATCTGTGATTGGATCTTTCTTGCAGACCTAAAAATCATCATTCGTCTGCTGCAAATCTCTTCGTGTAAACAGGGATTGCAATGATTTGCTGAATAGGAAGCAGTAGAAGAAGGGTCATCCTCCACCTCTTGTATCACCTCCTTATTCCTTAGAGATTGTACGCTTCTACGGTCAAGACTTATGTATGATGGAGGAAGAGGTAATAGGTGATGGTCTGACCATTGGCAGTGGTGTGCCTGACTGCCTGGGGTATGTGAGGCCACCTCTACAGTTAACCACATCTTTTTTTTTTATTATGGAGGGTGTACTATCTTTTTAGCTGTCTGACTGTCTGCCCTGATGTCTTGTCCTCTGCACAAGTTACCCGAGACACATTCATCCTCTTTGTTCCTTATCTGTTTTGGTCTTTGTAGTAGTGTAACAGCAGCCCCTTTCTCCTACCTTCCTGAGCATTCCTCCATGAATACTATGTATCTTCAGGCTTGGGACTCATAAATGTTCCCCAGAGATGTTCACAGTATCCTAACATTTCTATGGTTCAGAATGTAAAGTGAACCTCAACTCACATCATCCAGTAGTTTTCCTTCCACACGCAACTCCCATGATGCAATGCTTCCATCTGAATCTTCAGCATCCGGCTTTGCAGGGTTAAACGTGTTTGAAATGTAAAGTCGTAATTTTCGCTTTTGCTGTGAAGAAAGAAAACAAGTGAGAAAATGTCACGTGATGAAGAAACCCCAGAACCATGGTCCCATGGATATGTGCCACGTATGGGGGCTGCTGCTCCACGTATAATATTTACCCTCTTCCCTTTTTATAACTGCGATCATGTAGTGTCTGTCAGTCTAATGCAGGGGTGCACAACATGTGGCTCTAGGGTCACATGCAGCCCACAATAACATCCTGCGCGGCCCCAATCATCTGGACACGGAAATATCTATGCGTGGCTGTTCACATGTAGTTTCATGTCAGGATGAAGGGGAGTGGCACACAGCAGGTCAAAAAGAACAGACAAGTACTAAGGAGGAACTGTGTAGTCATCAAGAAGAAAGGTATATGAGTAGCAGCACGTCCAACCACTTTCACAAGCACACTTTGGCTACTAGTGCACCATTCCAATGGATGATCCAGACCCAAGGATCAAAAACGAGAAGCCCATAAATGTGCAATCAGATCAGCACTTCAGGGTTTTCTTTAGAAAAAACATCTTTATTCCTCAATAAAGTCATTGCGATGTTTCGATCCTGTATTGGATCTGCTTAATAAAAGGTCCAATACAGGATCGAAAGGTCGCAAAGACTTTTTATTGAGGAATAAAGATGTTTTTTCTAAAGAAAACCCTGACATGCTGATCTGATTGCACATTTATGAACCGTGTAGTCAAGTCTGGGCCCCCTATATATTAGGAGAAGTACTAAGGGTGCACCTTGTAGTCATGTCTGGGTCCCTATATATTAGGACAAGTACTAAGGGTGCACTGTGTAGTCATGTCTGGGTCCCTATATATTAGGACAAGTACTAAGGGTGCACTGTGTAGTCATGTCTGGGTCCCCTATATATTAGGACAAGTACTAAGGGTGCCCTGTGTTGCCATGTCTGGTCCACTATATATTAGGACAAGTACTAAGGGTGCACTGTGTAGCCATGTCTGGGTCCCTATATATTAGGACAAGTACTAAGGGTGCCCTGTGTGGCCATGTCTGGTCCACTATATATTAAGACAAGTACTAAGGCTGTACTGTGTAGCCTTGTCTGGGTCCCCTATATATTAGGACAAGTACTAAGGGTGCACTGTGTAGTCATGTCTGGGTCTCCTATATATTAGGACATGTACTAAGGGTGCACTGTGTAGTCATGTCTGGGTCTCCTATATATTAGGACATGTACTAAGGGTGCACTGTGTATGTCTGGGTCCCCTATGGAATAAAGTCTCTTGACCATAAAGGAGTATATGAGTTAGAGGCATTGTATACGCATGCAGCTCTATAATTGCCAGGCCGTTACTTCAACATCCTTCAGCTACAATGGAGAGAGTCACATGCACTGCCATCTCCTCTCTGGAGTGCTGATTGGGGTGGAAGGTGACCCCCATTCTCCCAATAGGTGGAAATCCTTGAAGTGAAACTTTCCTCGATTTACTATAGCAAAAACTTAAAATATACCATAAATGTTTCAGATGGGAATACCCTTGCGGCCCTTGGAAGTGGCTCAGTATTACAAAGTAGCCCTTAGACAAAAGCAAGTTATGCATCCCTGCTCTAATGAGATTTGATCCAGTTTTTGACACAGAATAGACTCCACGTGGACCACAAATATGGGCATGTCTCCTATAGCTTGTCTCACTTCAATGTGTCTGCTCGGCTTTGATTAGATATTGTCGGGAAGATTTCATATAAGCTAATTATTGTAATTATTGATATTAAAGGGGTTGTCCCGCGATGACAAGTTAAGTTAAACACTTCTGTATGGCCATATTAATGCACTTTGTAATATACATCGTGCATGAAATATGTGCCATACAGAAGTTATATACTCACCTTCCCTGCGCTGGCGTCCCCGTCTCCATGATGCCGTTTAATTTCAGCGTCTAATCGCTCGATTAGACGCGCTTGCGCAGAAGGGTCTTCTCCCTTCTGGTCGGTCCGGGCACGAGCGGCGTTCTGGCTCCGCCCCGTCACGTGTGCCAATTCCAGCCAATCAGGAGGCTGGAATCGGCAATGGACCGCACAGAGCCCACGGTGCACCATGGGAGAAGACCCACGGTGCATCGTGGGTGAAGATCCCGGCGGCCATCTTGGAGGAAAAGAAGGAAGAAGTTGCAGAGAGGGGATTCGGGTAAGTAAAATTTTTTTTTAAAATTTCAACACATCCCTTGGGTTTGTCCTGCGCTGAACTGTCCTGTCCTATGTAAAAAAAAAAAAAACCATTTTGGCGCGGGACAACCCCTTTAAGGCTTTTGTAGACGTTTACTCTTTGATTGTTTTGTTCCTGCATATACAGTATGTTGCTACTAAGTCTCAATTACATGATAATCCTCAGAACCTAAAATTTCTCTTACAGAAGACACTATGAAATAGACCTGAACAACATACCATTGTCAGCAGCTGAAACATTAAGAAAAACATATAATCTTTTGGCATGTTATCTAAGTCATCTCCTGTTATGTAGTCCCCCTTTTTTATATTGCTGCTGTAACCCCCTTAACACACCAGTCATGGACCCCTATTAATCCTGCTGCTTCCCATCACCTTCATCGGTCTCTTCAAAGCTTCTTGGATATCAACACGTTTCCTCATTATGGTTTGGTCCAATTTTCTTTCAAATGCCAACAGATCCATGTAAGCCTGAGACTCGGGAACCAGTTCTCGGATCTAAAGACGACAAATGCTCAGTCAATGATTAACAACAATGAAAAATTGGCGAAGTCAATGAGGCCCCATGTCTGAGGTAAACACATGAGACAACTCAAAGAGCATTCCCAGGACTGCAAGACTATAAGTGTGCATTCACACGAGGTGGATTTTGGTAAGGATCTGCACCAAAATCTGCAGCATTTTATGTGGATTTTGACATGGATCTGCAGTAGATTTCACACTTTCAATTGATGGGTATACTAATCGATCACATACTGAACACGAGTCAACAATGTGATGCAGTAGCAAAAAAGGCAAACTCATTTCTGGGATGTAATCAGAGAAGCATGGAGTCTAGATCACATGAGGTAATTATCTCCCTCTACTCTTCCTTAGTCAGACCTTATCTGGAATACTGTGTCCAGTTCTGGGCACCCCACTTTAAAAAAAGACATCGACAAATTGGAGCAAATTCAGAGAAGAGTTACCAAGATGGTGAGCGGTCTGCAAATCATGTCCTATGAGTAACAGTTAAAGAATCTGGGAATATTCAGCTTGCAAAAAAAAAAAAAAAGACTGAGAAGAGACTTAATAGCTGTCTACAAATATCTGAAGGGTTGTCACAGAGCAGAGGGACCCCATTTACAATGAGAGATGATTGCTCAAAAATCGCTCAGTGACAGTTTTGAGCAATCATCTAAGTGGCTACTAAAGAGCTATGCAGGCGGAGCAGGACACCGCTGCTATCGCTTGGCGAACAATACAGCTGTTCTGCATAAGCAAACAGCTGCATTGTTCTCCGCGCTTACAGCTCCTGTCCCGCTGTTAACTACCAGTGGGACACAAGCTTCATAGAATCTTATCAGCGCTCACGACTGTGATAACAGCCTCCACCACTGATAAGAGTTCATCGCTCAATTCTAGAAAACTAGAATTGAGCGAGGGACGAATCATGCACGAAAACTACACGATGCCCGTGCATTTAGATGAATTCTGAGCAAGAATCGTTGTGTCTAAATGGGCCTTTAGAGGACATTTCTTCATATACAGGATGTGACCTGAAGAAGAAACGCTCTACCACACGACCTAACAGAGGAGATATTTTGTGATATATTCAACTCACCCGCTGAGGAAGGATCTTGTCCGCCATCTTTTGTCTCTTTGCACTGAAGAATGAAAATAGAAGGTGGATCATTATTATTATGCTACAATATTTATCCATCTCATTGTCTTGGAAACTCCTTAGTTTCAGCGACTCACCTTCGGCTCCTCCCCTGCGCGGATGCCGTTTGCTGCTGAACCTGCGGTGGGGCTGACCGTTTTCTGGTTGGTTCCATTACGGTTTGTGGAATTCCAGGACGGACAGATGGGCTTCCACCAAATGGGGGTCCTGGAGGGCCCATGGGGGCACCCTGATGAGGCATGCGGGCCCCAGAGGGCATCCCAGGGCGCTAAGGAGACAAAACAGGAAGATCATGACTAGCACATAATTTTATGTATTATACAAACCCAAATACACAAAAAAAAGATAAGTCAGAGAACTGAAAGTGACCGTGGACAATATCTATCCACTCTCTATATGGCAGAAATCTGGAGGCGCCAGTCTTACTAAAGTGTATCGATATCATGTGAGTTCTTGCTGTGTGGCGGTGCGGTAATAATGTACATTGTCCCCTTTTTTTTTTTTTTAGCCGGCTGTACTAAGGGTTAAAATCTGGTATCTACAGAACAAGAACACACAGTATATGGGAAATGAATGCAAATATGATTAATGCTTTCAGTCAATACGCAACTCTTTGTCAAATAAAAATAAGCACCTAGAAGGAGTTGTCCTTTTGCTGCAAAATTCGGCATGCAGTTCCATCTCAGGCCGTGCTCACATGAATGTATTTGCATTGCGTATTATGCATGTAATGTACGCGCGCATAATATGTGGTAAATGGCGTCAATGAAAGTACATTGATTTTCATTATTCCACATGTTCTATTTTACTGTACATTACGTGCGCAAGAGCCCTATTGTTCTCTATGGGTGTTCTCTATTGCGTATGTGCGCGGTTTTTTATGCATGTTGCTAGGAGACATGAGAAGGAAATTGAAAAAAAAAGTGGAAACCAGGAAGCTGGTGCAGAGCAGCAGTACATGCGCAGGCGTATGCGACACTACGCAGGGGCACGCAGTTCCCTATGCCAGTAAAATGCTGCGATTTTTATGCAGCGTATTACCATATGGTCGTGTGAGCCCAGCCTGGGGAAGATAGGCAACTGATTAGACTTGTGGCGTGCTTAGATGAACGGTCTTGCCTAAACATGGTTCCACTCTTGGCCCATAAAGAGGTTCTCAGAGGCTCCTTGTGTGTAGTGACCTCTTCTTCCCCTTGTGTAGAGCTTGTTGGCCACTAGACGCCTCTACGACTCAATTGGAAAGATTTCCCCCCGTTACCAGAGTCTGAGAGGGGCGCATTATTGGGATGCGAGAAGCTGGATGGTCGTAGCAATGAATTGTCCCTCACATGGGCCGTTCTGACCAGACTGTTAGGGGGTGTTGGGACCAGTGGATGCATGAGGGCACACAAGGTGATCGGGCTCAGGAAGCCCGACAGACCACCAGTAGAGAGGACCGTCTGATAGTTCGACAAGCACAAACCGCTCTGTTTAGTTGTCTGCCATCCAGAGACAGGTGGCGCCATCGTTACACCCCTGTGTCGGTTAGAACCATTTGCAGGTGCGCGGCTGAGAGATATTTGTCCCAGAGTCCAACACCTATACTGCCGTTAACACCCACACACTGTCTCCTCCATTTGCAGTGATGTCATGAATGATTAAACTAGACGCTACGGAGCGGAATCGGGTTGTCTTCAGCGACAAATCCAGGTTTACTTTGGGCCCTGATGACGGCCATGTTCGTGTCTGGAGACTGAGGAGTGAGCGCCTCAATCCTGCCTTTGCTGTGGAGCAGCACACTGCCCCCTGCTGGTGTGATGCTCTGGGGGGGCCATCGCATACCACAGTCTGTCATCTCTAGTAGTGGTACGACGGACAACGACGCTCAGCTATATGTTCAGGACATCCTGCAGCCGCATGTGTTGCTCTAATGGCGGCTTCCAAGAGGCAGCAGGATAATGCCCGACCGCACACACAAGGGGTCACTGGAATGTCCCCACAACATTGTCACACTTCTATGGCTGCGCTGTCACCAGATTTATCACCAACAGAACATGTATGAGATCATCTGAGGCGCCAGATTCGACAGCCTATGAGTTTGCATGATATGGAGGCTCAGTTACTGCAAACGTGGACCGATATGCCACTGGATACCATATGGAACCTGTATGCCTCCGTGCCCACCCGTATCACATCTTATATTCAAGCTAGAGGTGGTACATCTGGGTACTAGAGCCTCCATGCCCACCCGTATCACATCTTGTATCCAAGCTAGAGGCAGTACAACAGCGTACTAGAGCCTCCATGCCTGCCTGTATCACATCTTGTATCCAAGCTAGAGGCGGTACAACGGGGTACTAGAACCTCCATGCCCGCCTGTATCACATCTTGTATCCAAGCTAGAGGCAGTACAACAGGGTACTAGAACCTCCATGCCCGCCTGTATCACATCTTGTATCCAAGCTAGAGGCAGTACAACAGGGTACTAGAACCTCCATGCCCGCCCGTATCACATCTTGTATCAAAGCTAGAGGCGGTACAACAGGGTACTAGAACCTCCATGCCCGCCCGTATCACATCTTGTATCAAAGCTAGAGGCGGTACAACAGGGTACTAGAGCCTCCATGCCTGCCTGTATCACATCTTGTATCCAAGCTAGAGGCGGTACAACGGGGTACTAGAACCTCCATGCCCGCCTGTATCACATCTTGTATCCAAGCTAGAGGCAGTACAACAGGGTACTAGAACCTCCATGCCCGCCTGTATCACATCTTGTATCCAAGCTAGAGGCAGTACAACAGGGTACTAGAACCTCCATGCCCGCCCGTATCACATCTTGTATCCAAGCTAGAGGCGGTACAACGGGGTACTAGAACCTCCATGCCCGCCTGTATCACATCTTGTATCCAAGCTAGAGGCAGTACAACAGGGTACTAGAACCTCCATGCCCGCCTGTATCACATCTTGTATCCAAGCTAGAGGCAGTACAACAGGGTACTAGAACCTCCATGCCCGCCCGTATCACATCTTGTATCAAAGCTAGAGGCGGTACAATGGGGTACTAGAACCTCCATGCCCGCCCGTATCACATCTTGTATCCAAGCTAGAGGCGGTACAACAGGGTACTAGGGCCTCCATGCCCGCCTGTATCACATCTTATATCCAAGCTAGAGGCAGTACAACAGGGTACTAGAGCCTCCATGCCCGCCTGTATCACATCCTGTATCCAAGCTAGAGGCAGTACAACAGGGTACTAGAGCCTCCATGCCCGCCTGTATCACATCTTGTATCCAAGCTAGAGGCGGTACAATAAGATACTAGAGCCTTCCTTCAAATGTTCAGTTTTCTACAATAAATTACCCTTTTGCTCTAATATTGTAATCACTTAATTACGATATATGGTAGTAGCATACATAAAGTGGTATTGTAGTAGTATACATATAGTGGTATTGTAGTAGTATACATATACTAGAAGGTTAGTATAATAGTAGTAGTATACATATAGTAGAAGGTTAGTATAATAGTAGTAGTATACATATAGTAGAAGGTTAGTATAATAGTAGTAGTATACATATAGTAGAAGGTTAGTATAATAGTAGTAGTATACATATAGTAGAAGGTTAGTATAATAGTAGTAGTATACATATAGTAGAAGGTTAGTATAATAGTAGTAGTATACATATAGTAGAAGGTTAGTATAATAGTAGTAGTATACATATAGTAGAAGGTTAGTATAATAGTAGTAGTATACATATAGTAGAAGGTTAGTACAGTAATACCGTAGCATACATAAAATGCAGTGGTAGTATTATAGTAGTATACATATAGTAGAGAGTTAGTAGATTAGTAGTAGTATACATGTAGGGTTAGTAGAGTAGTAGCAGCAGTATATAGTGCAAAGCTAGTGGGTATTAATGGGATATGATACACAGAGGGCTAGTGTCCATTATGTATACTATACTAACAGGATGGGTAGATATAATAGAAATGTTGCCCATTACATACAGCATAGAGAGGAGTATACATCATGGAGTGGACAGATCATATATATATATATATATATATATATATATATATATATATATATATATATATATATATATATCAGGGGGATGCAAAGAAAAGAATAAGGGCTTATGCTCAATGGAAGATTGGGAACAGCTCACACTGAGGGAACATATATATATGAGATGTTAAAGTTTGATGCGTGTGTCTCGGATCTTCCTTTCATAGGCTGCCATATACAAGTTGGCGTACGATGGGGCACATTTGGTCCCCATAGCCGTTCCCTTCACTTGTAAGTAAAACGACTCCTCCATATTTGAAATAGTTGTTTTCCAAAATAAATTTTACTGCGGTTAGTAAGAACGTTTTTTGATGAGGCGGCATTAAATGATCTTCATCTAAATGCAATTTGATCACCTCTAAACCCTTCTCATGGGGTATGGAGTACAGCGCCTTGACATCCAGTGTAACTAGAAGATTGGAGTCTTCCCACGGGAAATCTCTGAGGCATTCTAAGCGGTGGCCTGTGCCCCTCAGACATGATGGAAGGGGAGTATCAATAAATTCTGATAAATGGCTGGTACATGAGTCGATGCCCAATATTGTCGGTCGTCCGGGTGGGTTGATTGGGTCCTTATGTGATTTAGGAAGGAAATAAAAGTAGGACGTTTCTGGATTGGGTATCCAAATAAAATTATTCTTCTTTAACCCTTTGCAATCCAATTTTGGATTCAGGGTTTCCTAGGGGGCTTTCTCTTTCTGCCATTATATAATGCCGCCATCTGCTGGCTAGAGTCAGTACTGCGATATATGACATGCTGGAGAGGCCCCCCGACAACAGAGCGGCCAGTAATATACAGTAAGAATACCCTGCTGGACGTCTTTCGACATTGGAGCTGTACAGCCTTCAATCAGAATGTCTTTAAACGTCAGACAGTGGATTGGAAAGGGTTAACCATACATTTCCCCTTCTCCTCGCATCTCCATTTGACACTCATGATTTTTTATACATTAGTCTTGAACTTGTCATTTTCTGTCCAAAGTATGTTTTTTAAGCTCCATTTTCATCATAAATGTGCCATTTCTGTATTTTATAACCTATTATGAGTAGTTTTACTATATAAAGTTTGATATCATGTGGTGACCCCATCACGCGTCCCCCTTGGAGCGCACGTTTTTCGTTCCAATTACTCTGTTTCCTCGTGTTAATATAACGCAGGGACTTTGTTCGGAGTCGCCAGAGACATAATGACATCAGTGCGTCTCCCTTTCGAACACTCGCTTTGCGTTCCAATCACTCCCTTGCAGGTCATGTGACACATGACGGCCCCACTGACGTCATCAACTGACGTCATCAAATGACGGGGAAATGCCACTGAACAACCACAGAAAAGATTGTAAGTGTATCCCTTATATATATACTGACGTGACTATATGTTTTTATGCTTGAAGAAGGCCTATCTAAGGCCGAAACGCGTCGTCCTCCGTCTGTTACTGTGTTCCTACTGAATAAATCCTAAAACTGAAGCACCTTTGGGTCCAAAGATAACTTCTCTCAGCTGCATATACACGCTGCAGGGGGGGCTCATGGAGAGATCCCCAAACATATGCATGTATATGTAACATCTCATATATATGTATGTTCTCTCAGTGTGAGCTGTTTCCAATCTTCCATTGAGCATAAGCCCATTTTCTTTGGCGCTCATCACCCTGGATTGCTGTATACGCCTTCTCGGTCTGTTTGCTCTCCATCTTGCTGTGGATAAAGAACTTTTGGAATAGCCTACTACCGGACTAAAACCGTCCCTCACTCACGTGTATATCACAGTTATGAGATACTACAGAATGCATAGATCAAATACATTCTATGCTATGGATGGTCAGTATAGTAGAAGTATCTTGTACATACATATACCATATAGACCATATACATGATATACCATGGATGGTAGACATAGTAATATACATACAGCAAAGGGATGAGTAGATATTACAGAGAGGGAAGATCATATACATTAAACATGGAGAGTACAGTAGTATACTGTACGTACAGCAGAGGGATGAGTAGGTACTATGTAGTGGACACATCATATACATTATATACTGTGGATGGTGAGTGTAGTAGTATACTGTACGTACAGCAGAGGGATGAGTAGGTACTATGTAGTAGACACATCATATACATTATATACTGTGGATGGTGAGTGTAGTAGTAGTATACTGTACGTACAGCAGAGGGATGAGTAGATACTATGTAGTGTACAGATCATATACATTATATACTGTGGATGGTGAGTGTAGTAGTATACTGTACGTACAGCAGAGGGATGAGTAGGTACTATGTAGTAGACACATCATATACATTATATACTGTGGATGGTGAGTGTAGTAGTAGTATACTGTACGTACAGCAGAGGGATGAGTAGATACTATGTAGTGTACAGATCATATACATTATATACTGTGAATGGTGAGTGTAGTAGTATACTGTACATACAGCAGAGGGATGAGTAGGTACTATGTAGTGGACACATCATATACATTATATACTGTGGATGGTGAGTGTAGTAGTAGTATACTGTACATACAGCAGAGGGATGAGTAGATACTATGTAGTGGACACATCATATACATTATATACTGTGGATGGTGAGTGTAGTAGTAGTATACTGTACGTACAGCAGAGGGATGAGTAGATACTATGTAGTGTACAGATCATATACATTATATACTGTGAATGGTGAGTGTAGTAGTATACTGTACATACAGCAGAGGGATGAGTAGGTACTATGTAGTGGACACATCATATACATTATATACTGTGGATGGTGAGTGTAGTAGTATACTGTACATACAGCAGAGGGATGAGTAGGTACTATGTAGTGGACAGATCATATACAGTGGATGGGGAGTATATTAGTAGCAGAGGGTTGAGTAGACATATATGTGATCATGTATAGGGGTGCAGTGTGGGTATGGTTGCCCCTCGCCTTCCTGAGTTGCCCCGCACTCACCACGCCGTGCACCAGGAACTCAAACAGTTTGCTCTTAGTTGCTCTACGAGCTCCTCCAGCGGCATCGTCAGCTGCCATAGCCACAGAGCCAGTGCCACCCACCGGGTGAGGGGTAAGTAATGCCACCCTCCTGTGCCCGCCACTAACTCTTCTTGGGACTTGTGCTGGCCCCTTCCCATCCCCTCCGGAGGCTGCAGCGCCCCCGCTCTCCTTTGTGCCCCCCGCTATTCCCAGTCTCTCCCGCTCACTCTGCTGGGATCTGGGCAGAGCGGGGGTCTCCGGGGCTGTGCTGAGGGCCCACTCTCCACCCTCCTCCAGCTGCTGAATTCCTTCCACTGATAAGCCAGGAATAGCAGCAGCCGCAGACCCTGATCAGTCTGTCTCCCTCTGCCCCAGCTGTCTCGGTCTGTCTCCCTCTGTCCCAGCTGTCTCCTGCTCAGCTGTCCCTGCCTGTCTCCTGGATCTGCCATCATATAGGATCCTTTATAGGCAGGACATAAGATCCACAAGTGTCCGCACACTTCCCACACTATAGGCTGTCTGCAGACAGGGTCACATACTTCCCAGCAGCAGGACACAATAGCCAGGGGCCTCCCAGCACATGATACCCCTGTACTCCATAGTACTGTATACATATAGTATCTCCTGCTATATACTATCCCAGACCCAGTATATAGTATCCTCATACTGCCCTGCCTCCTGCTTTATACTATCCCAGACCCCAGTATATAGTATCCTCATACTGCCCTGCCTCCTGCTATATACTATCCCAGACCCCAGTATATAGTATCCTCATACTGCCCTGCCTCCTGCTATATACTATCCCAGACCCCAGTATATAGTATCCTCATACTGCCCTGCCTCCTGCTATATACTATCCCAGACCCCAGTATATAGTATCCTCATACTGCCCTGCCTCCTGCTATATACTATCCCAGACCCCAGTATATAGTACCTCCTGTTCCTCTGCCTCCTGCTATATACTTTCACAGACCCCGGTATATTGTATCCTCATACCCCAGCCTCCTGGTATAAACTATCCTAGACCCCAGTATATAGTACCTCCTACTCCTCTGCCTCCTGCTATATACTATCCCAGACCCCAGTATATAGTACCTCCTACTCCACTGCCTCCTGCTATATACTATCCCAGACCTCAGTATATAGTATCCTTATACTCCCATGCCTCCTGCTATATACTATCCCAGACCTCAGTATATAATATCCTCATAATCCCCTGCCTCCTGCTATATACTATCCCAGACCCCAGTATATAGCATCCTCACACTCCCCTGCCTCCTGCTATATACTATCCCAGACCCCATATACTATCCCAGACCCCAGTATATAGTACCTCCTTCCTACTCCACTGCCTCCTGCTATATACTATCCCAGACCCCAGTATATAGTATCCTTATACTCCCCTGCCTCCTGCTATATACTATCCCAGACCCTAGTATATAGTATCCTCATACTCTCCAGCCTCCTGGTCTATGCTCAATATGTAGCATCCTGTTACATGGCCGGTCTCCTGTTATATACTCTCCCCATTCTTCCTGCACCCCAACATGTAATATCCTCATATTCCCCAGCCTCTTGGTATATACCCAATATATAGTGTACAGATACTTCCGAGTCTCCCAGTATATACCTGCAGCACAATATATATTGTCCCGATATTTCCCCAGTCTCTTAGTATATACCTTCCACATTGTTCTGTTACCCCAACATATACTGCCCCCATATTCCCCATTCTCCTGGTATATACCCAATGTATAGTATCTTGCTACTCTCACAGCCGTTGGGTATATACCATCCCCATTCTTCCCAGAAGCCGATATATAATGTCCCAATACTCTCCAGCTTCCTGGAACATACAAAGCACATTCTTCCTCTATATACAGTGTGCTTATACTTTCCACACTCCAGATATACAGTATTTTCATTCTTATCGAACCACAAAGTATAGAATCCTGATACTTCCGAGCCTTTTGGTATATACTATGCACATAGTTCCTGGACCAAAATATATAGTTCTCTGACACTTCCCAGCCTCCTGGGATATACCGTTTGCATTCTTTTCTAATCTCAATATACAGTATTCTCATATTCCGCAGCTTCCTGGTACATACCATCCACACTGTTCGCAGACTTCAGTATACAGGGTGTAGTCAAAAAAACGGATCCAGCGCTATATCTCAATCCTGCTGTCCTATAGGGTACTTGAATAGTAAGACATGGATGCGCTACACAATGGGTGGCGCTCAGGCCGCCCCAGAACATGGATTTCAATTTTGTATTATGGTCCCTGTAAGAGAGTAAAACCCAACTGCAAAGTTGAAGAGCAGCGTGTGCGAAGCAGAAGTCCACTTTCTGTGTCTCTCCAAGTCTTGTGGGACAGCTGCGATGACTGAAGTAAGGAATAGGTACTCTAAGGCCTCATGTCCACGGGGACAGACCGCAGCGGGTGTCCCGCACGCATGATCCGCGCTCCATAGGGATGCATTGGACACCCGCAGGTAATTAAATACCTGCGGATGTCATTTTCCCTTGAGGCACAGATTGCGTGTGCGGGAAAACACCCGCAGCATGCTCCATTTTAGTGTGGGTCTCCTGCAGGGACAGCTCCCGCAGGCTGCTATTGAAGCCTATGGAAGCCGTCCGGATCCGCGGCACACCCGCAGCTGAAGTCCTGCTCTCCGGCACGGGGACCCGCTGCGGGATTCTGCATGGAGAATCTGCGGCGGGCCTGATTTTCCCCGTGGACATGAGGCCAAGTGGCCTCCTTCTGCTACGTTACATGCATGAAGCCGTTGGACAGTACAGGCCAGGGCTGATGCTATCATTGTGGGACCGTGTTAGTGAACGGCGAAGCGCTGATTCACTGCAGATACAATAAAAGTTACTATTAAGAACACAACCCAATCAGAAAACAATGCAAATTTTAGTGTGAACGTGTGGATAAGAATTTGGCGCAATCGCCTCATTGTGCCCGTGTTAATTCCAGGGACTCTCAACACGGATTGATACCTGAAATCCATGTTCTGGGGCTCCTAGGGGCCCGTGTAGCTCATCCATGCCTTTCTATTCAAGTATGCTATTGTAATTTCAATAAAGGACACGGTAGTGAGGTATAGCGCTGGATCAGTCTTTCTTAGGCCTCCTGCACATGGCATGCACAGATTCCGCCTGGGGAATCCCGCACAGAGTCCAACCGTGACCGCAGTAGGTGACCCTGCTTTACTTGTGTGTGCAGGCGGTGTCCGCACAGACCTCTCTGCTGGGTTCTCTGTACTGCGGACGGTCCGCACGGCTCGTTGTCGGACATGCACAGTACACTTTTTTTTTTAAACTCCTGCTTTTCTCACAGAATCCGCAGCCCGTCCGCAATGGCAATGGTAATGGTAATTGCGGACGGGCTACGGGTCAGACGGTTTCGATTGACCTCAATGGAAACCGTCAGTGTGGGAACCGCAGGAAAATAGAGCATGCTGCGATTTTTCCTCCGCAAGCGGAAAACGGAATTTGTTTCCGCTCATGTGCATGAAGAATCTGTTTTGCAATGCATGGATTCCGCATGCGGGAGCCCACAGCGAAATCCGACCCTGCCCTCGGCCGGGGACAGTGCTCACCTGTCCAGGTCTTCACTGCGCATGTGTAAGTGAGCCCAAAGGTTCAAAGTTTTTAATGACATACTAATAAGTTCCATTCTCTGCCACGCCACAGCGCTGTTTTTTGTCATTTGCAATTTTTAGGAAAATGGCGACACGGCAGGAGGAATCATTTTATGCTCTTGAGTTTGCCAAGTGTGAATCCATTGTTCAAGCGCAACGTGAATTCCAGCGTCGATTCCAAAAACAGCCGCCTCGTTACAAGCAAATTTATGAGTGGCACAGAAAATTTATAGAACTTGGTTGCATGTGCAAAGAGAAAATCACTGGTCGCCCACGCACGTCTCTTGAAAACGTACTGTGGGGCGGCAGAAAATGGAACTTACTGGTATGTCATAAATAACTTAGTACCTTCCTCTTTTCAGTGATGTGAGGATTGTGGACACAACTTTTGTAGTTTGTAATTAAATCCCCAAATCTGCTCCTTCGTTTGGATAAGGCCGGGTTCACACGAGCATGTGGCGATAGTGTATTTTGTGTGCGGGTTTTGCGCGCATAACACGCTGTACGAATCTGCCATAGGCTCCCTTGTTGCTGCTCACACATACTGTGTGAAATGCGCACACAAGAAAAATTGCAGCATGCCCGATCTTGGCGCATATTATGTGAACATACCCGCCAAGATAGTGCATGGCGATTGGCGGCAAGCAACAAGTACGCAATGCCATTGCATTCTTGCTGTCTGCCGCCTCGAGCGCAGCATGCAGTGTATTACATCCGTGTGAGCCCGGCCTAATCCTGTACTATCCACATTCTTCCTAGTTCCCCTATATACACCGTGCAGATACATCTTAGTCTCCTGATATAGATTATTGTCATTCTTCCTGTAACCCAGCCCTCTCTCTCTCCCCCCCTCTCCCCGCTGCAACCCCCCACTCACCCACGGCGCCCCCCGAATCTTTTCGCCCGAGTACGGAAGTACTCGAAAATCGCGGCGCTCGGGCGAAAAAGGGGCGTGGCCGAGTAGGTTTGCTCATCTCTAGTCCTGATACTCCCCAACCTCCTGGCATACATACATTATACAGTGACCTCATACTTCCCCAGCTTCCTAGTATATATCCATTATACAGTGACCTCATACTTCCCCAGCTTCCTAGTATATATCCATTATAAAGTGTCCTAATACTCGGCAGCCTCTTAGTATATATCTTGTATATAGTGTCCTGATACTCCCCAGTCTCCTAGTATATATTCATTATATAGTGTTCTGATACTTCCCCCAACCTCCTGGTATATATCCATTATTTAGTATCCCGATACTTCCCATCCTTCTAGTGTATATCCATTATATAGTGTCCTGATACTTCCCAGCCTCCTGGTATATATCCATTTTATAGTGTCCTGATACTCCCCAGCCTCCTAGTATATATCCATTATATAGTGTCCTGATACTTCCCCAACCTCCTAGTATTTATCGATTATATAGTGTCCTGATATTCCCCAGTCTCCTGGTATATATCCATTATATAGTGCCCTGATACTTCTGCAGCGTCTTAGTATATATTCATCATCTAGTGTCCAAATACTTCCCCAACGTCCTGGTATATATCCATTATATAGTGTCACCATACTTCCCCAGCCTCCTAGTATATATTCATCATCTAGTGTCCTGATACTCCTTACCCTTCTAGTTTATATCCATTATATAGTGTCCTGATACTCCCCAGCCTCCTGGTATATATCTATTATATAGTGCCCTGATATTGCCCAGCCTCCTAGTATAGATCCATTATATAGCATCCTGATACGTCCCCAGCCTCCTGGTATATGTCCATTATATAGTATCCTGATACTCCTTACCCTTCTAGTTTATATCCATTATATAGTGTCCTGATACTCCCCAGCCTCCTGGTATATATCCACTATTTAGTGCCCTGATACTTCTCTTGCATTCCAGTATATATCCATTATACAGTGCCCTGATACGTCTCCAGCCTCCAAGTATATATCCATTATATAGTGCCCTGATACTTCCTTATCATTCTGGTATATATCCATTATATAGTGTCCTGATACTCCCCAGCCTCCTAGTATATATCCATTATATAAAATCCTGATACTTCATTAGCATTCTGGTATATATCCATTATATAGTGTCCTGAAACTCCCGAGCCTCCTAGTATATATCCATTACATAGTGTCCTGATACTTCCCCAGCCTCCTAGTATATATCCATTACATAGTGTCCTGATACTTCTCTAGCAGTCTGGTATATATTCATTATATAGCGTCCTGAAACTCCCGAGCCTCCGAGTATATATCCATTACATAGTGTCCTGATACTTCCCTAGCCTCCTAGTATATATTCATTATATAATGTCCTGATACATCCCTAGCCTCCTAGTATATATTCATTATATAATGTCCTGATACATCCCTAGCATTCTGGTATATATCCATTATATAGTGTCCTGATACTCCCCAACCCCGTTACATACTCTCTGCATTCTTCCTGTATCCCAATATATAGTGTCCTGAAACTCCCCCCAGCTTTCTGGTATATACTATATGCATTCTTCCCCGAACTCGATTTTCATGGTGGGCCATAAATAGGCCATCACCACACTCTGAAATCCTTGACAAAGACCCATTTGGGTCGAAACGTAGCACTCCTGTTATGGACATGTAGGAATAAAGACTTGGATAGTTTTTGCACCCCTTTATGCTGCACAGATTAGTTTTTATATCTATTTTAGGACTAATGCCCACAGACGGATTTCTGTCTCATTTTACACGGCGGAAATCCGCGGTGTTATCCCGCAGCTATTAGGTTAGCTGAATGTTCACGCTGCGGAATTCCGCAGCATGAAAGAAATTCTCTAATTGCCGCGGAAAAACGTGCGGCCGGCTTCCATTGTAGTCAGTGGAAAGCAGCTGTCACGCAATACTTATGCTGTGAGCACAGTGGAAGTTTTGTGTGATTACGCGTCACCGCCCACCGCGTCATTGCCCACTGCTGGCGTGTCATGCACTGTACTGTGCATGCGCGCCAGCCTGCCAGTCGGGACTTATGTGGCAGATGCGGAGAAGTGAGTATGGGGTCTTTGGGGGGCGCCGTGTCGGACTCTGCTGCGATATTCAGTTTGCGGAGTCCGACACAGACGTGGGCATGAAGCTTTATCCTTACACTCTGAAAAGGTGTCTGAAAGAAAATCCCACAACATAGCGTCCATTTTACCTCAGCAGTTTAAGAAATGTAAGCTGTGCTGTGACTGGTTGCTATGGGCAACAAAGATTTTCTGTTACACAGCTTTCATAAGAGTGTAGTGCCTACAGCAACCAATCACAGCACTAAATTCATTTTACCTCAGCAGTATAAGCAATTACAACCAATCACAGCGCAGCTTTTATGTTCCCTCAGCAGTATAAGAAATAGCAACCAATCACAGCGCAGCTTTCATGTTACCTCAGCAGTATAAGAAATAACAACCAATCACAGCGCATCTTTCATCTTACCTCAGCAGTATAAGCAATAACAACCAATCACAGGACAGCTTTGATTTTACCTCAGCAGGATAGGAAATGAAAGCTGTGCTGTGATTGGTTGCTATGGGCAACAAAGACAGATATTCTTTTAGATAGCTTTCATAACACTGTGGTTCCAGCCTAGTTTTCCATGGTCACCCTGTATAATGTCCTGATACTCCACATCCTCCTGAAATATATACAGTGTCCTGATACTTTCCAGTATACAGTATCCTCATTATTCCTCACCCATATGCCAAGATAGTGTATAGTGATTGGCGGCAAGCAGCAAATACGCATGCCGTTGCGTACTTACTGCGTGATCACGTGCGTCATGCCAGCACACACGTTTGTGTGAGTCCTGCCTTATATATATTTCCATTAATCTTATCATCCCCTCCCCCAAAATATATAGGGGAAAATTTACTAAGCCCAACATTTCCGAAGCCAGACTTCGTACGGTTTCGCCTAGCACACAGTGAAGAGGCGTACGTGTCTCCATGTATTGTGCACCTTCTCAGACATGCACGCCAAGTCTGTCAAGCCTCACACCTTTTCAGAAGTGTGTCCGGGGGTCGTGTAAAATGGAAAAAACTAATGTATTAAAAAAACAAACATTTTTTTGCACAAATATCCCCTTGTACAAAGATTTGTTTACACCAGAACCCAACGTAAATTATTTAAATCTGCCCCATAGCATTCGGATACTTTTCTGGCCTCCTAATATATATGTATATATATGTATGTGTATGTATATATATATATATATATATATGTATGTGTATGTATATATATATATATGTGTGTGTGTGTGTAATATATATATATATATATATATTTATTTATTTATATACATACATGCTATCCTAATTCTTGTGGCTTCTACTGTATATCGTCTTGATACTTTGTAACCTACTTTTATATTCTGTGTTCATTCTTAAACCCCCAGATGTATAGAGGTGGGCTTACTGAGCCCTGCTTTTGTGCCCCCGGGCTTAGCATATTTTCTGCCGCCACGCAGTGTGCTGAATAAAAGAAGAGTTGCAGGCCTCTTCATGCATTCAGCGCATCCTGGCAGCTTCATGCGCCCTTTCAGAAATTTTTGCTAGGTGCCGTACATTTCTGGCATAATTTACACCAGTTTTTGGTGTAAATTAACACCTAAGTGACCAAGCTTTTTTTTTTTTTCTTTCGTTTTTCCATTTTCGTTTTTTCCTCCCCCCTTTTATAAAATCTTAACTCTTTTATTTATCTATCGGCATTGCTGTATGAGGGCTTTTTTTTATGGGACGGGTTGTATTTGGAATGGTACTCTTTAATGTACTGAAAAAAACTTTTTAAAAATTCTAAGTGGAGAGAAATGGGAAAAAATGAAATTCCGCCATCTTTCGGTGCATCTCGTTTCTACAGCACACAATCTGCAACAAAAATGACACGGTGACTTTATTCTATGGGTCAGGACAATTACTACGATACCAAACGTATATGGGTTTATTTAGCGGTACTATTTGTATTTTTTTTTCAAAGATATTTCACTTTTTAAAATTATATTCTGCCGCCATTTTTTGTGCGCAATAGCCTTTTTCTTTTTTTGGCAGCATAGTTATGCGAGGGCTCATTTTTTGTGGGACGTCATGTAGTTTGCAGTGGTACCATTTTGGAATATGCACGACTTTTTGATTGCATTTTTTCTTGGAGACAGGGTGACAAAAAAAGCACATTTCTGCCATTCTCTATTATGTTTTCTGACAACGTTCATTGTGTGGGGTGAATAACGCGTTGCTTTGATTAATTGGACTTTTACAGACGCAGCGCTACCAAATATGTTTTTTGTTTTTTTTTAATATTTAAATTTTTTTATTATACATAAGACAAGAGGTTTTTATTTTTTTTACTTCTTTTTTAATAATTAGTAAAACTTTATTGATCTTATTTTTAATTTTTTTTTTAGTCCCCACAGGAGACAACAACTTGCGATGCTTTGATGGCTCCTGCAGTATGATGTAATGCTGTAGCATTATATCAACCTGCGATCAGACAAGCAGTCTATCAAGCCACCCCGCAGGGATGGCTAGATAGGTATTCTGCCATGACAGCCCGGGGGCCTTTAACACCCAGCTGCCATAACACATGCACGGCTAATCGTGGGGGGGCCCCCCCCCCCAAACATCGTTCAGGAGATTTAAATGCAGCTGTCAAAATTGACGGCAGCATTTAAAGGGTTAACAGTTCCGATTAGCTACGCGGATGATTGGAACTGTTGCCGCCTGGTGTTGGCTGTAAGAAACAGCCTCCCAATGTACGAGGAGCAATCAAATTCTAAGGTCTCCTAATTTTTTTTTTTTTACAGAAAAAAATAACTTCTTTCCCCAGAAAGCTGAAACAATTGTCACATCTTATATCTTATTCAGATACTCCCCTACGTGCGAACAGGCCTGTCCGCAAGCACATTTGTTTGTATGTCCGAACAAATGGTTGTATGGAGGGGATCGCGGCTGGATCCCGCTCCATACAACATCGGGTGCAGGCTGTTCTTACAGCTGGCGGCACCAGTTCCGACCAGCCGCGCCGCTCGTCGCAACTGTTACCACTTTAAATGCCACTGTCAGAATACACAGCGGTATTTAAAGTGTTAACAGTTTCGACGAGCGGCGCGGCTCGTCAGAACTGCTGCCGCCAGGTGTCCGCTGTAAGAAACAGCCGGCACCCGACATTCGGGGATCCTGTACAATGTCCCACGATAAGATCGCAGGACACTGTGCAGTTGCTAGGCAACCGGGGACCTTCTGAAAGGCCCCAAGGCTGCCTATGCAGAGTGCCTATCAAGCGCACGGCTTGATAGGCGCTCTGCATAGGCAGCCCTGGGGCCTTTCAGAAGGCCTTCGGCTGCCTAGAGACCGCACAGCGTCCAGCGATCTGACCGGACAGGCTTGATAGAAGCCTGTCCGGTCCCTCACAGTATGATGTAGCGCCATATCATAATATGCAGGACAGATTGTTCGCATCTTGCAAAGTTCGTAACTCGAACGTTGGCAAGTCGGGGACTATCTGTATTTCATTCTGAGTTGCAACAAATTGCAAAATAACAATAAATTGAACCATATTCAGCACTCCGTTCCCAGGCTGGTTCAGCGCTGCTGCTCCCACCAGCGATCTAGTTTACATTGACTGCAGTGGTGACATTCTATATATACAAACAACCACTGCAGCCAATCACTGTCCTCACTGATAGGCCCCCTGCACACGGGCGGACATTCTCGCAGAATTTCCGCCCGCGCCCGCCTACATAGGATTGCATTAGATAATGCAATCCTATGCAGATGGCCATGATTTGTCCGCATAAAAAAAAACATACGCGGAAAACAAATCGCGGCATGTCTCGCAGAGGCCCGCACAGAAATGTCAGTGGGCTCGGCGCTGCTGCCGCCGGCCCCATTGAGCGCATATATAGAACACAGCAATGCGCAGAACGCAGATAGGCGCATTCTGCGAATCGTTGTGTCCTATAATTGATCGCACATCCGCATAAAAAGCGGACATGTGACCGATCGCATTTGGTCTATAGATCTGCAGATCGCAAGTGTGTCTGCAGATCGGACCAAAAACGGTCGTGTGACCGAGGCCTAAGTAGGTAGGCCTTTGAAGTGAGAGTATCACAGCAGCACTACCATGGGAGGTGAGAAAAGATGCAAAGCTCTTAAAAATGGACCTGACGCCACAGTCCCAAAACATCAGTCAGATGCAGACAGACAAGAGCAGCATAACGAGTGCTTCCATTGAAAATGCATCAGTCTTGATGCTCCTTTATTTCTCCATCAACATAGCATACGACGTATCGACCTTATGCTGCTCTTGTCTGTCTGCATCTGTCTGCATCAAGTAGGTAGGCCAGCCTACTTAGTCCCACGATTTTGTGTAGACAGAGGCCTTTGGTGTGTAATTGCGCACCACAATAGAGCACATTGTCTTTTTTTTTGCATGCTCAAAATGTGCGCAGAAAAAAACACTGTGTGAAGAACCCATTTAAATCAACGGATTCTATTCTCTGCGTATTCCGCACGTAGATTTTGCGGGGGCAAATGCGCCTGCAGCTGCCATTAGTTTGTTGTTTTTAACCCTTTCCTGCCCTCTGCCCATTTTTTTTCATATAAAATTTGGAAAACCCCTTTAATATCTTGTACATATACAAAGTTATACACTATATTTTCCAGAGCTCTGCTCACTGCGATGATAGTGGATTCACTGTGTATATACATAATTATGCTGTATGATTCTAAATCACATCCTGAATTCTAGAGCTGCACTCACTATTCTGATTGATGGAGACACTTGGACAAATGTAGCAAGCTAATACCATGTTTTCCCAAAAATAAGACCCTGTCTTATATTAATTTAAGTCATATTTTCGGGGGAGGTCTTATTATTCTTACCTAGCAGGCTCGGTCCGCATCCCCTTTTGCTGCTCCCGCAGACTTCCTGCAGTTCTCAGATGCTCATACAACATCACTTCCTGGTTAGGGGATTCATAAATCCCACCTCCAGGAAGCAATGGCTCTGATTGGTTGAGCAGCACCCAAGAACCAATCAGAGCCATCATGTTGTGGAGGCGTATTTACTAGAGATGAGCGACAATACTCGTTAAGGACAAATACTCGAGTGAGTATCATCCTTTTAGAGTATCTGCCTGCTCGTCCACAAATATTCGGGTGCCGGCGGGGGTGAGCGGTGGGTTGCGGGAGTGAGCAGGGTGGGGAGAGAAAGAGATCTCCCCCCTGCTCTGCCCTGCCGCCCCCCGACGACAATCTTTGCGGATGATCAGGTAGATACTCGAAAAGGACGATACTCGCTCAAGTATTTGTCCTTAACGAGTATGTTCGCTCAGCTCTAGTATTTATGAATTGGCCAATCAATGCCACGACTCAATTCATAAATCCCGCCTCCACAACGCTGAGAGGAGCAAGAGGGACGTAGACCGAGCCTGCTAGGTAACGTATTCCTTTTTTAATGTAATACAGCTAGGGCTTATTCTCAGGGTAGGGCATATATCTCAAGCCTCCCGGAAATCTTGAAAAATTAAGGATAGGGCCTATTATTGGGATAGGTCTTATTTTCACAGAAACAGGGTATTTCTTGTATGTCACAAACAGGACCTGTTACTTAAGTTTTAACTTTAATCAGCTTCCTACTGAATATAGTAAACTCAGTGTGCTAGTAAGGGTTCATGTCCATGGGCATGATATGCGGTTAATGGAGTCAATGAAAGTCAATGGCCTTTCATTGATCCATGCACATAAGCGTGTAGACACTGTGTATTGCGGGGCTGGATGGCGCTTTCCAGCGCTGCAATTTTCGAGCGCTGTCTGCTCTATCTTTGGCCATTTAGCGCACCTCATCACCCATCACAATGATGGGGTGCGCTAAAACAGCAGGGAGCTGTGGCGAAAGCGAAAGTAAAATTGTGGCGCTTTTCCATGTTCACGTGTGAGAGGCCCTTAGTGTAGTCAGGCCTACAGCCGCCTCTGTTTCAGAATGCGCTGCCTGCACCCTTAGGCCGGCTTTACACGGCCGTATTCATACTGCGGAATCCGTGGTCGGCATTCGCACAGAGGATCTGCAGCAAATAGCATGCATTGAAAGGTATGAAAAAAATAGCAAGCGTAGGAAACAAAATCACAGCATGCTCTATTTTGCTGCAGACTCTGCGTGGACGGCCTCCACTGAAATCAATGGCGAGCATTTGCTCTGATGTGTGCAGCTCGCCTTAGGCTAACTTCACATGGGCAGTAAATCATGCCCTGATTCCGGCATCCCCAACATGCTTTTTCTCTACAGATGTGAGGCGTTTTGTCTTAAAACGCATCATTTCAGGGAAGTTGCGATCCTCCGTCGCAGCTGTCAGAGTTTCTCCCATTATTTTCAATGGGAGACATCGCATCACTTTTACTTAGCATGTGGTGCAATACTGCCGCCAGACCCATTGAAGACAATGGGCGCTGTGATGCGACAGCACACAGAAACATACCGTAATTTGTTTCCCGTATTGGCATTCGCGCATACCTGTCATTTCAGCCGCCTTTTCTGTACTGCGGATGGTCCACATGGCTCGCCGTCGGACATATGCAATGCAATTTTAAAAAAAACCAAAAACCTGCTTTTCAATTGCGAAAGCGCCGCGGGTCGGAGGGCTTTCATTGACTTCAATGAAAGCCGTCTGCACTTTAGGGTAGTTGCGATCTGCCGGTACAGCTGCACTTTTTCCATAACATGCTATGGAAGGTATTTGCTGCGGAACTCAGAGGCGGACACAAATCCGGTCGCATGCAGCCGGTAATTCCTGTGCACCGTGCGTATTGGAACGGGACTAACAGCCATCAGTGTATGGTGAGCCACGAGTTTGGTGTGAGGTTTGTGGCTACTGAGTTACATCCTGTAGTATACTCCAGAGCTGCATTAACTATTCTGCTGGTGGAGTTAGAGAAGGTATAATATTCCAGAGCTGAACTCACTATTCTTCTGTACCTGGTGCCAACACTATTATGAAATGATGGTTCCTGGAGGTCAGCTGTACCATGAATTTGCAATTCCTGGGTGTCAGTGATACCATGAATTATAGTCCCCAGTGTCAGCGGTACCATGAATGTACGGTCCTGGGTGTCAGCCGCACCATGAATGTACGGTACCTGATGCCAGCCGTATCATTAATGTAAGGTCCCGGGTGTCACTGGTACCATTATTGTAAGAATCCCTGGTGTCAGCGATATAATTTACATAAGGTCCTAGGTGTCAGTGGTATCATGAATGTACGGTTTCTGATGTCAGCGGTATCATTAATGAACAGTCTCTGGTGTCAGCAATACCATTACTGTACGGTCCCAGATGTCAGCAATACGATTAATGTACAGTCCCTGGTGTCATTGGTATCATGAATGTACGGTCCCTGGTGTCAGCAATACCATTACTGTACGGTCCGAGGTGGCAGTGGTACCATGAATGTACGATCACTGGTGACAGCAGTATCATTAATGAGCAGTCCCTGGTGTCAGTAATACCATTAATGTACAGTCCCTGGTGTCAGTGGTACCATGAGTGTACGGTCCATGGTGACAGCAGTATCATTAATGAACGGTTTCTGGTGTCAGCAATACCATTACTGCAAGGTCCCAGATGTCAGCAATACCATTAATGTACAGTCCCTGGTGTCAGTGGTATCATGAATGAACGGTCCATGGTGACAGCAATACCATTAATGTACGGTCCCTGGTGTCAGTGGTATCATGAACGTACGATCCCTGGTGTCAGTGGTATCATGAACGTACAGTCCCTGGTGTCAGTGGTATCATGAATTTACTGGCCTGGGTGTCAGCAACAACCATAAATGTACAGTCCCTGGTGTCACTGGTATCATGAATGTATGGTCCCTGGTGTCAGTGGTATCATGAATGTATGGTCCCTGATGTGAGCAACAACCATAAATGTACAGTCCCTGGTGTCAGTGGTATCATGAATGTATGGTCCCTGGTGTCAGCAACAACCATAAATGTACAGTCCCTGGTGTCAGTGGTATCATGAATGAACGGTCTCTGGTGTCAGCAACAACCATAAATGTACAGTCCCTGGTGTCAGTGGTATCATGAATGTATGGTCCCTGGTGTCAGCAACAACCATAAATGTACAGTCCCTGGTGTCAGTGGTATCATGAATGTACGGTCCCTGGTGTCAGTAGTATCATGAATGTATGGTCCCTGATGTCAGCAACAACCATAAATGTACAGTCCCTGGTGTTAGTGGTATCATGAATGTATGGTCCCTGGTGTCAGCAACAACCATAAATGTACAGTCCCTGGTGTCAGTGGTATCATGAATGAACGGTCCCTGGTGTCAGCAACAACCATAAATGTACAGTCCCTGGTGTCAGTGGTACCATGAGTTAACGGTCCATGGTGACAGCGGTATCATTAATGAACGGTTTCTGGTGTCAGCAATACCATTACTGTAAGGTCCCAGATGTCAGCAATACCATTAATGTACAGTCCCTGGTGTCAGTGGTATCATGAATTTACTGGCCTGGGTGTCAGCAACAACCATAAATGTACAGTCCCTGGTGTCACTGGTATCATGAATGTATGGTCCCTGGTGTCAGTGGTATCATGAATGTATGGTCCCTGGTGTCAGCAACAACCATAAATGTACAGTCCCTGGTGTCAGTGGTATCATGAATGTACGGTCCCTGGTGTCAGTGGTATCATGAATGTATGGTCCCTGGTGTCAGTGGTATCATGAATGAACGGTCCCTGGTGTCAGCAACAACCATAAATGTACAGTCCCTGGTGTCAGTGGTATCATGAATGTATGGTCCCTGGTGTCAGCAACAACCATAAATGTACAGTCCCTGGTGTCAGTGGTATCATGAATGTACGGTCCCTGGTGTCAGTGGTATCATGAATGTATGGTCCCTGGTGTCAGTGGTATCATGAATGAACGGTCCCTGATGTCAGCAACAACCATAAATGTACAGTCCCTGGTGTCAGTGGTATCATGAATGTATGGTCCCTGGTGTCAGCAACAACCATAAATGTACAGTCCCTGGTGTCAGTGGTATCATGAATGAACGGTCCCTGGTGTCAGCAACAACCATAAATGTACAGTCCCTGGTGTCAGTGGTATCATGAATGTATGGTCCCTGGTGTCAGCAACAACCATAAATTTACAGTCCCTGGTGTCAGTGGTATCATGAATGTATGGTCCCTGATGTGAGCAACAACCATAAATGTACAGTCCCTGGTGTCAGTGGTATCATGAATGTATGGTCCCTGGTGTCAGCAACAACCATAAATGTACAGTCCCTGGTGTCAGTGGTATCATGAATGAACGGTCTCTGGTGTCAGCAACAACCATAAATGTACAGTCCCTGGTGTCAGTGGTATCATGAATGTATGGTCCCTGGTGTCAGCAACAACCATAAATGTACAGTCCCTGGTGTCAGTGGTATCATGAATGTACGGTCCCTGGTGTCAGTAGTATCATGAATGTATGGTCCCTGATGTCAGCAACAACCATAAATGTACAGTCCCTGGTGTTAGTGGTATCATGAATGTATGGTCCCTGGTGTCAGCAACAACCATAAATGTACAGTCCCTGGTGTCAGTGGTATCATGAATGAACGGTCCCTGGTGTCAGCAACAACCATAAATGTACAGTCCCTGGTGTCAGTGGTACCATGAGTTTACGGTCCATGGTGACAGCGGTATCATTAATGAACGGTTTCTGGTGTCAGCAATACCATTACTGTAAGGTCCCAGATGTCAGCAATACCATTAATGTACAGTCCCTGGTGTCAGTGGTATCATGAATGAACGGTCCATGGTGACAGCAATACCATTAATGTACGGTCCCTGGTGTCAGTGGTATCATGAACGTACGGTCCCTGGTGTCAGTGGTATCATGAATGTACGGTCCCTGGTGTCAGTGGTATCATGAATTTACGGGCCTGGGTGTCAGCAACAACCATAAATGTACAGTCCCTGGTGTCAGTGGTATCGTGAATGTATGGTCCCTGGTGTCAGTGGTATCATGAATGTATGGTCCCTGGTGTCAGCAACAACCATAAATGTACAGTCCCTGGTGTCAGTGGTATCATGAATGTATGGTCCCTGATGTCAGCAACAACCATAAATGTACAGTCCCTGGTGTCAGTGGTATCATGAATGTATGGTCCCTGGTGTCAGCAACAACCATAGATGTACAGTCCCTGGTGTCAGTGGTATCATGAATGTATGGTCCCTGGTGTCAGCAACAACCATAAATGTACAGTCCCTGGTGTCAGTGGTATCATGAATGAACGGTCCCTGGTGTCAGCAACAACCATAAATGTACAGTTCCTGGTGTCAGTGGTATCATGAATGTATGGTCCCTGGTGTCAGCAACAACCATAAATGTACAGTCCCTGGTGTCAGTGGTATCATGAATGTACGGTCCCTGGTGTCAGTAGTATCATGAATGTATGGTCCCTGATGTCAGCAACAACCATAAATGTACAGTCCCTGGTGTTAGTGGTATCATGAATGTATGGTCCCTGGTGTCAGCAACAACCATAAATGTACAGTCCCTGGTGTCAGTGGTATCATGAATGAACGGTCCCTGGTGTCAGCAACAACCATAAATGTACAGTCCCTGGTGTCAGTGGTACCATGAGTGTACGGTCCATGGCGACAGCGGTATCATTAATGAACGGTTTCTGGTGTCAGCAATACCATTACTGTAAGGTCCCAGATGTCAGCAATACCATTAATGTACAGTCCCTGGTGTTAGTGGTATCATGAATGTATGGTCCCTGGTGTCAGCAACAACCATAAATGTACAGTCCCTGGTGTTAGTGGTATCATGAATGTATGGTCCCTGGTGTCAGCAACAACCATAAATGTACAGTCCCTGGTGTCAGTGGTATCATGAATGAACGGTCCATGGTGACAGCAATACCATTAATGTACGGTCCCTGGTGTCAGTGGTATCATGAACGTACGGTCCCTGGTGTCAGTGGTATCATGAATTTACGGGCCTGGGTGTCAGCAACAACCATAAATGTACAGTCCCTGGTGTCAGTGGTATCGTGAATGTATGGTCCCTGGTGTCAGTGGTATCATGAATGTATGGTCCCTGGTGTCAGCAACAACCATAAATGTACAGTCCCTGGTGTCAGTGGTATCATGAATGTATGGTCCCTGATGTCAGCAACAACCATAAATGTACAGTCCCTGGTGTCAGTGGTATCATGAATGTATGGTCCCTGGTGTCAGCAACAACCATAGATGTACAGTCCCTGGTGTCAGTGGTATCATGAATGTATGGTCCCTGGTGTCAGCAACAACCATAAATGTACAGTCTCTGGTGTCAGTGGTATCATGAATGAACGGTCCCTGGTGTCAGCAACAACCATAAATGTACAGTTCCTGGTGTCAGTGGTATCATGAATGTATGGTCCCTGGTGTCAGCAACAACCATAAATGTACAGTACCTGGTGTCAGTGGTATCATGAATGTACGGTCCCTGGTGTCAGTAGCATCATGAATGTATGGTCCCTGATGTCAGAAACAACCATAAATGTACAGTCCCTGGTGTCAGTGGTATCATGAATGTATGGTCCCTGGTGTCAGCAACAACCATAAATGTACAGTCCCTGGTGTCAGTGGTATCATGAATGAACGGTCCCTGGTGTCAGCAACAACCAAAAATGTACAGTCCCTGGTGTCAGTGGTATCATGAATGTATGGTGCCTGGTGTCAGCAACAACCATAAATGTACAGTCCCTGGTGTCAGTGGTATCATGAATGAACGGTCCCTGGTGTCAGCAACAACCATAAATGTACAGTCCCTGGTGTCAGTGGTATCATGAACGTACGGTCACTGGTGTCAGTGGTATCATGAACGTACGGTCCCTGGTGTCAGTGGTATCATGAATTTACAGGCCTGGGTGTCAGCAACAACCATAAATGTACAGTCCCTGGTGTCAGTGGTATCATGAATGAACGGTCCCTGGTGTCAGCAACAACCAAAAATGTACAGTCCCTGGTGTCAGTGGTATCATGAATGTATGGTGCCTGGTGTCAGCAACAACCATAAATGTACAGTCCCTGGTGTCAGTGGTATCATGAATGAACGGTCCCTGGTGTCAGCAACAACCATAAATGTACAGTCCCTGGTGTCAGTGGTATCATGAATGTATGGTCCCTGGTGTCAGCAACAACCATAAATGTACAGTCCCTGGTGTCAGTGGTATCATGAACGTACGGTCACTGGTGTCAGTGGTATCATGAACGTACGGTCCCTGGTGTCAGTGGTATCATGAATTTACGGGCCTGGGTGTCAGCAACAACCATAAATGTACTGTCCCTGGTGTCAGTGGTATCATGAATGTATGGTCCATGGTGTCAGTGGTATCATGAATGTATGGTCCCTGGTGTCAGCAACAACCATAAATGTACAGTCCCTGGTGTCAGTGGTATCATGAATGTACGGTCCCTGGTGTCAGTGGTATCATGAATATATGGTCCCTGATGTCAGCAACAACCATAAATGTACAGTCCCTGGTGTCAGTGGTATCATGAATGTATGGTCCCTGGTGTCAGCAACAACCATAAATGTACAGTCCCTGGTGTCAGTGGTATCATGAATGAACGGTCCCTGGTGTCATCAACAACCATAAATGTACAGTCCCTGGTGTCAGTGGTATCATGAATGTATGGTCCCTGGTGTAAGCAACAACCATAAATGTACAGTCCCTGGTGTCAGTGGTATCGTGAACGTACGGTCCCTGGTGTCAGTGGTATCATGAATGTATGGTCCCTGGTGTCAGCAACAACCATAAATGTACAGTCCCTGGTGTCAGTGGTATCATGAATGAACGGTCCCTGATGTCAGCAACAACCATAAATGTACAGTCCCTGGTGTCAGTGGTATCATGAATGTATGGTCCCTGGTGTAAGCAGCAACCATAAATGTACAGTCCCTGGTGTCAGTGGTATCATGAATGTACGGTCCCTGGTGTCAGTAGTATCATGAATGTATGGTCCCTGATGTCAGCAACAACCATAAATGTACAGTCCCTGCTGTTAGTGGTATCATGAATGTATGGTCCCTGGTGTCAGCAACAACCATAAATGTACAGTCCCTGGTGTCAGTGGTATCATGAATGAACGGTCCCTGGTGTCAGTAGTATCATGAATGTATGGTCCCTGATGTCAGCAACAACCATAAATGTACAGTCCCTGCTGTTAGTGGTATCATGAATGTATGGTCCCTGGTGTCAGTGGTACCATGACTGTACGGTCCATGATGACAGCGGTATCATTAATGAACGGTTTCTGGTGTCAGCAATACCATTACTGTAAGGTCCCAGATGTCAGCAATACCATTAATGTACAGTCCCTGGTGTCAGTGGTATCATGAATGAACGGTTCATGGTGACAGCAATACCATTAATGTACGGTCCCTGGTGTCAGTGGTATCATGAACGTACGGTCCCTGGTGTCAGTGGTATCATGAACGTACGGTCCCTGGTGTCAGTGGTATCATGAACGAACGGTCCCTGGTGTCAGTGGTATCATGAATTTACGGGCCTGGGTGTCAGCAACAACCATAAATGTACAGTCCCTGGTGTCAGTGGTATCATGAATGTATGGTCCCTGGTGTCAGTGGTATCATGAATGTATGGTCCCTGGTGTCAGCAACAACCATAAATGTACAGTCCCTGGTGTCAGTGGTATCATGAATGTACGGTCCCTGGTGTCAGTGGTATCATGAATGTATGGTCCCTGATGTCAGCAACAACCATAAATGTACAGTCCCTGGTGTCAGTGGTATCATGAATGTATGGTCCCTGGTGTCAGCAACAACCATAAATGTACAGTCCCTGGTGTCAGTGGTATCATGAATGTATGGTCCCTGGTGTCAGCAACAACCATAAATGTACAGTCCCTGGTGTCAGTGGTATCATGAATGAACGGTCCCTGGTGTCAGCAACAACCATAAATGTACAGTTCCTGGTGTTAGTGGTATCATGAATGTATGGTCCCTGGTGTCAGCAACAACCATAAATGTACAGTCCCTGGTGTCAGTGGTATCATGAATGTACGGTCCCTGGTGTCAGTAGTATCATGAATGTATGGTCCCTGATGTCAGAAACAACCATAAATGTACAGTCCCTGGTGTCAGTGGTATCATGAATGTATGGTCCCTGGTGTCAGCAACAACCATAAATGTACAGTCCCTGGTGTCAGTGGTATCACGAATGAACGGTCCCTGGTGTCAGCAACAACCAAAAATGTACAGTCCCTGGTGTCAGTGGTATCATGAATGTATGGTCCCTGGTGTCAGCAACAACCATAAATGTACAGTCCCTGGTGTCAGTGGTATCATGAATGAACGGTCCCTGGTGTCAGCAACAACCATAAATGTACAGTCCCTGGTGTCAGTGGTATCATGAATGTATGGTCCCTGATGTCAGCAACAACCATAAATGTACAGTCCCTGGTGTCAGTGGTATCATGAATGTATGGTCCCTGGTGTCAGCAACAACCATAAATGTACAGTCCCTGGTGTCAGTGGTATCATGAATGTATGGTCCCTGGTGTCAGCAACAACCATAAATGTACAGTCCCTGGTGTCAGTGGTATCATGAATGAACGGTCCCTGGTGTCAGCAACAACCATAAATGTACAGTCCCTGGTGTCAGTGGTATCATGAATGTATGGTCCCTGGTGTCAGCAACAACCATAAATGTACAGTCCCTGGTGTCAGTGGTATCATGAACGTACGGTCACTGGTGTCAGTGGTATCATGAACGTACGGTCCCTGGTGTCAGTGGTATCATGAATTTACGGGCCTGGGTGTCAGCAACAACCATAAATGTATGGTCCCTGGTGTCAGAAACAACCATAAATGTACAGTCCCTGGTGTCAGTGGTATCATGAATGTATGGTCCCTGGTGTCAGCAACAACCATAAATGTACAGTCCCTGGTGTCAGTGGTATCACGAATGAACGGTCCCTGGTGTCAGCAACAACCAAAAATGTACAGTCCCTGGTGTCAGTGGTATCATGAATGTATGGTCCCTGGTGTCAGCAACAACCATAAATGTACAGTCCCTGGTGTCAGTGGTATCATGAATGAACGGTCCCTGGTGTCAGCAACAACCATAAATGTACAGTCCCTGGTGTCAGTGGTATCATGAATGTATGGTCCCTGATGTCAGCAACAACCATAAATGTACAGTCCCTGGTGTCAGTGGTATCATGAATGTATGGTCCCTGGTGTCAGCAACAACCATAAATGTACAGTCCCTGGTGTCAGTGGTATCATGAATGTATGGTCCCTGGTGTCAGCAACAACCATAAATGTACAGTCCCTGGTGTCAGTGGTATCATGAATGAACGGTCCCTGGTGTCAGCAACAACCATAAATGTACAGTCCCTGGTGTCAGTGGTATCATGAATGTATGGTCCCTGGTGTCAGCAACAACCATAAATGTACAGTCCCTGGTGTCAGTGGTATCATGAACGTACGGTCACTGGTGTCAGTGGTATCATGAACGTACGGTCCCTGGTGTCAGTGGTATCATGAATTTACGGGCCTGGGTGTCAGCAACAACCATAAATGTATGGTCCCTGGTGTCAGTGGTATCATGAATGTATGGTCCCTGGTGTCAGTGGTATCATGAATGTATGGTCCCTGGTGTCAGCAACAACCATAAATGTAGTCCCTGGTGTCAGTGGTATCATGAATGTATGGTCCCTGGTGTCAGCAACAACCATAAATGTAGTCCCTGGTGTCAGTGGTATCATGAATGTATGGTCCCTGATGTCAGCAACAACCATAAATGTACAGTCCCTGGTGTCAGTGGTATCATGAATGAACGGTCCCTGATGTCAGCAACAACCATAAATGTACAGTCCCTGGTGTCAGTGGTATCATGAATGTATGGTCCCTGGTGTCAGCAACAACCATAAATGTACAGTCCCTGGTGTCAGTGGTATCATGAATGTACGGTCCCTGGTGTCAGTAGTATCATGAATGTATGGTCCCTGGTGTCAGCAACAACCATAAATGTACAGTCCCTGGTGTCAGTGGTATCATGAATGAACGGTCCCTGGTGTCAGCAACAACCATAAATGTACAGTCCCTGTTGTCAGTGGTATCATGAATGTATGGTCCCTGGTGTCAGCAACAACCATAAATGTACAGTCCCTGGTGTCAGTGGTATCATGAATGTACGGTCCCTGGTGTCAGCAACAACCATAAATGTACAGTCCCTGGTGTCAGTGGTATCATGAATGTACGGTCCCTGGTGTCAGCAACAACCATAAATGTACAGTCCCTGGTGTCAGTGGTATCATGAATGTACGGTCCCTGGTGTCAGCAACAACCATAAATGTACAGTCCCTGGTGTCAGTGGTATCATGAATGTACGGTCCCTGGTGTCAGCAACAACCATAAATGTACAGTCCCTGGTGTCAGTGGTATCATGAATGTACGGTCCCTGGTGTCAGTGGTATCTTAAATGTACGGTCCCTGGTGTCAGTGGCATCATGAATGTACGGTCCCTGGTGTCAGTGGTATCATGAATGTACGGTCCCTGGTGTCAGTGGTATCATGAATGTACGGTCCCTGATGTCAGTGGCATCATGAATGTACGGTCCCAGGTGTCAGTGGTATCATGAATGTACGGTCCCAGGTGTCAGTGGCATCATGAATGTACGGTCCCAGGTGTCAGTGGTATCATGAATGTAAGGTCCCAGGTGTCAGTGGTATCATTTATGTAAGGTTCTGGGTGTCAGTGGCATCATTAGTAAATTATACCTGGGGTTCAACTGTACCATTAATATACAGTCCCTGGGTTTCAGTGGTATCATGAATAAACGGTCCCTGGGGGTCATCTGTTTTATGAACGTGTGGTCTCTGATGCCAGCAATATCATAAAAGTAGGATGTCTCGAGATTAATGTCCTGGAGACACTGCAGGGCTCTAGGTGAGTGTCTCTTGAAGTCAGTGGTGATTTTTAAATGAATGGCTTTTGCAGTCACTGGGGATCTCAAAGTGATTGTCTCTTGCAGACTGTAGGAGTCTTCAAGTGAACCCTACTTGCAAACAATGGGGTTTCAGGAGTAATGTCTGTTTTGCAGCGATTGCATGTCATGGGGTAGATGTCTCTTCTAGACAGTGGGGGTGTACCCGGGAAACACTGAAGCTCTCTAGGTGAATATCTACTAGAGATGGTCAGGATCCCTGGGTGATAGCCTCTTGCACTCTGAGCATCTCTGGCTGATAATGGGAGGGGGTGTCTCAGGGTGAATGTCTCTTGCAGTTAGTGAAGATCCCAGGGTGACTGTCTCTTGCAGACAGTGGGGGTCTCTGGGTGATTGTCTTCTGCAAATTGAGGGGGGTCTCTGGGTGAATGTCTTTTGTTGTTAGTTAGGGAGTCTCTGGGTGAATGGCTTTTGCAGACAACAGTGGTCTTGGGGTGATTGTCCCTTGCAGTCTATGAGGGTCTCGGAGATATTGTCACTTGCTGTCTGTAGGGAGTTCAGGGTGAATGTCTCATATTGAATATCACAGGCGGACAGTGGGATTTCTGGGTGATTGCCTCTTGCAGACAGTGGGGGTCTCAGGATGAATATCACTTGCAGACCGTGGGGGTCTCAGGGTGATTGTCTCATGCAGATAGTGGTGTTCCCACAGTGAATGTTTCTTGCAGCCTCACCTTTCTCTCCATGTGGCTCTGGGTTCTGGTTCCGTTGGTTCTGTTGGGTTAGTACACATTGCACATGCGCAACAACAGAGGCACTGTCTGACAATAGCCGGCTCCTTCCACTGACTCAAGGGAGGGTCACACAATATCCAGTATATTTTACGTAGACTTCAGGGACGGTCACACAATATCCAGCATGTTTTACGTAGACATCAGGGAGGGTCACACAAAATCCAGCATTTTATATGCAGACATCAGGGACGGTCACACAATATCCAGTATATTTTACGTAGACATCAGGGACGGTCACACAATATCCAGCATGTTTTACGTAGACATCAGGGAGGGTCACACAATATCCAGTATATTTTACGTAGACATCAGGGACGGTCATACAATATCCAGCATGTTTTACGTAGACATCAGGGAGGGTCACACAAAATCCAGCATTTTATATGCAGACATCAGGGACGGTCAAACAATATCCAGTATATTTTACGTAGACATCAGGGATGGTCACACAATATCTAGCATATTATACGGCGACGTCAGGGACGGTCACACAATATCCAGCATATTATAGACAGATGCCAGGGATAGTCACACAATATCCGGCATATTATAGGCAGACATCAGGAACGGTCGCACAATATCCAGCATATTATACGTAGACATCAGGGATGGTCACACAATATCTAGCATATTATACGCAGACATCAGGCACGGTCACACAATATCTAGCATATCATACATAGACATCAGGGATGGTCACACAATATCTAGCATATTAAACGGCGACATTAGGGACAGTCGCACAATATTTCACAAATTATATGGAGACATCAGGGACAGTCGCACAATTTCCAGCATATTTTACGTAGACATCAGGGACGGTCGCACAATATCTAGTCTATTATTAGGAGATATCAGAGATGGTCATACAGTATCCAGTATACTTCATGTAGACATCATGGACGGTTACACAATATCTAGCATATTGTATGTAGAGGGACAGTCACATAATATCTAGCCTATTATACGGAGATATCTACGGATGGTCATACAATATTCAGTATATCTAGATGCAGATATCAGGAACGTTCACACAATATCCAGTATATTATATGCAGATATCAGGAACGTTCACACAATATCCAGTATATTATATGCAATTTCAGGGACGGTCATATAATATCCAGCATATTAGGACCTATTCTCATTATCTGAACCTCTATAGTTGAATTTCGTTAAAATAGAAAGAAATAGAGAGAAACCAAAGGACTCCATTATAGTGAATGAGTTCAGTTTGGCGCTGTATGGTTTTGTCATATGAGGGTTCAGTTTGGCCAGTGCATTCCATTTTCCTGTTTCCATAACGGAGCAGGAAAACGAGACCCTAAAATGCTGCTGTGAACCAGCCATTATAGACTGAGATCAGGGATGGTCACACAGTATCCACATATTATAATATACATAGATATCAGGGACAGTCGCACAATATCCAGCATATTATATGCAGACATCAGGGACAGTCACACAATATCCAGCACATTATATGCAGACATTAGGGATAGTCACATAATATCTAGCATATTATAGACAGATGTCAGGGACAGTCACACAATATACAGCATATTATATGCAGACATCAGGGACGGTCACACAATATACAGCATATTATATGCAGACATCAGGGACAATCACACAATATCAAGCATATTATATCTAGACATCAGGGACAGTCACACTATATCTAGCATATTATATCTAGACATCAGGGACAGTCACACTATATCTAGCATATTATATGCAGACATCAGGGACAGTCACACTATATCTAGCATATTATATGCAGACATCAGGGACAGTCGCACAATATCCAGCATATTATATGCAGACATCAGGGACAGTCGCACAATATCCAGCATATTATATGTAGACATCAGGGAAAGTCACACTATATCTAGCATATTATATGCAGACATCAGGGACAGTCGCACAATATCCAGCATATTATATGCAGACATCAGGGACAGTCGCACAATATCCAGCACATTATATGCAGACATCAGGGATGGTCACATAATATCAAGCATATTATATCTAGACATCAGGGACAGTCACACTATATCTAGCATATTATATGCAGACATCAGGGACAGTCGCACAATATCCAGCATATTATATGCAGACATCAGGGACAGTCGCACAATATCCAGCATATTATATGTAGACATCAGGGAAAGTCACACTATATCTAGCATATTATATGCAGACATCAGGGACAGTCGCACAATATCCAGCACATTATATGCAGACATCAGGGATGGTCACATAATATCTAGCATATTATAGACAGATGTCAGGGACAGTCGCACAATATCCAGCATATTATATGCAGACATCAGGGACGGTCACACAATATCAAGCATATTATAGGCAGACATCTGGGACGGTCACACAATATCAAGCATATTATAGGCAGACATCTGGGACGGTCACACAATATCTAGCATATTATACGTAGACATCAGGGATGGTCACACAATATCCAGCATATTATAGACAGATGTCAAGAACAGTCACACAATATCTAGGTTATTAGGACCTGTTCACATCAGCGTTGGAGGTTCCATTTGGATCTTCCATAGCTGAATTCCATTAGAATACAGGATATTTCGATCTGTAAAATTCTGGATGGATGGAGAGAAATAAAAGGACCCCATCATATTCAATAGATTCCATTTAGCGCTGTGTGGTTCTGTCATATGAGGGTTCCGTTTAGCCATTGTGTGCCATTTTCCCACTCCCATAATATAGACAGACATCAGGGAAGGTCACACAATATCCAGCATCTTATAGAAAAACATTAGGGACGACCAAACAATATCCAAAATTTTATACACAGGCCTCAGGGATGGTCAGTCCACTGCATATGTAGAATTGTAACCCACTAAAGACCAAGCGCTGGGATTTAATCCCGCCTAATAGTAAAATTACGGCATGAGATTAAAGCCCCTGTTTCTGCAATCAATCAGAAGCAGGTCGGGTTGTCAGCTGTCAGTCACAGTTTCTTCCACTACGTGAGCTAGCGGTCACGTGACCACTGGGATTCCCTTGCACAGCAAAGCTACAGGGTCCTACAGACCCTGATCAGCTCTGCTAATGATTATTGTCACCACAGGGGGATGTTTTCCCTGTAACTGGGGCTCCTATGTATGCTGATCCTATGGATGCACCAGCCACAGTGGAAAAGTGTGTAATAAAAAAAACATGTGAATGTCCCACAGAGGTCTTATATTACGTCATGGGGGACACAGATGTCAAAAAAAATAATTACATAAATAAATAAACCAAAATTACAGAATTAAATAAAAATATATACATAAAAAAGAAAATAACCAAAAGCCAATGCCAACCATATGTCGTGATATGCGCCCTGTAATCTGAAACCATACATATTATATATCAAAATGTCCGAAACAAAATAAACAACCCGTTACCATACTTTATTTTAGCCTAAATTTACAAAAAAAATCAAACTATAAGGGTGCCTTTCCACTAGCCTTTTTTTATCGCTGCGTTTTTTTTCACGCGATTGTCAGTGGGACTTTCTAATGTTGGCGCAACGAAAGGCAGTGCACCAAAAACGTAAGTTGTGCTGCGTTGCGTTTTTAACATTAGAAAGTCCCATTGACAATCGCGTTTAAAAAAACGCAGCGATAAAGAAAGGCTAGTGGAAAGGCACCATGGGGGCTTATTTACACAAGAGTATATCAGCCGACGTTTTCGCGGCCAGCCGACATACGCTTCCATCTGAGCAGTTCCCCCCTCCCCTCTGAGCGGTTTACAGTGGGAGTGGGTGGGACAGGGCGGAGCTAAGCTCCCAACCCTTGTCTGCAGCCAGTAATGGGAGTGGGCGGGACAGAGCAGAGCTTATCTCTGCCCCATCCCCTCCCATTGCAAATGCCGGAGTGAAGGAGATAGGCAGAGAGCCAGTGAGGGGGAGGGGGGACAGACAGGGGAGGACTACTCAAATGGAAGCGTATATCGGCCGGCCGTGAAAACGCCGGCCGATATACGCCTGTGTAAATAAGCCCTAAATGCTAAAAGAAAACAAACTTTTTTTTAGCTTTTACCCCCAATAAAACTAAAAAAATTTTTAAAAAAGGTCAGTCAAAACATATTAAAAAATAGCCCTATATGTCACAGGACAAAAAATGCAGCAAAAATAATTTTGGTAGCTGAAGGAAAAAAAATAGGACAGTTAAACCACCACATGGGTTAAATCCCTAAAAAGCGTCTGGTCCTTAAGGGGTTAATAAATCAATCCTAACAAATTTGAAACTCCAGAGGAAAGATACATCTAACCACTCTCTTAGGGTTTATTTAGACGAACGTATATTTTCACACCGAGCCGATATACGATGTCCTTGTCTGCAGGGGGGGGGGGGAGATGGAAGAGCCAGGAGCAGGAACTGAGCTCCTGCCCCTCGCCACTATTTGCAATGGGAGGGGTGGGACAGG